>NC_068439.1:78994043-79109043 GCF_023373465.1 Oncorhynchus keta | reverse complement strand
TCAGCAAGAGAGAGACGGACTCAAGAGAAAGACGGACTCAAGAGAAAGACGGACTCAAGAGAGAGCTGGCTGATCTAACAAAGGAGGTGAGAGACCTCCAAAAAGACAGGCAGAACAGTAATAACGAGGAGAGAAAGAGAAGGAAAGAAAGAGAAGAGGACAGGCTGCAGGAGAGAAAGAAGAGGACAGGCTGCAGGAGAGAAAGAGAAGAGGACAGGCTGCAGGAGAGAAAGAGAAGAGGACAGGCTGCAGGAGAGAAAGAGAAGAGGACAGGCTGCAGGAGAGAAAGAGAAGAGGACAGGCTGCAGGAGAGAAAGAGAAGAGGACAGGCTGCAGGAGAGAAAGAGAAGAGGACAGGCTGCAGGAGAGAAAGAGAAGAGGACAGGCTGCAGGAGAGAAAGAGAAGAGGACAGGCTGCAGGAGAGAAAGAGAAGAGGACAGGCTGCAGGAGAGAAAGAGAAGAGGACAGGCTGCAGGAGAGAAAGAGAAGAGGACAGGCTGCAGGAGAGAAAGAGAAGAGGACAGGCTGCAGGAGAGAAAGAAGAGGACAGGCTGCAGGAGAGAAAGAGAACAGAGGACAGGCTGCAGGAGAGAAAGAGAACAGAGGACAGGCTGCAGGAGAGAAAGAGAACAGAGGACAGGCTGCAGGAGAGAAAGAGAACAGAGGACAGGCTGCAGGAGAGAAAGAGAAGAGGACAGGCTGCAGGAGAGAAAGAGAAGAGGACAGGCTGCAGGAGAGAAAGAGGAGGAGAGGAAGAGAAGAGGACAGGCTGCAGGAGAGAAAGAGAACAGAGGACAGGCTGCAGGAGAGAAAGAGAAGAGGACAGGCTGCAGGAGAGAAAGAGAAGAGGACAGGCTGCAGGAGAGAAAGAAGAGGACAGGCTGCAGGAGAGAAAGAGAACAGAGGGCAGGCTGCAGGAGAGAAAGAAGAGGACAGGCTGCAGGAGAGAAAGAGAAGAGGACAGGCTGCAGGAGAGAAAGAGAAGAGGACAGGCTGCAGGAGAGAAAGAAGAGAGGACAGGCTGCAGGAGAGAAAGAAGAGGACAGGCTGCAGGAGAGAAAGAGAACAGAGGACAGGCTGCAGGAGCAGCTAGATCACCACTATGACCTGCCCTCACACAGCAGAGGAGCCCAGCTCAACCAGCCAGACCTCCCCAGCCCTGCCTGCTGCACCCCTCCTCCCCAGCCCCAGAACAGCCTCCCACTGACAGCGGCACCGACCAGCCACACCCCAGCTCCCACCAGTCCCCCTCTGCCCCCTCCAGTCCATAACAGACCAGCCACACCCCAGCTCCCACCAGCCCCCTCTACCCCCTCCAGTCCAGAAGAAACAGACCAACCACACCCCAGCTATAAAACACCCACCAGCCCCCTCTGCCCCCTCCAGTCCAGAAGAAACAGACCAACCACACCCCAGCTATAAACACCCACCAGCCCCCCCTCTGCCCCCTCCAGTCCATAACAGACCAGCCACACCCCAGCTCCCCCCTCTGCCCCCTCCAGTCCAGAAGAAACAGACCAACCACACCCCAGCTCCCACCAGCCCCCTCTGCCCCTCCAGTCCAGAAGAAACAGACCAACCACACCCCAGCCCCCCTCTGCCCCCTCCAGTCCAGAAGAAACAGACCAACCACACCCAGCTCCCACCAGCCCCCTCTGCCCCTCCAGTCCAGAAGAAACAGACCAACCACACCCCAGCTATAAACACCCACCAGCCCCCCCTCTGCCCCCTCCAGTCCATAACAGACCAACCACACCCCAGCCCCCACCAGCCCCCCTCTGCCCCCACCAGTCCAGAAGAAACAGACCAACCACACCCCAGCCCCCACCAGCCCCCCCTCTGCCCCCTCCAGTCCAGAAGAAACAGACCAACCACACCCCAGCTCCCACCAGCCCCCTCTGCCCCCTCCAGTCCATAACAGACCAGCCAACCCCAGCTCCCACCAGCCCCCTCTGCCCCCTCCAGTCCATAACAGACCAGCCACACCCCAGCTCCCACCAGCCCCCCCTCTGCCCCCTCCAGTCCATAACAGACCAGCCACACCCCAGCTCCCCCTCCCCTCTGCCCCCTCCAGTCCAGAAGAAACAGACCAACCACACCCCAGCTATAAACACCCACCAGCCCCCCCTCTGCCCCCTCCAGTCCAGAAGAAACAGACCAACCACACCCCAGCTCCCACCAGCCCCCCCTCTGCCCCCTCCAGTCCATAAGAAACTCTGGCTGACATCGTCCTGTTGATGGACTCAAATGGGAAGTTTGTTCAGGAGAAGAAACGTTTCCCTCGACACAAAAGGAGACAGGATGTGGTGCCCAACAACGCAGAGGGCCACGGAGCGGCTTGATAAGGCCCATCTTGGGTCGCCAAGCCACATAATCATACACACCGGAAGCAACGACCTGCGTGCTCAGCAGGAGAGGGTGGTGACTTCACTACGGGGAGTGATCGAGAAGGCCTCTGCAATATTCCCCAACTCAAGAATCGTGGTGTCAACCCTTCTACAGAGGAAGGACTTCCACCCTGCCACAATCCAAAGAATAAACGCCAGCCTCTCCCTGGACTGAGCCCTGCGACCCAACGTACACCTGGCCCACCATCCCACCCTCGATCTGGACTGAGCCCTGCGACCCAATGTACACCTGGCCCACCATCCCACCCTCGATCTGGACTGAGCCCTGCGACCCAATCTACACCTGGCCCACCATAGATCTGGACTGAGCCCTGCGACCCAATGTACACCTGGCCCACCATCCCACCCTCGATCTGGACTGAGCCCTGCGACCCAATGTACACCTGGCCCACCATCCCACCCTCGATCTGGACTGAGCCCTGCGACCCAATGTACACCTGGCCCACCATCCCACCCTCGATCTGGACTGAGCCCTGCGACCCAATGTACACCTGGCCCACCATCCCACCCTCGATCTGGACTGAGCCCTGCGACCCAATGTACACCTGGCCCACCATCCCACCCTCGATCTGGACTGAGCCCTGCGACCCAACGTACACCTGGCCCACCATCCCACCCTCGATCTGGACTGAGCCCTGCGACCCAATGTACACCTGGCCCACCATCCCACCCTCGATCTGGACTGAGCCCTGCGACCCAATGCACACCTGGCCCACCATCCCAGCCTCTCCCTGGACTGAGCCCTGCGACCCAACGTACACCTGGCCCACCATCCCACCCTCGATCTGGACTGAGCCCTGCGACCCAATGTACACCTGGCCCACCATCCCACCCTCGATCTGGACTGAGCCCTGCGACCCAATGTACACCTGGCCCACCATCCCACCCTCGATCTGGACTGTGCCCTGCGACCCAACGTACACCTGGCCCACCATCCCACCCTCGATCTGGACTGAGCCCTGCGACCCAATCTATACCTGGCCCACCATCCCACCCTCGATCTGGACTGTGCCCTGCGACCCAACGTACACTTGGTCCACCATCCCACCCTCGATCTGGACTGAGCCCTGCGACCCAACGTACACCTGGCCCACCATCCCACCCTCGATCTGGACTGAGCCCTGTGACCCAATGTACACCTGGCCCACCATCCCACCCTCGATCTGGACTGAGCCCTGCGACCCAATGTACACCTGGCCCACCATCCCAGCCTCTCCCTGGACTGAGCCCTGCGACCCAACGTACACCTGGCCCACCATCCCACCCTCGATCTGGACTGAGCCCTGCGACCCAATGTACACCTGGCCCACCATCCCACCCTCGATCTGGACTGAGCCCTGCGACCCAATGTACACCTGGCCCACCATCCCACCCTCGATCTGGACTGTGCCCTGCGACCCAACGTACACCTGGCCCACCATCCCACCCTCGATCTGGACTGAGCCCTGCGACCCAATCTATACCTGGCCCACCATCCCACCCTCGATCTGGACTGTGCCCTGCGACCCAACGTACACTTGGCCCACCATCCCACCCTCGATCTGGACTGAGCCCTGCGACCCAACGTACACCTGGCCCACCATCCCACCCTCGATCTGGACTGAGCCCTGCGACCCAACATACACCTGGCCCACCATCCCACCCTCGATCTGGACTGAGCCCTGCGACCCAATCTACACCTGGCCCACCCTCGATCTGGACAGTCTCTATGACCATGTTCACCTGTACAGGGAGACAGTCCCCATCCTTGCCAAGACTCTCAAGGACGTCGCTTTAAACCGCAGTCCGACCTCTCCACCCAGGAACAGCGGAGCAATCTCCACCCCGCCAAGATCACCGAGACAACACCCCGGACCAGCCACCTGGAACCCTCAACCACGACCACAGCACCACCAACCTCAATGCCCACCACAGCCAGCGCAGCACAGACCACCCCAGCCCAGCTTCAGAGCCACCCGGACGAGGCCTCCCACCCCTCTGCCCCCCACCGCAGACCCACACTTGGAGGAGCCACAGCCCAGCAGGCAGAGCTACGCACAGGCTGTTAGAGGAGCAACTGGCCCAGCCCCCACCAACCAAATGAGTGACATTAAACAAATGCTGAGTCTACTATGCTCACACGTGATAGGCCGAGGGTCATGGATGCTCACATGTGATAGGCCGAGGGTCATGGTAAGATGAGCACAAGAACTCCACCATCCTCACACTACACCCACCCAAGTGGCATGACACAAATTATAACTTAAATGATAAACATATCACATTTGCATAATAAGAGTTTACTTTATTTGAAAAATCCTATTTTAATAGTTCTTGTTGGATTGTAAGTTTTTGTCTCATTTTGAAGGTAAAGAAAAAATATATAATTATGAAATCTTTTTACGTTGCATGTTGGAATTTACAAGGATTGAAGTCCTCTGCTTTTGGACTAAAGAGCAGAAACCCAGACTTCCTGAAAGTAATTGATGATGTTGATATTGTAGTACTACAGGAAACATGGTGCAGAGGTGATGTTTCCACTGGCTGTCCTCTAGGTTATAGGGAGATAATCATACCATCCACTAAATGAGAGGGGACTCTTTTGGAGGGGACTCTTTGGAGGGGACTCTTTTGGAGGGGACTCTTTTGGAGGGGACTCTTTTGGTAGGTACACCTACAGCTCTGTTGAACACTGGGTCTGTACATAGTCAATGGTAGGCTGAGAGGGGACTCTTTTGGTCGGTACACCTACAGCTCTGTGGAACACTGGGTCTGTACATAGTCAATGGTAGGCTGAGAGGGGACTCTTTAGGTAGGTACACCTACAGCTCTGTGGAACACTGGGTCTGTACATAGTCAATGGTAGGCTGAGAGGGGACTCTTTAGGTAGGTACACCTACAGCTCTGTGGAACACTGGGTCTGTACATAGTCAATGGTAGGCTGAGAGGGGACTCTTTTGGTAGGTACACCTACAGCTCTGTGGAACACTGGGTCTGTACATAGTCAATGGTAGGCTGAGAGGGGACTCTTTGGTAGGTACACCTGCAGCTCTGTGGAACACTGGGTCTGTACATAGTCAATGGTAGGCTGAGAGGGGACTCTTTAGGTAGGTACACCTACAGCTCTGTGGAACACTGGGTCTGTACATAGTCAATGGTAGGCTGAGAGGGGACTCTTTAGGTAGGTACACCTACAGCTCTGTGGAACACTGGGTCTGTACATAGTCAATGGTAGACTGAGAGGGGACTCTTTTGGTAGGTACACCTACAGCTCTGTGGAACACTGGGTCTGTATGTACATAGTCAATGGTAGGCTGAGAGGGGACTCTTTTGGTCGGTACACCTACAGCTCTGTGGAACACTGGGTCTGTACATAGTCAATGGCAGGCTGAGAGGGGACTCTTTTGGTAGGTCCACCTACAGCTCTGTGGAACACTGGGTCTGTACATAGTCAATGGTAGGCTGAGAGGGGACTCTTTGGTAGGTCCACCTACAACTCTGTGGAACACTGGGTCTGTACATAGTCAATGGTAGGCTGAGAGGGGACTCTTTGGTAGGTCCACCTACAGCTCTGTGGAACACTGGGTCTGTACATAGTCAATGGTAGGCTGAGAGGGGACTCTTTTGGTAGGTACACCTACAGCTCTGTCGAACACTGGGTCTGTACATAGTCAATGGTAGGCTGAGAGGGGACTCTTCTGGTAGGTACACCTACAGCTCTGTCGAACACTGGGTCTGTACATAGTCAATGGTAGGCTGAGAGGGGACTCTTCTGGTAGGTACACCTGCAGCTCTGTGGAACACTGGGTCTGTACATAGTCAATGGTAGGCTGAGAGGGGACTCTTCTGGTAGGTACACCTGCAGCTCTGTCGAACACTGGGTCTGTACATAGTCAATGGTAGGCTGAGAGGGGACTCTTCTGGTAGGTACACCTACAGCTCTGTCGAACACTGGGTCTGTACATAGTCAATGGTAGGCTGAGAGGGGACTCTTCTGGTAGGTACACCTGCAGCTCTGTGGAACACTGGGTCTGTACATAGTCAATGGTAGGCTGAGAGGGGACTCTTTTGGTAGGTACACCTGCAGCTCTGTGGAACACTGGGTCTGTACATAGTCAATGGTAGGCTGAGAGGGGACTCTTTTGGTAGGTACACCTACAGCTCTGTGGAACACTGGGTCTGTACATAGTCAATGGTAGGCTGAGAGGGGACTCTTTAGGTAGGTACACCTACAGCTCTGTGGAACACTGGGTCTGTACATAGTCAATGGTAGGCTGAGAGGGGACTCTTTTGGTCGGTACACCTGCAGCTCTGTGGAACACTGGGTCTGTACATAGTCAATGGTAGGCTGAGAGGGGACTCTTTTGGTCGGTACACCTACAGCTCTGTGGAACACTGGGTCTGTACATAGTCAATGGTAGGCTGAGAGGGGACTCTTTTGGTCGGTACACCTACAGCTCATCCCTTGGCAGCAGCACTGTAGACTACTTCCTCACCGACCTAAACCCAGAGTCTCTCAGAGCCTTCAGTCAGCCCACTAACACCTCTCTCAGACCACAGTAAAATCAGAGTGTATCACAGTGTACCCAACCATGAAGCATCACAGCCCAATACATTACATGGTACAAAACAGGCCTATAGATGGAGTGCAAACTGTACAGACATCTACCAAAAAGCAATTAGTAGACAAATACAATCTCTCCTGGACAACTTTTTAGCCTTAACATTCTCCTTCAGCAATGAAGGTGTAAATTTGGCTGTTTGGAACATAAACTTTATATATGACAAATTAGCCTCCTTGGCTAATTTAAAGAAGCATAAGAGTAAACCAGAAATAACAGAAAATTAAAAATGGTTTGATAATGAATGCAAAAATCTAAGAAAGTAATTGAGAAATATATCTAATCAAAAACACAGAACCAGACAACAAACATATAGGCCTTCAATATGGGGAAACACTGAAGCATTACAAACACACGCTGAGAACACAAAAGGAACAGAACATTAGAAATCAGCTGGGTGGAATTGAGGAATCCATAGAATCAAACCACTTCTGGGAGGATTGGAATAAATTAAACACACCTCATCATGGGGAATTGGCTCTCTGTAAAATGGGGATATGTGGAGAAATCACTTTGCAAACCTCTACAGCAATATAACAAAGAGCCCAGAACAAAAAAAAAGACCAATTACAAATCCTTGAATCAACAGTCAGACTATCAGAATCATGTGGATACCCCAATTACAGAAGAATCATTATTGGAAAGACTATGCACTCTCCAACCCAACAAAGGCCTGTGGTGCCGATGGTATTTTAAATGAAATGATCAAATATATACAGACTACAAATTCAAATGGGCTATACTCAAACTCTTCAACATTATCCTCACTACAGGTATTTTCCCCGATATTTGGAACCAAGGATCTATAAAAATGTAGACAAATTTGACCCAAATAATTAGAGGAATTTGCGTTAACAGCAACTTGGGGAAAATTCTCTGCAGTATTATAAATAGCAGACTACATCATTTCCTTGACCAACACAACATCCTGAGCAGAAGTCAGATTGGATTTCTAAAAAAATTATCATACAACAGACCACATTTACACCCTCCGCACTCTAATTGATAAACAAGTAAACCAAAACAAAGGCAAAATCTACTCGTGTTTTGTAGATTTCAAGAAAGCATTTGATTCAATTTGGCACAAAGGTCTTTTTTATAAACTAATAGAAAGTGGTATTGGAGGGAAAACATATGATTTTATTAAATCAATGTACACTAAAAACAAATGTGCGGTTAAAATTGGCAACAAGCAAACTTCTCTCAGGGACGGGGAGTGAAACAGCCCAATAAGTCCAACACTATTTAACATCTACATGAATGAATTGGCAAAAACATTAGAAGAATCGGCAGCACCTGGTATCACCCTACACGACACTGAAATCAAGTGTCTGCTGTACGCAGATGACCTGGTGCTGCTGTCTCCCACTAAGGAGGGTCTGCTGTCTCCCACTAAGGAGGGGTTACAGCAGCACCTAGACCTGGGCTCTGACCGTTAACCACAGGTTCTGTCAGACCTGGGCTCTGACCGTTAACCACAGGTTCTGTCAGACCTGGGCTCTGACCGTTAACCACAGGTTCTGTCAGACCTGGGCTCTGACCGTTAACCACAGGTTCTGTCAGACCTGGGCTCTGACCGTTAACCACAGGTTCTGTCAGACCTGGGCTCTGACCGTTAACCACAGGTTCTGTCAGACCTGGGCTCTGACCGTTAACCACAGGTTCTGTCAGACCTGGGCTCTGACCGTTAACCACAGGTTCTGTCAGACCTGGGCTCTGACCGTTAACCACAGGTTCTGTCAGACCTGGGCTCTGACCGTTAACCACAGGTTCTGTCAGACCTGGGCTCTGACCGTTAACCACAGGTTCTGTCAGACCTGGGCTCTGACCGTTAACCACTGGTTCTGTCAGACCTGGGTTCTGACCGTTAACCTGTTAAGTCGACCCTCTACTTTTTCGAACATTCTGTTAAAAATCGCGCAACATTTCAGCGCCCTGCTACTCAGGCCAGGAATATAGTATATGCATATGATTAGTATGTGTGGATAGAAAACACTCAGACGTTTATAAAACTGGTTAAATCACGGCTGTGACTATAACAGAACGTGCGTTTCATCGAAAAGTGCAGGAATATCTGATCACTGAAAATGGAAATAAATATCCATCCGTGACTTCAAGGAATTGTTCAAAGTGAATCGAATTAAATGAGGCCGAGGTTGCAGTGCCTACAGCTTCCACACGTTGTCTAGAGTCTTGTCATTTGATTCGCAATTGATTCTTGGTCTAACCGAATCAAGGGAATCGGTTAGACCGGATGTTTTGGTCGAGCTCTCTCCAAGACATTTTTTCGAAACAGACACCTATAGAATTGACATCGCCTCCTGATGAATTGTATCGCTTATTAACGTGTACTAATACCTAAAGTTGCATTACAAAAGTATTTCGAAGTGTTTTGTGAAAGTTTATCGTCGACTTTTTGAATTTAAAAAAATGACGTTACCTTATGAAACGCTATTTTTTTCCGTTTATCACACAGTCTTCATAGATCGATATCTAGGCTATATATGGACCGATTTAATAGAGAAAAAGACCCAATAGTGATTATGGGACATCTAGGAGTGCCAACAAAGAAGATGGTCAAAGGTAATGAATGTTTTATATTTTATTTGTGCGGTTTGTGTAGCGACGACTATGCTAATTACTTTGTTTATGTGAATGAGCTGAGAGACAAAGCAAGAAGAGCCATTAAAAGGAACATCAAAATCTAAATTCCAATTAAAATCTGGCTCAAAAAATTTCTAGCAGTTATAGAACCAATTGCTCTATATGGCAGTGAAGTATGGGGTCCAATCTCTAATAATGAATTTACCAAATGGGACAAACATCCAATCGAAATACTGCATGCAGAGTTTTGCAACACAGTATTGCAAGTGCAACGAAAACCTCCAAATAAGGCATGTAGAGCAGAATTGGGCCAACACCCCCTCCTCATTCAGATAGAAAAAAGAGCCATCACATTTTACAACCATCTAAAAACAAGTGACCCCAAAACATTCCATCACACAGCTCTACAATGTCCAGAGATGAAACAAGAGAAGAGTCCCCTCAGCCAGCTGGTTCTGAGGCTCAGTTCACCAACCCAAACCAACCCCATAGAGCCTCAGGACATCACTCAGAAAATCTGGCCCAACCAAATCATCACGAAACAAAAATAAAAATATATCACCTATTGGAAAGACACCACAGAAAAACAAAGTAAACTTCAATGCTATTTGGCTCTAAACACAGTACATAGTGGCAGACTATCTGACCACTGTGACTGATAGAAAACTGAGGAAAACACTGACTAGGTACAGACTCGGTGTGCACAGTCTGGCTATAGAGACCGGTCGTCACAGACAAACCTGGCTGCCCAGAGAAGACCGGCTGTGCTCACTCTGCTCCAGGGGAAAGGTAGCGACAGAGCTGCATTTCCTATTACACTGTGACAAATACTCAGACATAAGAGAATATTTCGGAGAGAGAGAGAGAGAGAGAGAGAGAGAGAGAGAGAGACCCCGAGAGAGAGAGAGAGAGAGAGAGAGAGAGAGAGAGAGAGAGAGAGAGAGAGAGAGAGAGAGAGAGAGAGAGAGAGAGAGAGAGAGAGAGAGAGAGAGAGACCCAGAGAGAGAGACCCAGAGAGAGAGACCCAGAGAGAGAGACCCAGAGAGACCCAGAGAGAGACCCAGAGAGAGAGACCCAGAGAGAGAGACCCAGAGAGAGAGACCCAGAGAGAGAGACCCAGAGAGAGAGACCCAGAGAGAGAGACCCAGAGAGAGAGACCCAGAGAGAGAGACCCAGAGAGAGAGACCCAGAGAGAGAGACCCAGAGAGAGAGACCCAGACCCAGAGAGAGAGACCCAGAGAGAGAGAGAGAGAGAGACCCAGAGAGAGAGAGAGAGAGAGAGAGACCCAGAGAGAGAGACCCAGAGAGAGAGAGACCGAGAGAGACCCAGAGAGAGAGAGAGACCGAGAGAGAGAGACCGAGAGAGAGAGAGAGAGAGAGACCGAGAGAGAGAGAGAGAGAGACCGAGAGAGAGACCCGAGAGAGAGAGAGAGAGACCGAGAGAGAGACCGAGAGAGAGAGACCCCGAGAGAGAGAGAGAGAGAGAGAGAGAGACCCGAGAGAGAGAGAGCGACAGAGAGAGAGCGACAGAGAGAGCGAGAGAGAGCGACAGAGAGAGCGACAGAGAGAGAGCGACAGAGAGCGACAGAGAGAGCGACAGAGAGAGCCCAGAGAGAGAGAGAGAGACCCCGAGAGAGAGAGACCGAGAGAGAGAGAGAGAGAGAGAGAGACCCCGAGAGAGAGAGAGAGAGACCCGAGAGAGAGAGAGAGAGAGAGACCCTGAGAGAGAGAGAGAGAGAGAGACCCGAGAGAGAGAGAGAGAGAGAGAGAGACCCCGAGAGAGAGAGAGAGAGAGAGAGACCCCGAGAGAGAGAGAGAGAGAGAGACCCCGAGAGAGAGAGAGAGAGAGACCCCGAGAGAGAGAGAGAGACCGAGAGAGAGAGAGAGAGAGAGAGACCCCGAGAGAGAGAGAGAGAGACCCCGAGAGAGAGAGAGAGAGAGACCCCGAGAGAGAGAGAGAGACCCCCGAGAGAGAGAGAGAGAGAGACCCCGAGAGAGAGAGAGAGAGACCCGAGAGAGAGAGAGAGAGACCCCGAGAGAGAGAGAGAGAGACCCGAGAGAGAGAGAGAGAGAGAGAGAGAGAGACCCCGAGAGAGAGAGCCCAGAGAGAGAGAGAGAGACCCCGAGAGAGAGAGACAGAGACAGACAGAGACAGACAGAGACAGAGACCCCCAAGAGAGAGAGAGCCAGACCGCGAGAGAGACCACCAAGAGAGGGAGAGAGAGAGCGAGACCCTGAGAGAGAGAGCGAGAGAGACCCCGAGAGAGAGAGATGCTTAGTGGATTCTCCTTCTCCAATTCAGCCCAAGCCTGCATAAGCAGCTTCAGTACTGTCACCGTTTTTCTGTTGCTCTCACTAACTCAACTCTGTCTCTCCACCTTTCTTCAATCCCCAGCTTTTTAAACTCAAACAGCGTCCTAGGAAGGAAGGAACGTAAGCCTCCCATCTTTAGACTCCCACATGCTGAAATTTCTTCTGTCATTGTCTCAATGTCTTCCCATCTCTTCTGTTGACATCAGCGGTCCTCCCATGTGATTGGCCAATTACAAGTGGGGCGCCGCCCCTGATGGAGGAACCCCCGCTGATGACCACAACAGAAGAGATAGGGAGAGAGAGAGACGTGTACTATAAAACGAATGGATTATGGTTTTTAAAATGCTCAAGAAAAGAGTGGCAAAATGTGTACATTCTAAAATACATGGTTGAAAACAAGCTGTTCGGTTAAATACTACACCGCCCTCAGTGACTGACAGCAGCAGCTCCGCCTCAGTGGGCACACAGACCATGGCCCACACTGCTTGGATTGTTTTGCCAGCTATTTGCAATGAGGGAGGGGGTACTGCCCCCATTGAAATCACAGGATGTCAGTATAAAGTGGTAGAGCATAAAGCCCTTGAATACAACCTACACACAATCCCCCCCCATAATGTCAAAGTGGCATTATGTCATTAATGAATAAAAAGCTGAAATGTCTTTAGTCAATAGGTATTCATCCCCTTTGTCATGGCAAGATAATTCACTTTAGGATTTTTTTTAAAAAGTCGCTTAAAAAGTCACACTACTAATGCACACAGAGTTGAGTCCATGCAACTTATTGCGTTTAACATGATTTGTTTCACGACTACCTCATCTCTGTACCGCACACATACAGATAAATTGTAAGGTCCCTCAGTCGAGCAGTGAATTTCAAACACAGATTCAACCAAAGACCAGGGAGGTTTTCCAGTCCCTCGCAAAGTAGGGCACCTATTAATAAGTTAAATGTTTTTTTAAAAAGCAGACATGGAATACCCTTTGAGCAGGGTCAAGTTATTAATTACACTTTGAATTGTGTATCAATACACCCAGTAACTACAAAGATACAGGCGTCCTTCCTAACTCAGTTGCCAGAGAGGAAGGAAACAGCTCAGGGAATTCACCATGAGGCAAATGGTGACTTTAAAACAGTTAAGAGTTTAAGGACTGATTACAAAGCATTATGTTTGGGGCAAATCCAACACGTCACTGAGTATCCCTCTTCATATTTTCAAGCACGGTGGTGGCTGCATCATGTTATGGGTATTTCTGTCATCAGCAAGAACGAGGGAGATTTTTAGGATAAAAATGAACTCAATAGAGCGAAGCACAGGAAAAATCCTAAACCTGGTTCACTCTGCTTTCCACCAGACAGAGACGAATTCACCTTTCAGCAGGACAATAATAACGTGCAAATATTGTACAATTCCAGGTGTGCAAAGCTCTTAGAGACTTACCCAGAAGTCTCAGCTGTAATCACTGCCAAAGATGATTCTAATGTATTGACTCAGGGGTGTGAACGCTTATTAAATATTTATGTATTTCATGTTTAGAAAATGTGCAAACATTTTTAAAATCATGTTTTTTTGTTGTCAAGATGGATATTGTGTGTCGATAACAGAAAAACGTTTCATCCATTTTGAATGCAGGCTGTAAGAACAACAAAATGTGGGAAAGGTCGAGGGGTAGGAGGAGTCCTTTCTGAAGGCACTGTGAATGGACAGTCCTGGGGGGAGTCCGTTCAGTCAGAACCTCTGGGTCTGCTTGTTTCCTCCCAATGAGTGTCTCTCGCTCCAGCCAGGCGGCTTCCTTACAGGCATGTGAGACTCGTGACACAAGGCTCATGTCAATGGTAGTGGACGACATAAGGAACAGGTTGTTCTTCTGGGACGCCCTCTCTCCTTCTCTCATACTGCTTTTGTTATGCAGGGCTTCACATTCAGGTACATTTTCCAGGAGCAAACTGGGCCAGCGCCCAACCCAAATGTACTGGCCCAAATGAAAAGAAATGTGTCCGAGTCCAAGAGCCTCACAGAACCACTCTTTCTGCCTTATTATTTCAGTAGCGTCTTCCATTCGCGGGCTGAGCAAGGAGCCAATAGCCTAAACTATCCTCCCTATATAAATAATTACCTTTAAAACTGTACATGTTAACATTGATTGTAAAAAAAAAAAAAAACAACTAATAAAATAATAATACCCAGAAGTCTCAGCTGTAATAAAATAATAATTGTGCAATCTCAAAAAGGAGGTATTGAAGGGCCGTATAAAATCTGTTACATTTTTTTACCAAACTCTGTTTTCAGTTCTCTTTTGGTTTTCACTCTCAAAAATAGTAGTTCTCTAATCACCATGTGGGATATATTCCCTATTAGACTAGTAGTTCTCTAATCACCATGTGGGATATATTCCCTATTAGACTAGTAGTTCTCTAATCACCATGTGGGATATATTCCCTATTAGACTAGTAGTTCTCTAATCACCATGTGGGATATAGTCCCTATTAGACTAGTAGTTCTCTAATCACCATGTGGGATATAGTCCCTATTAGACTAGTAGTTCTCTAATCACCATGTGGGATATATTCCCTATTAGACTAGTAGTTCTCTAATCACCATGTGGGATATATTCCCTATTAGACTAGTAGTTCTCTAATCACCATGTGGGATATATTCCCTATTAGACTAGTAGTTCTCTAATCACCATGACTAGGTTCTCTAATCACCATGTGGGATATATTCCCTATTAGACTAGTAGTTCTCTAATCACCATGTGGGATGTATTCCCTATTAGACTAGTAGTTCTCTAATCACCATGTAGAATGTATTCCCTATTAGACTAGTAGTTCTCTAATCACCATGTGGGATATAGTCCCTATTAGACTTCTCTAATCACCATGTGGGATATAATCCCTGACTATTCCACTAGTAGTAGAATAGTACAGGAACACCTGTCTGCTCTGTTGGTCATGACATTGGGCTGCATCCTAACATAACAACCTATTCCTTATTATTGTGCTCTACTTCTGACAAGAGCCTTATGGGCTCTGGTCAACAGTAGTGCATTAAAATAGGGACTAGGGTGCCATTTGGGACTCAGAGAGACAGCCACAGCTTTAACCACTGTTCCATAAATCAGACAGGGAGAGTGAGGTTGTCTTCAGCCAGGTGTACACACACACACACACACGGCTGAGGAAATGAGCAGGCCTGCTGCCTGGGTTGGTTACGCTGTGTGTGTGTGTGTGTGTGTGTGTGTGTGTGTGTGTGTGTGACAGGGACAACAGAGGATAAATCAGTCTACTGGCCCGACGCTACGGAACTCCTCAGGCCTGGAACACACTACAGAGAGAGAGAGGGAGAGAGAGAGAGAGAAAGAGAGAGGGAGTTTGTTTTGTTTTCATCTCAAGGTCTCAAGCATAACGAAAAGGGCCTCATTTCCCTACAATCCTACGAGAGGGCCTCATCTCCCACAATCCTACGAGAGGGCCTCATCTCCCACAATCCTACGAGAGGGCCTCATCTCCCACAATCCTACGAGAGGGCCTCATCTCCCACAATCCTACGAGAGGGCCTCATCTCCCACAATCCTACGAGAGGGCCTCATCTCCCACAATCCTACGAGAGGGCCTCATCTCCCACAATCCTACGAGAGGGCCTCATTTCCCTACAATCTACGAGAGGGCCTAATTTCCCTACAATCCTACGAGAGGGCCTCATCTCCCACAATCCTACGAGAGGGCCTCATCTCCCACAATCCTACGAGAGGGCCTCATCTCCCACAATCCTACGAGAGGGCCTCATCTCCCACAATCCTACGAGAGGGCCTCATTTCCCTACAATCCTAAGAGAGGGTACGCATGTTATGATGCTGGTAAGGTTGTCTCGCGCATCTGCCACTGCCGCATGAGCCCAGACACACTTCCAACCTTCCCCGATCCTCGACTTCGGTGATGTCATCTATAATATAGCCTCCAACACTCTACTCAGCAAATTGGATGCAGTAGCATCCAGTGCCATCCGTTTTGTCACCAAAGCCCCATATACTACCCACCATTGCGACCTGCACGCTCTCGTTGGTTGGCCCTCGCTTCATACTCGTCGCCAATCCCACTGGCTCCAGGTCATCTACAAGTCTCTGCTCGGTAAAGCCCCGCCTTATCGCAGCTCACTGGTCACCATAGCAGCACCCACTCGTAGCACGCGCTCCAGCAGGTATATCTCACTGGTCACCCCCCAAAGCCAATTCCTCCTTTGGTCGTCTTTCCTTCCAGTTCTCTGCTGCCAGTGACTGGAACGAACTGCAAAAATCTCTGAAGCTGGAGACTCATATCTCCCTCACTAGCTTTAAGCACCAACTGTCAGAGCAGCTCACAGATCACTGCACCTGTACATAGCCCATCTGTAAACAGCCCATCCAACCACCTCATCCCAATAATGTATTTATTTTGCTCCTTTGCACCCCAGTATCTTGCATTTGCACATCCATCTTCAGCACATCTACCATTCCAGTGTTTAATTGCTATATTGTAATTACTTCACCACCATGGCCTATTTACTGCCTTAACGCCCTTATTTGACCTCATTTGCACATGCTGTATATAGATTGTTGTTTTCTTTTGTTCTACTGTATTATTGACTGTATGTTTTGTTTATTCCATGTGTAACTCTGTGTTGTTGTATGTGTCTAATTGCTTTGCTTTATCTTGGCCAGGTCGCAGTTGTAAATGAGAACTTGTTCTCAACGGACCTACCTGGTTAAATAAAGGGGAAATAAATATAAAACCTCTGGACAGTGCTGGTCATAAAAAGAACTAGCTAGCTGATGGATGCAAACAATGTTCTTTCCTAAAAACATGTTTTAAAGTAGCAATAGTTAACTATCTAGCTAGGTGTCATCTAAAATAACCCTAATTTATAATACAGTTCTTATTTGTTTAACGGTGTGAAGCTAGCCACAATAAGGATTAGCAACAATAATGGAAAGTGCCTTCAAAATAAAAGTCAGTCATTGGCAGTGATGTAAATTAATACAAATAGTAGAACTATGCCATAATTTAAATGATCATGCTAAACGAGGTTGGAATGAAATTCAACTAACGACAATTTCTAAATTTGACAAAAATCTGTTGATTTTTTGCGGAAGTGAGACACTGGCAGATGCGAGACACTGTTAATCCAAGATGGCGTAGCAGTCGGACGTATGTTTTGTCTTGTCCCGTCCTGTCTAGTGTAAATATAGTTTTCTTCGTTTTTTTCTGTATATATACATATTTTAATCTCACTTTCAAACTAGAGCTGAATATACTCTCCTGCAACCCGCATCACCCAATGTGGTACGGATCCGCCTTTTCTATACTTTACTTTAGAACCGGAGCCACCATCAGAAGCTAGCCAGCTAACTAGCTACTACTCAGTTAGCCATTGATAGCGGTCTTCTAAGCTAACTAGAACACCAGCGCGACATCAACCCAGAGCATATCAGACTGCTCTTTCTCTACCACATCTCCGGATTCCTACCGCAAGCTCTGAACCTTTCGGATCACCAACTAGCTAGCTGCAATTCCAGTGGCTACTCCTGGCCAACGTCTCTGGCCCAAAACAAGCTACAGTGAGCTAAGCCCACCTCCCGACTAGCCGAAGAGGCCCAACGATACCTCTTTTGCCAATTGGCCTGGACCCTTTACTGCCGACACGGAGCGCCGCCGATCCATCACGACTGGTCCGCCGACATAATCGTCCGAGGTGGTTTCAACAGGCTTTTTCGTTGCGACATCGCCAAAGATCCATCTGCTGGCCAAGGCCCCGAGCTTTCTGAAACGCTGTGTCTCCAGCTCACCCAGCGCACTAGAGCTCCTGTAGCATAATCCTGGGCTACAATTACCCGGGCCCACGACCGGTCTGTCGATGTCACCGCAAGAAGAGGAATAAACAGACTCACCCCATCGCGACGTCCCCCAAAGGTTAGCTCTCTAGCCCTCGCTATCTCCCTACTTGCTATTCGGCCTGCTAACGGCTAGCTTGTCTAGCCCGGGCCTACGAACTGTTAGCTTGTTAGCACAGGCCTGCTAACCATCTGACTCACCTCATCCCAAACACTTCTGAACCCATTTACTTTCTATCTCTCTTTGATTTGTATTTGTTTATACCTTCCGGAAACCTGCCTCACCCACTGTGATACGGATTCGCTATCACTTTTAATTTTTATTTATTTTTATGACACACTCAAGAACCTCCAGACGCTAACCAGCTAACTAGCTACAAGCTATTTAGTCATTGTTAGTTTAAAAAAAAAAAAAAAAAAACCTGGATAACACTCGCCAGCCCAGCTTCCCTGCCCATCCACCGCTGCCCCCTGGACACTGATCTCTTGGCTACATAGCTGACGCACGCTGGACTGTCCATTAATCACGGTACCCCATTCTGCTTGTTTGTTTATCTGTCGGCCCAGTTGCCTAGTCAACGCCATTTTACCTGCTGTTTGTTGTGCTAGCTGATTAGCCTCGCCTACTGTTTTTAGCTAGCTTTCCCAATTCAACACCTGTGATTACTGTATGCCTCGCTGTATGTCTCTCCCAAATGTCAATATGCCTTGTATACTGTTGTTCAGGTTAGTTATCATTGTTTTAGTTCACAATGGAGCCCCTAGATCCACTCTGCATACCCCTGTTACCTCCTTTGTCCCACCCCCCACACATGCGGTGACCTCACCCATTACAACCAGCATGTCCAGAGATACAACCTCTCTCATCATCACCCAGTGCCTGGGCTTACCTCCGCACCCGCACCCCACCATACCCCTGTCTGCGCATTATGCCCTGAATATATTCTACCATGCCCAGAAACCTGCTCCTCTTATCCTCTGCCCCCAACGCTCTAGGCGACCAGTTTTGATAGCCTTTAGCCGCACCCTCATACTACTCCTTCTCTGTTCCGCGGGTGATGTGGAGGTAAACCCAGGCCCTGCATGCCCCCAGGTACCCTCATTTGTTGACTTCTGTGATCGAAAAGTCTTGGTTTTATGCATGTCAACATCAGAAGCCTCCTCCCTAAGTTTGTTTTACTCACTGCTTTAGCACACTCTGCTAACCCTGATGTCCTTGCCGTGTCTGAATCCTGGCTCAGGAAGGCCACCAAAAATTCAGAGATTTCCATACCCAACTATAACATCTTCCGTCAAGATAGAACTGCCAAAGGGGGCGGAGTCGCAGTCTACTGCAGAGATAGCCTGCAAAGTAATGTCATACTTTCCAGGTCCATACCCAAACAGTTTGAACTACTAATTTTGAAAATTACTCTCTCCAGAAACAAGTCTATCACTGTTGCCGCCTGCTACCGACCCCCGTCAGCTCCCAGCTGCGCCCTGGACACCATTTGTGAATTGATCGCCCCATCTAGCTTCAGAGTTTGTTCTGTTAGGTGACCTAAACTGGGATATGCTTAACACCCCGGCAGTCCTACAATCTAAGCTAGATGCCCTCAATCTCACTCAAATCATCAAGGAACCCACCAGGTACAACCCTAACTCTGTAAACAAGGGCACCCTCATAGACGTCATCCTGACCAACTGGCCCTCCAAATATACCTCCGCTGTCTTCAACCAGGATCTCAGCGATCACTGCCTCATCGCCTGTATCCGCCACGGAGCCGCAGTCAAACGACCACCCCTCATCACTGTCAAACGCTCCCTAAAACACTTCTGTGAGCAGGCCTTTCTAATCGACCTGGCCCGTGTATCCTGGAAGGACATTGACCTCATCCCGTCAGTTGAGGATGCCTGGTCATTCTTTAAAAGTAACTTCCTCACCATTTTAGATAAGCATGCTCCGTTCAAAAAATGCAGAACCAAGAACAGATACAGCCCTTGGTTCACTCCAGACCTGACTGCCCTCGACCAGCACAAAAACATCCTGTGGCGGACTGCAATAGCATCGAATAGCCCCGTGATATGCAACTGTTCAGGGAAGTCAGGAACCAATACACGCAGTCAGTCAGGAAAGCTAAGGCCAGCTTCTTCAGGCAGAAGTTTGCATCCTGTAGCTCCAACTCCAAAAAGTTCTGGGACACTGTGAAGTCCATGGAGAACAAGAGCACCTCCTCCCAGCTGCCCACTGCACTGAGGCTAGGAAACACGGTCTCCACCGATAAATCCATGATTATCGAAAACTTCAATAAGCACTTCTCAACGGCTGGCCATGCCTTCCGCCTGGCTACTCCAACCTCGGCCAACAGCTCCGCCCCGTAGTTCCTCACCCAAGCCTCTCCAGGTTCTCCTTTACCCAAATCCAGATAGCAGATGTTCTGAAAGAGCTGCAAAACCTGGACCCGTACAAATCAGCTGGGCTTGACAATCTGGACCCGCTATTTCTGAAACTATCTGCCGCCATTGTCGCAACCCCTATTACCAGCCTGTTCAACCTCTCTTTCATATCGTCTGAGATCCCCAAGGATTGAAAGCTGCCCAGTCATCCCCCTCTTCAAAGGGGGAGACACCCTGGACCCAAACTGCTATAGACCTATATCCATCCTGCCCTGCCTATCTAAGGTCTTGAAAGCCAAGTCAACAAACAGGTCACTGACCATCTCGAATCCCACCGTACCTTCTCCGCTGTGCAATCTGGTTTCGAGCGGTCACGGGTGCACCTCAGCCACACTCAAGGTACTAAATGATATCATAACCGCCATCGATAAAAGACAGTACTGTGCAGCCGTCTTCATCGACCTCGCCAAGGCTTTCACTCTGTCAATCACCAAATTCTTATCGGCAGACTCAACAGCCTCGGTTTTCGGATGACTGCCTTGCCTGGTTCACCAATTACTTTGCAGACAGAGTTCAGTGTGTCAAATCAGAGGGCATGCTGTCCGGTCCTCTGGCAGTCTCTATGGGGGTGCCACAGGGTTCAATTCTCGGGCCGACTCTTTTCTCTGTATATATCAATGATGTTGCTCTTGCTGCGGGCGATTCCCTGATCCACCTCTACGCAGACGACACCATTCTATATATTTGCCCGTCATTGGACACTGTGCTATCCAACCTCCAAACGAGCTTCAATGCCATACAGCACTCCTTCCGTGGCCTCCAACTGCTCTTAAACGCGAGTAAAACCAAATGCATGCTTTTCAACCGTCGCTGCCTGCACCCGCATGCCCGACTAGCATCACCACCCTGGATGGTTCCAACCTTGAATATGTGGACATCTATAAGTACCTAGGTGTCTGGCTAGACTGCAAACTCTCCTTCCAGACTCACATCAAACATCTCCAATCAAAAATCAAATCCAGAGTCGGCTTTCTATTCCGCAACAAAGCCTCCTTCACTCACGCTGCCAAGCTTAAATAAAACTGACTATCCTACCGATCCTCGACTGGACAGTGTCATCTACAAAATGGCTTCCAACACTCTACTCAGCAAACTGATGCAGTCTATCACAGTGCCATCCGTTTTGTCACTAAAGCACCTTATACCACCCACCACTGCGACTTGTATGCTCTAGTCTGGCCCTCCTACAATTCGTCGCCAGACCCACTGGCTCCAGGTCATCTACAAGTCCATGCTAGGTAAAGCTCCGCCTTATCTCAGTTCACTGGTCACGATGGCAACACCCATAGCACGCGCTCCAGCAGGTGTATCTCACTGATCATCCCTAAAGCCAACACCTCATTTGGCCGCCTTTTGTTCCAGTACTCTGCTGCCTGTGACTGGAACGGATTGCAAAATCGCTGAAGTTGGAGACTTTTATCTCCCTCTCCAACTTCAAACATCAGCTATCCGAGCAGCTAACCGATCGCTGCAGCTGTACATAGTCTATAGGTAAATAGCTCACCCTTTTTCACCTACCTCATTCCCATACTGTTTTTATACTGTTTTTATTTATTTACTTTTCTGCTCTTTTGCACACCAATATCTCTACCTGTACATGCCCATCTGATCATTTATCACTTCAGTGTTAATCTGCAAAATTGTATTATTCGCCTACCTCCTCATGCCTTTTGCACACATTGTATATAGACTGCCCATTTTTTTCTACTGTGTTATTGACTTGCTAATTGTTTACTCCATGTGTAACTCTGTGTTGTCTGTTCACACTGCTATGCTTTATCTTGGCCAGGTCGCAGTTGCAAATGAGAACTTGTTCTCAACTAGCCTACCTGGTTAATTAAAGGTGAAATAAAAATAAATAAAAAAGATGCGAGACACTGGCAGATGCGGAAGTGAGACACTAGCGGATGTGGTGGATTGAGACACTAGTGGATGTGGTGGATTGAGACACTAGCGGATGTGGTGGATTGAGACTCATCCAACGCAAAAAAAAAACTGAGCTTAAACTGACGGATTTTGATGGTTTTCTTTTGTCATGTAACTTAGATTGACACACCGGTGCATCGATCGACTCTGGGGGGGTAACATCCATCGACTCTGGGGGTAACATCCATCGACTCTGGGGGTAACATCCATCGACTCTAGGGGGGTAACATCCATCGACTCTAGGGGGGTAACATCCATCGACTCTGGGGGTAACATCCATCGACTCTGGGGGTAACATCCATCGACTCTGGGGGGGGTAACATCCATCGACTCTGGGGGGTAACATCCATCGACTCTGGGGGTAACATCCATCGACTCTGGGGGGGGTAACATCCATCGACTCTGGGGGGTAACATCCATCGACTCTGGGGGTAACATCCATCGACTCTGGGGGGTAACATCCATCGACTCGGGGGGTAACATCCATCGACTCTGGGGGTAACATCCATCGACTCTGGGGGGGGTAACATCCACCGACTCTGGGGGGGTAACATCCACCGACTCTGGGGGGGTAACATCCACCGACTCTGGGGGGGTAACATCCACCGACTCTGGGGGGGGTAACATCCACCGACTCTGGGGGTAACATCCATCGACTCTGGGGGGTAACATCCATCGACTCTGGGGGTAACATCCATCGACTCTGGGGGTAACATCCATCGACTCTGGGGGTAACATCCATCGACTCTGGGGGTAACATCCATCGACTCTGGGGGTAACATCCACCGACTCTGGGGGGGTAACATCCACCGACTCTGGGGGGGTAACATCCACCGACTCTGGGGGGGGTAACATCCACCGACTCTGGGGGTAACATCCACCGACTCTGGGGGTAACATCCACCGACTCTGGGGGTAACATCCACCGACTCTGGGGGTAACATCCACCGACTCTGGGGGTAACATCCACCGACTCTGGGGGTAACATCCACCGACTCTGGGGGTAACATCCACCGACTCTGGGGGTAACATCCACCGACTCTGGGGGGGTAACATCCACCGACTCTGGGGGTAACATCCACCGACTCTGGGGGTAACATCCACCGACTCTGGGGGTAACATCCACCGACTCTGGGGGTAACATCCACCGACTCTGGGGGGGTAACATCCACCGACTCTGGGGGTAACATCCACCGACTCTGGGGGTAACATCCACCGACTCTGGGGGTAACATCCACCGACTCTGGGGGTAACATCCACCGACTCTGGGGGTAACATCCACCGACTCTGGGGGTAACATCCATCGACTCTGGGGGTAACATCCACCGACTGGGGGGGGTAACATCCACCGACTCTGGGGGTAACATCCACCGACTGGGGGGGTAACATCCATTGCGAATGATAATATATAAAATCTATTGTTCCTCACAGTAAGCTATTTGAAAAGTATTTCCAACAATCTCCTCCTCGATTATCACCAATTCTTGGTGTGAAAGAGCAATGGAAGTTACAGGCCCGCCTACTGCTGCATTGGCCTATAGGCTATGAGTTCCATGTGCTCATTACTTCAGCAGCCAATAGATCACAAGGAGATCCATTAGATCATTTATTTAGCAGCCAATAGATCACAAGGAGATCCATTAGATCATTTATTTAGCAGCCAATGGATCACAAGGAGTTCTATTAGATTATTTATTTAGCAGCCAATAGATCACAAGGAGTTCTATTAGATCATTTATTTAGCAGCCAATAGATCACAAGGAGTTCTATTAGATCATTTATTTAGCAGCCAATGGATCACAAGGAGATCCATTAGATCATTTATTTAGCAGCCAATAGATCACAAGGAGATCCATTAGATCATTTATTTAGCAGCCAATGGATCACAAGGAGTTCTATTAGATTATTTATTTAGCAGCCAATAGATCACAAGGAGATCCATTAGATCATTTATTTTGCAGCCAATGGATCACAGTGTACCAATGTGTCCATATGGCAGAGGATGATGATCTCGCATTAGTTTAATTTTTAACTTTTAGATGTACTTAAATGAACATAGAAAAATTAAGCATGATGATCAAATGTATTTACAATCGATTGGCATTTACATCAATAAATAAAAGGCATTATTTAGCAAAGGGATTTGTTTTTTGGGACACCAACAGTTTGATTTATCAACTTTTCATACCCCAAAAAATTGGCCCAAACAGAAACCCTGACACACACACACACACACACACATACACATACACATACACCCACACACACACACACACACACACACAGCTCCAGGCCGACAGCTCGTAAAACCTCAGGCCTCATAGCCAGCCCTCCAACACAATAAACAACGGAAGCTGCAGGGTTGGCTATAGAACGTCCCAGTCAACACAAATACCTTGTCACACACACAAACATCCCCAGGGGTTTCATCAGACGACACAAAGAGAGAAGGACCTCCTGTCCCCAGAACACACCGACGTTTACAATGAGAAGTACTTATCACAAGGGTCCTGTGAGGTTGAACAGACCAGAGCTATGTAGGGAATAGGAGCATCTACCTGCTAAACACAGAAGAGAGGAATGGAGAAAGAGAGAGTTGGCAAACACCAGAAACAAAAGTGTAAACCCTCCCAAAAACAGAGCTCCGTTCTGATGGAAATTATAGACTGGTCTGTTTCTCTTTATTCAACCCAACATGCAACAGTCTTGATCGCTAGGCTGATACTACTACTACTACTACCACTACTACCGCTACCGCTACCACTACCACAACAGACAGTTGATGTTAAGAAACAACAGCTGACAAAAGTTCTGTGGGCGAAGAAATGTTAGCCTTCTACCCTAGAGTTGTTTTCAATTGTCTACTACTTTCCAGTCAAAACACTTTCGATAAGACCTTTGTTTATACACACACACACACACACACACACACACACACACACACACACACACACACACACAATATTTGACAACCTAAAAGTTCTGTTCACATCAAACCTCAAGGAAACACTGGGGGAGTTTTCACTACTGTCAAGTTTAAACCCCTTAAAAAAAAAATGGATGCTAATATGGATGACAGATCCACAGTCAAATTCATGGAGATTCCACTGATTGATTGATTGATTGGTTTGACTCATTCACAGGGCATTCTATTCTAGCAATTACATAACAGGCCTAATCTTTAAAAAATAAAAAATAAAGGTTAAGTGTCCACTCATACATCATAGCAAATGGAGATATTCGCCATGACAACAGGGTAACTGTCATGGCAACAGGAGAGAGACTGACAACTTCATGTTAAAATGGCTGTGAAAACCCAAGCGCCGAGGACTCTGGGTAATCCTGGATTCTAAGAGGAGGGGTGGGGGTGAGAGGGGGGCAGAGGGCGCAGGCCTTGTGACACTGACACTTATGCCTCCGTAAATGGAACAGTGAGAAATGGAATGGGAACGTGAGTGTTTCTTCTGAATGAAAGATGTGCCTGGGTGCAAAGTCCATCTCTGGTATGCCCTCAGCCCTGACCCTCCAGTCACGCACCTAACCCAGTCTAACCTAACCCAGTCTAACCAAACCCAACCCAGTCTAACCTAACCCAACCCAGTCTAACCTAACCCAACCCAGTCTAACCAAACCCAACCCAGTCTAACCAAACCCAACCCAGTCTAACCAAACCCAACCCAGTCTAACCAAACCCAACCCAGTCTAACCTAACCCAACCCAGTCTAACCTAACCCAACCCAGTCTAACCTAACCCAACCCAGTCTAACCTAACCCAACCCAGTCTAACCAAACCCAACCCAGTCTAACCAAACCCAACCCAGTCTAACCAAACCCAACCCAGTCTAACCAAACCCAACCCAGTCTAACCAAACCCAACCCAGTCTAACCAAACCCAACCCAGTCTAACCTAACCCAACCCAGTCTAACCTAACCCAACCCAGTCTAACCTAACCCAACCCAGTCTAACCTAACCCAACCCAGTCTAACCTAACCCAGTCTAACCTAACCCAGTCTAACCTAACCCAGTCTAACCTAACCCATCCTAGTCTAACCCAACCCAGTCTAACCTAACCCAACCTAGTCTAACCAAACCCAGCCTAGTCTAACCTAACCCAACCTAGTCTAACCCAACCCAGTCTAACCTAACCCAACCTAGTCTAACCAAACCCAACCCAGTCTAACCAAACCCAACCCAGTCTAACCAAACCCAACGCAGTCTAACCTAACCTCACCCAGTCTAACCCAGTCTAACCTAACCCAACCCAGTCTAACCTAACCCAACCCAGTCTAACCTAACCCAACCCAGTCTAACCTAACCCAGTCTAACCTAACCCAGTCTAACCTAACCCAGTCTAACCTAACCCAGTCTAACCTAACCCATCCTAGTCTAACCCAACCCAGTCTAACCTAACCCAACCTAGTCTAACCAAACCCAGCCTAGTCTAACCTAACCCAACCTAGTCTAACCCAACCCAGTCTAACCTAACCCAACCTAGTCTAACCAAACCCAACCCAGTCTAACCAAACCCAACCCAGTCTAACCAAACCCAACCCAGTCTAACCTAACCTCACCCAGTCTAACCTAGTCTAACCAAACCCAACCCAGTCTAACCTAACCCAACCCAGTCTAACCTAACCCAACCCAGTCTAACCTAACCTAACCTAGTCTAACCAAACCCAACCCAGTCTAACCAAACCCAACCCAGTCTAACCTAACCTAGTCTAACCTAACCCAACCCAACCCAGTCTAACCTAACCTAACCTAGTCTAACCAAACCCAACCCAGTCTAACCAAACCCAACCCAGTCTAACCTAACCTAGTCTAACCTAACCCAACCCAACCCAGTCTAACCTAACCCAACCCAACCCAGTCTAACGTAACCTAACCCAACCCAGTCTAACCAAACCCAACCCAGTCTAACCCAACCTAACCTAACCTAGTCTAACCCAACCCAACCCAGTCTAACCTAACCCAACCCAACCCAGTCTAACCTAACCCAACCCAGTCTAACCCAACCCAACCCAGTCTAAAGGGTAAATCTGTTGCCTGACTACAGACATCTGGGGCCACTCTGCTCTGTCCTGTCCCCCCCTCTGCTTCAACCCTCTATGTTTCTGGGTCAACCTTCTTTTCTCTCTTTCCTCTGCTCTAGGCGGCACAGACAGTCCAGGGCCACAAGGCAAGGGAGGAGAGGAAGGAGGGAGCAAGGGAGGGCAGAAGGCAGCCCCACAGGAAATAGCTGGATACCTATGTGTCTCCATCATAGTCCCTGTATATCTGTCTGACAGAGAAAAGTTAAAAACAGCAGGAAGTGAGGCGAAAAGAGGAATTCCTGTTGAGTGTTTTCAGCCAGAGCTCCAGATTGTTGTTACATGGTTTCATCTATCCGTCATCCAGACCCTGGACTGGACCACCTGTGTGGTCCCCCCCGTAGTAATGGTCCCATCCTCTCTGAGCAACGCACACACAATGGTCTGCAGCCCCCCCAGCGCTCGTGTGACATTCAGTTTTGCTTGCTTCCACACAAGACAAATAACGGACGATTAGATGTGCGTGCGACTGAAGGGGGATGTGTGTGTGTGTGTGTGTGAGGAAGCAGGGAGTTTTTCCTAGCCACCTGCATTGCTTGCTGTTTGGGGTTTTAGGCTGGGTTTCTGTACAGCACTTTGAGATATCAGCTGACGTAAGGAGGGCTTTATGAATACATTTGATTGAATATGTGTGTGTGTGTGTGTGTGTGTGTGTGTGTGTGTGTGTGTTCCAGTGTGTGTTCATACAGTTCTCCGAAACACGAGTTCAGCTTCATTCTCACCTGGTACTTGTCCTGCCCTCTCTCCAGATGGAGGGTAAGACCATCACAACCAGACGTGGTAAAAATACTCGCCGACCAAAATGGCTGCCCTATTCCCTGCATAGCACCGACTTTGGGCCAGGGCCCATAACTGTTGTATCATGGGGGATCTCGCTCTCGAAATATTGCGAATTACATTAAGATAAATGTTTGTTAGACGTAAAATTGTTGACTAAATCAGCAACAAAAGGGGAGTGAACTTCGGCTTCTGAACTTCGGCTTCTGAACTTCGGCTTCTGAACTTCGGCTTCTGAACTTCGGCTTCTGAACTTCGGCTTCTGAACTTCGGCTTCTGAACTTCTGCCACGAGAGGAAAAGAAGAAAAAGTGTTGTGTGAAAAAACAAACAGCTGAAAAACTCAAATGTCATCATGATATATAACGAACTGTTTCAAATGGTTTTGGACCGGAGGAATGCCAACGCCTTAAGAGAGCAACCCTGTAGAGGTCGACTCCGATAATTACCTCAACACACAACCTCATGAAAGAGAGGAGGAGAACAAATGACTTCGTAGGGGCTGTGTGATATGGCAAAAACATCATAACATGTTTGTCAGATTTTTGCAGGTATAACAACATATTTTAGGATATCAGAGAGGCGGTAAAAGTCACGACGTAGCTCTCTTTGGGTATAGCGAGAACCATCCCCCTCTCTCTCTCACCACCTGTCTCTTCCCCCTACACCCAGGCTCGGTTATCGAGCCCTAGAGTCGCCGCCCTCCTCATGGCACAGGAGATCAAATGAAACTCTTCTCCATCATAGAACTTGAGAACTGAACAATGTCCATGTTTTGGAGAATGTGCACACGGGGTCGGGGATGAATCCAGCTACGACCGGTCCATTTCGTGTAAGGTTTGTGAAACTCATGAGACAATACAACCACATTACCATAACTCTGTTTATACAAGAGTCTCCATTATGAGATTTGCATCTAATTATTGTATCAAATGAATAAGTAAAGATGAAACTATTTGTGAAATTATGTAATGTGATGTTAAAACTGTTTAATGAAAAGAAAATCCAATTCCCTTTAAAGTTTAACTAAGTCATTGGCCCGGCCCATGAGCACAGACATTGATATGGCGTCATAGCACAGCCCTTTCCTACTGTTCTGGGTATAATCCCCACCTTGGGAATTTCCTAGCAGATCAAGCTAACAGAGGCTAAGGTTTGAGTAGAGACCATGCATTCTGGCGTTCATTAATCAGAAGACTAATTGATCAGATATTAAAATATCTGAAAGTAATAACTTTGTAATCTGAATATTTTCCGTGGTGCCCCAACTTCCTAGTTAATTACATTTACATGATTAGTTGAATCACAAAATAATTACAGAGCATTGATTTGACAAAATAACAGTCTTCGGTTTAATGGATGCCAAAGACACGACATAAATCACCAGCATTCTAACCAGGAATACGAATTCCCCAAACTGGATCCTTTGGTCGTACCCCCCAAAGGCAATCCAAAACAACGCCAGCGGAGAAGATGTATTCGGACTTCAAGTCTGATTCACGAGGCGTGCAGACCATCCAACGCTTCCGAGTACATTACTCTCTAATGTTCCGTCTCTGGACAATAAAGTAGATGAGCTCAGGGCGAGGATCTCCTTCCAGAGAGACATCAGGGAACAGGAAGTACCCGTGCTAAGGTCCATTCAACGCTTGTCTGAACAATCAGAATCCACCTCTCCCACACTAACTTAACACAATTGAAACTTGCACTGCTTTTCTTTCATTTGTTTTTTTTTTTGTTTTTTTGCATGAATATAATTGCTCACTGTTTGTCATGGGCCTTTCCCGCCTAAGTTTGCCCACTTTGCCAATGAAATAATAATTAAAATAATTGGCAACATCAAATGGTTTTGTGATGAATAAGCCATCAGATTCGATGAAAAATGGGAGTTGAATTTGTCTTTCTGCCCATAATTTAATTTAAAGCACTCCCAATGTTTTTTTCTTTCCATCACTCTTTATATCACTGTTCTTGGCTTCATAATAAAGTTTATTTTTCTTTTTGTTGAGTTTAGTCACATCATTTCTCAGTCCGCAGTAAGTCAACCAGTCAGATGTGTAGCCAGACTTATTAGCCACTCCTTTTCCCCCGTCTCTTTCAACCATACAGTTTATCAATTCATCATCAATCCATGGAGCCTTAACAGTTCTAACAGTCAGTTTCTTAACAGGTGAATGTTTATCAATAATTGGAAGAAGCAATTTCATGAATTCATCAAGTGCAGCGTCTGGATGCTCCTCATTAATCACATCAGACAAAACAAATATTTTTAACATCATCCACATCAGAGTCACAGCAAAATCTTTTGTATGATCCCTTATATAATATTTCAGGCCCAGCTGATGGAAGTTTGGTTTTCCTGAATATAGTCACTATATTGTGATCACTGCATCCAATGGGTACGGATACAGCTTTAGAACAAAGTTCTACAGTATCAGTAAACATGTTATCAATACATGTGGATGATCTTGTCCCTGTAGTGTTTGTAAACACCCTGGTAGGTTGATTAATAACCGGAACCAGATTACAGACACTGGTTACAGTGAGAAGCTTCCTCTTGAACGGAGAGCTTGATGAAAACCAGTCAATATTCAGGTCCCCAAGAAAGTAGACCTCTCTGCTTACATCACGTACATGAAAAAAATAACACTTGACATAAGATCTTCTCTAAGCATTACAGGGATATGACTCTGAATATATATACAGCAATTCCTCCCCCAGAAGCATCCCTGTCTCTTCTATAGATGTTATATCCTTGTATTACTACTGATGTATCATCAAATTAATTATCTAAAGTGAGTCTCAGAAATGGCTAATATATGAATGTAATCAGCAAGTTATTGATTTCCTGAACCTTATTTCTAAGGCCACATATATTAATGTGGGCTATTGTCAGCCCTTTCCTGGGTAGCTTATCAGAGATGGACATAATATTGAAAAGAGCAGACAAGGCAAGAGAAAAAATATATACATTCAGCAGTCCATTAACTTCTTCGGGATAGGGGGCAGCATTTTCACTTTTGGATAAATAGCGTGCCCAAATTCAACTTCCTGCTACTCATCCCCAGATTATAAGATATGCATATATTAGTAGATTTGGATAGAAACCACTCTGAAGTTTCTAAAACGGTTTGAATCATGTCTGAGTATAACAGAACTTATGTAGCAGGCAAACCCCCGAGGACAAATCATTCAGATTGTTCTTTTTTTTGGAGGTCACTGTCTATTCAATGAGTTTTCATTGGGAAACTAGATTTCTAAGGGACTTGTTTGCAATTCCTACCGCTTCCACTGGATGTCACCAGTCTTTAGAAATGGGTTGAGGTTATTCCTTTGTGTAATGAAGAAGTTCAGCCATCTTGAATGAGTGTCACATGTGTACTGCAAACTGCAGTAGAATCCATGAGTATTTGGACAAAACACTTAACTATTTTCTTGTAACAACTTCTTATACATCTCTTTTTGTTTGTTTAACCTTTTGTAACTCGGGGGCAGTATTTTCATTTTTGGATAAAAAAACGTTCCCGTTTTAAAACGGGATATTTTGTCACGACAAGATGCTCGACTATGCATACAATTGACAGGGTTGGATAGAAAACACTCTGACGTTTCCAAAACTGCAAAGATATTGTCTGTGAGTGCAACAGAACTGATGTTACAGGCGAAACCCAGATAAACATCCAACCAGGAAGTGCCCCATATTTTGAAAGCCCTGCATGCCAATGACTCCTTATATGGCTGTGAATGCCGCCGGCCTATTGTCTTTGTGTGCTTATGAACAAATAACATGACTGGAGACTACCAGTAAGTTCCATAATGCAAAATTATGTGACAGGTGAAATTAAGACTACAATCTTCTTTATCTCCTAACGTATTGCACATATTGACAGCAGGTATTTACTTAAAAAGTAGAAACAAATATTCACATTTCGAAAAAAACATTTCAACGGTATTGAAAAATCCATGGCCATTTCCAGATACCCCAGTATATTCTTTATACCAACCAAGCCTACTGATTAAAAAAAAAAATGTTTAAATAGCAGTCATGGACTTTCCCTTTGAGCTGGGAGGGAGGGTTTCCAATGCCTCGCAGAGAAAGGCACCGATTGGTAGATGAGTAGATGAGTAGAAAAGCAATCATTGAATATCCCTCTGAGCATGATAAAGTTATTAAATACACTTTTGGATGGTAAATCAATACACATTCAGTCACTACAAAGATACAGGTGTCTTCCCTAACTCAGTTGCCGGAGAGGAAGGAAACCACTCAGGGAATTCACCATGAGGCCAATGGTGACATTAAAAAAGTTACAGAGTTTAATGGCTGTGATAAGAGAAAACTGAGGACGGATAAACACTGTAGTTACTCCACAATACTAACCAGAGTGAAAAGGAAGCCTGTAAAGAATACAACTATTCCAAAACATGCATCCTGTTTGCATAATTATGCAGTGAAGGAAAACTGCAAAAAATGTGGGAAAGACATAACTATGTCCTGAATACAAAGCGTTGTTTGAGGCCAATACAACACAACACTGAGTAGCACTCTTTATATTTTCAAGAGAGGTGGAGGCTGCATCATGTTATGGGTATGATTGTCATCGGCAAGGAGTAGGGAGTTTTTTAGGATAAAAACAATCGGAATAGAGATAAGCACAGGACAAATCCAGTCTGCTTTCCAACAGACACTGGGAGACAAATTCACCTTTCAGCAGGACACTAACCTAAAACACAAGGCCAAATATACACTGGAGTATCTTACCAAGATGACATTGAATGTTCCCGAGTGGCCTAGTTAAAGTTTTGACTTAAATATACTTGACAATCTGTAGCAAGACTTGGAAATGGCTGGCTAGCAATGATCAACAACCAACATGAGCTTGAATCATTTTATAAAGAATACTGTACAAATATTGTACAATCCAGGTGTGCCAAGTTCTTAGATACTTACCCAGAAAGACTCACAGCTGAAATCTCTGCCAAATGGGATTCTAACATGTATTGACTCATGGAAGTGAATTCTTATGTAAATTAGAAAGCTGTATTTCTATAAATTAGCACAAAAATCTAAAATGATGTTTTCACTTAGTCATTCTGGGGTATTGAGTGTACAAAACAAAAATAGATTTAACCCATTTTAAATTAAGGCTGTAACACAACAAAATGTGGAATAAGTCATGGGGTATGAATACATTGAATGTATATTACATTTAACAAACCAAACATTGAAATACCGTTACATAAGGTAGAGTAAAACTCCAAACTGGACTCTGCAAAAACACCGGTATATAGTAAAATGCTGTTTTACAGCCAGCCCAATTACCAACACGTCAGCTGCTTCACACAACCTCGTGAAAGAGAGAAGGAGAAACAATTACCTCGATATGTCAGCTGTTTCGCACAACCTCGTGAAAAGGAGGAGAAATGTCTTTGTACAGAGGAGTTCGTTATGTCAGTTTATTAAAAAATAAAAGACAATTGCTTCTTTGTTAAATAGTAATCTCTTCTTGGCATATTCCTATTGAAATGTGGAGGGATGTAGCTCACACACACACACACACACACACACACACACACACACACACACACACACACACACACACACACACACACACACACACACACACACACACACACACACACACACACACAAGCAGAGGGGAGAAATGGTTGTTAATTGCGGTCTTAAGAACACTATCATTACACAGCCAGGACTCTGATACCACAACAATCACGCTACCATGGCAACATCGTCGGTAGTCAATGACAACCAGATAGAACAGCTAACGTTCTTACTGCACCTGCTACAGGGGGTGGGCAAATCTCCTTAAAAGAGAGTTAACCAATCAGAGGGCTAAGAGGACCAGAGGTCAAACTGACTCTACAGCAAGTTATACAAATAAATATTTGAGGAGAATTCATCAGTCTATTCTCAACTGAAAAGTTTGTATGTATTACATCTGTGTAAAGGACTTCACGGGTCCAGCCGAACCTGAATACCCAGGTCCAAAATTCAAACTTTCCCATATGGTCCTGTTTGATTGTCATCGGGTCTATGTAACTACAGCTGATAGACCAGAGTGGTACCCCGACCACGGCCTATAAGCGGTGGTTCCCAAACTGTACTTAGATCTTGTCAGAAATGTCCAGATCAACTAGCCTATGTCCGCTAAGATTTTTATAGCATATTTATTGACTTACAGCCAAAATATAAAGACCAATTTGTTAACCAGAAGATTGTGTCACTCGGGTCGGGTCTCGACGTGGACCAGTCAAGGTACGGGGGTCGGGTCGAGTTCGGGTTGTCCTCAGGTTTGGGTCCGTTTGGTCAGTCTTTTTTTATTTTTAATGATCGGGTCCGGGTCTGATTGTCCTCAAGTCCGTTTGGGTCCTAGTTCAACTTCTTGGAGCCAAGACTTCTACCTCTGAGCCAACAAGGACGATGCAGACAAATCTTTAATAATTTTAAAAATTAAGTATTTAAGTATTTATCTTAAAATATGTCCGTTTCATAACCCTGCTCTTCACCTTGCTGACCCTCAGGCAGCACCCTCAGGCAGCACCCTCCGGCAGCACCCTCCGGCAGCACCCTCCGACCCGGTACTAGATTGGTGTACCTAATAACCTGGCCACCGAGTATTTGTTGACAACTCAAAAGGCGTGCCATCAGTTTTGACAGTAGCGTCCCGGGAAACGTAAGCAAACCAAAACAGCCAGTCACAGCATCACAACTCAGAGCTGTCATTTATTGGCCAATAAAACAGTTCCAAGAGAGAGAAGCTGCATCTCAATTCGCACCCTAATCCCTATGAAGTGCCTACTTTTGACCAGAGCCCCCTATGGGGGAGCCTAAAGTAGTGCACTATATAGGAAGTAGGGTGTCATTTAAGATACAGCCATGAGAGATGACCGACTGCTGAGCACTTCACTGTTAGTTACTGAAAACATAAATACAGTAGAGGTATAGAGGGAACCGTTTCTGATTTCACTGAGGAACGACCACTACCCCACAGCTAGCTGGTATAGAGAGGCTTCCACTGCTGTTCCTCCTACCCCTCAGCTAGCTGGTATAGAGGCTTCCACTGCTGTTCCTCCTACCCCACAGCTAGCTGGTATAGAGAGGCTTCCACTGCTGTTCCTCCTACCCCTCAGCTAGCTGGTATAGAGGCTTCCACTGCTGTTCCTCCTACCCCACAGCTAGCTGGTATAGAGAGGCTTCCACTGCTGTTCCTCCTACCCCTCAGCTAGCTGGTATAGAGGCTTCCACTGCTGTTCCTCCTACCCCACAGCTAGCTGGTATAGAGAGGCTTCCACTGCTGTTCCTCCTACCCCACAGCTAGCTGGTATAGAGGCTTCCACTGCTGTTCCTCCTACCCCACAGCTAGCTGGTATAGAGAGGCTTCCACTGCTGTTCCTCCTACCCCACAGCTAGCTGGTATAGAGGCTTCCACTGCTGTTCCTCCTACCCCACAGCTAGCTGGTATAGAGGCTCCCACTGCTGTTCCTTACCCCACCAGCTGGTATAGAGGCTTCCACTGCTGTTCCTCCTACCCCACAGCTAGCTGGTATAGAGAGGCTTCCACTGCTGTTCCTCCTACCCCTCAGCTAGCTGGTATAGAGAGGCTTCCACTGCTGTTCCTCCTACCCCTCAGCTAGCTGGTATAGAGAGGCTTTCACTGCTGTTCCTCCTACCCCTCAGCTAGCTGGTATAGAGGCTTCCACTGCTGTTCCTCCTACCCCACAGCTAGCTGGTATAGAGAGGCTTCCACTGCTGTTCCTCCTACCCCTCAGCTAGCTGGTATAGAGAGGCTTCCACTGCTGTTCCTCCTACCCCACAGCTAGCTGGTATAGAGGCTTCCACTGCTGTTCCTCCTACCCCACAGTCAGCTGGTATAGAGGCTTCCACTGCTGTTCCTCCTACCCCACAGCTAGCTGGTATAGAGGCTTCCACTGCTGTTCCTCCTACCCCTCAGCTAGCTGGTATAGAGGCTTCCACTGCTGTTCCTCCTACCCCACAGCTAGCTGGTATAGAGAGGCTTCCACTGCTGTTCCTCCTACCCCACAGCTAGCTGGTATAGAGAGGCTTCCACTGCTGTTCCTCCTACCCCACAGTCAGCTGGTATAGAGGCTTCCACTGCTGTTCCTCCTACCCCACAGCAGCAGGCTTCCACTGCTGTTCCTCCTACCCCTCAGCTAGCTGGTATAGAGGCTTCCACTGCTGTTCCTCCTACCCCACAGCTAGCTGGTATAGAGAGGCTTCCACTGCTGTTCCTCCTACCCCACAGCTAGCTGGTATAGAGGCTTCCACTGCTGTTCCTCCTACCCCACAGCTAGCTGGTATAGAGGCTTCCACTGCTGTTCCTCCTACCCCACAGCTAGCTGGTATAGAGGCTTCCACTGCTGTTCCTCCTACCCCACAGCTAGCTGGTATAGAGGCTTCCACTGCTGTTCCTCCTACCCCACAGCTAGCTGGTATAGAGAGGCTTCCACTGCTGTTCCTCCTACCCCACAGCTAGCTGGTATAGAGAGGCTTCCACTGCTGTTCCTCCTACCCCACAGCTAGCTGGTATAGAGGGGCTTCCACTGCTGTTCCTCCTACCCCACAGCTAGCTGGTATAGAGAGGCTTCCACTGCTGTTCCTCCTACCCCACAGCTAGCTGGTATAGAGAGGCTTCCACTGCTGTTCCTCCTACCCCACAGCTAGCTGGTATAGAGGGGCTTCCACTGCTGTTCCTCCTACCCCACAGCTAGCTGGTATAGAGGCTTCCACTGCTCTTCCTACCCCACAGCCAGCTGCTTCCACTCCTTCCTACCCCACAGCTAGCTGGTATAGAGAGGCTTCCACTGCTGTTCCTCCTACCCCACAGCTAGCTGGTATAGAGGCTTCCACTGCTGTTCCTCCTACCCCACAGCTAGCTGGTATAGAGAGGCTTCCACTGCTGTTCCTCCTACCCCACAGCTAGCTGGTATAGAGAGGCTTCCACTGCTGTTCCTCCTACCCCACAGCTAGCTGGTATAGAGAGGCTTCCACTGCTGTTCCTCCTACCCCACAGCTAGCTGGTATAGAGAGGCTTCCACTGCTGTTCCTCCTACCCCACAGCTAGCTGGTATAGAGGCTTCCACTGCTGTTCCTCCTACCCCACAGCTAGCTGGTATAGAGAGGCTTCCACTGCTGTTCCTCCTACCCCACAGCTAGCTGGTATAGAGAGGCTTCCACTGCTGTTCCTCCTACCCCACAGCTAGCTGGTATAGAGAGGCTTCCACTGCTGTTCCTCCTACCCCACAGCTAGCTGGTATAGAGAGGCTTCCACTGCTGTTCCTCCTACCCCACAGCTAGCTGGTATAGAGAGGCTTCCACTGCTGTTCCTCCTACCCCACAGCTAGCTGGTAGAGAGGCTTCCACTGCTGTTCCTCCTACCCCACAGCTAGCTGGTATAGAGAGGCTTCCACTGCTGTTCCTCCTACCCCACAGCTAGCTGGTATAGAGGCTTCCACTGCTGTTCCTCCTACCCCACAGCTAGCTGGTATAGAGAGGCTTCCACTGCTGTTCCTCCTACCCCACAGCTAGCTGGTATAGAGGCTTCCACTGCTGTTCCTCCTACCCCACAGCTAGCTGGTATAGAGAGGCTTCCACTGCTGTTCCTCCTACCCCACAGCTAGCTGGTATAGAGAGGCTTCCACTGCTGTTCCTCCTACCCCACAGCTAGCTGGTATAGAGGGGCTTCCACTGCTGTTCCTCCTACCCCACAGCTAGCTGGTATAGAGGCTTCCACTGCTGTTCCTCCTACCCCACAGCTAGCTGGTATAGAGGCTTCCACTGCTGTTCCTCCTACCCCACAGCTAGCTGGTATAGAGAGGCTTCCACTGCTGTTCCTCCTACCCCTCAGCTAGCTGGTATAGAGAGGCTTCCACTGCTGTTCCTCCTACCCCACAGCTAGCTGGTATAGAGAGGCTTCCACTGCTGTTCCTCCTACCCCACAGCTAGCTGGTATAGAGGCTTCCACTGCTGTTCCTCCTACCCCACAGCTAGCTGGTATAGAGGCTTCCACTGCTGTTCCTCCTACCCCACAGCTAGCTGGTATAGAGGCTTCCACTGCTGTTCCTCCTACCCCACAGCTAGCTGGTATAGAGAGGCTTCCACTGCTGTTCCTCCTACCCCACAGCTAGCTGGTATAGAGAGGCTTCCACTGCTGTTCCTCCTACCCCACAGCTAGCTGGTATAGAGAGGCTTCCACTGCTGTTCCTCCTACCCCACAGCTAGCTGGTATAGAGAGGCTTCCACTGCTGTTCCTCCTACCCCACAGCTAGCTGGTATAGAGAGGCTTCCACTGCTGTTCCTCCTACCCCACAGCTAGCTGGTATAGAGAGGCTTCCACTGCTGTTCCTCCTACCCCACAGCTAGCTGGTATAGAGAGGCTTCCACTGCTCCTCCTACCCCACAGTCAGCTGGTATAGAGAGGCTTCCACTGCTGTTCCTCCTACCCCACAGCTAGCTGGTATAGAGAGGCTTCCACTGCTGTTCCTCCTACCCCACAGCTAGCTGGTATAGAGAGGCTTCCACTGCTGTTCCTCCTACCCCACAGCTAGCTGGTATAGAGGCTTCCACTGCTGTTCCTCCTACCCCACAGCTAGCTGGTATAGAGAGGCTTCCACTGCTGTTCCTCCTACCCCACAGCTAGCTGGTATAGAGGCTTCCACTGCTGTTCCTCCTACCCCACAGCTAGCTGGTATAGAGGCTTCCACTGCTGTTCCTCCTCCTAGCTGGTATAGAGGCTTCCACTGCTGTTCCTCCTACCCCACACAGAGGCTTCCACTGCTGTTCCTCCTACCCCACAGCTAGCTGGTATAGAGGCTTCCACTGCTGTTCCTCCTACCCCACAGCTAGCTGGTATAGAGGCTTCCACTGCTGTTCCTCCTACCCCACAGCTAGCTGGTATAGAGAGGCTTCCACTGCTGTTCCTCCTACCCCACAGCTAGCTGGTATAGAGAGGCTTCCACTGCTGTTCCTCCTACCCCACAGCTAGCTGGTATAGAGGCTTCCACTGCTGTTCCTCCTACCCCACAGCTAGCTGGTATAGAGAGGCTTCCACTGCTGTTCCTCCTACCCCACAGCTAGCTGGTATAGAGGGGCTTCCACTGCTGTTCCTCCTACCCCACAGCTAGCTGGTATAGAGAGGCTTCCACTGCTGTTCCTCCTACCCCACAGCTAGCTGGTATAGAGAGGCTTCCACTGCTGTTCCTCCTACCCCACAGCTAGCTGGTATAGAGAGGCTTCCACTGCTGTTCCTCCTACCCCACAGCTAGCTGGTATAGAGAGGCTTCCACTGCTGTTCCTCCTACCCCACAGCTAGCTGGTATAGAGAGGCTTCCACTGCTGTTCCTCCTACCCCACAGCTAGCTGGTATAGAGAGGCTTCCACTGCTGTTCCTCCTACCCCACAGCTAGCTGGTATAGAGAGGCTTCCACTGCTGTTCCTCCTACCCCACAGCTAGCTGGTATAGAGAGGCTTCCACTGCTCCTCCTACCCCACAGTCAGCTGGTATAGAGAGGCTTCCACTGCTGTTCCTCCTACCCCACAGCTAGCTGGTATAGAGGCTTCCACTGCTGTTCCTCCTACCCCACAGTCAGCTGGTATAGAGAGGCTTCCACTGCTGTTCCTCCTACCCCACAGCTAGCTGGTATAGAGGCTTCCACTGCTGTTCCTCCTACCCCACAGCTAGCTGGTATAGAGAGGCTTCCACTGCTGTTCCTCCTACCCCACAGCTAGCTGGTACTGCTGTTCCTCCTAGAGAGGCTTCCACTGCTGTTCCTCCTACCCCACAGCTAGCTGGTATAGAGAGGCTTCCACTGCTGTTCCTCCTACCCCACAGCTAGCTGGTATAGAGGCTTCCACTGCTGTTCCTCCTACCCCACAGCTAGCTGGTATAGAGGCTTCCACTGCTGTTCCTCCTACCCCACAGTCAGCTGGTATAGAGGCTTCCACTGCTGTTCCTCCTACCCCACAGCTAGCTGGTATAGAGAGGCTTCCACTGCTGTTCCTCCTACCCCACAGCTAGCTGGTATAGAGAGGCTTCCACTGCTGTTCCTCCTACCCCACAGCTAGCTGGTATAGAGGCTTCCACTGCTGTTCCTCCTACCCCACAGCTAGCTGGTATAGAGAGGCTTCCACTGCTGTTCCTCCTACCCCACAGCTAGCTGGTATAGAGAGGCTTCCACTGCTGTTCCTCCTACCCCTCAGCTAGCTGGTATAGAGGCTTCCACTGCTGTTCCTCCTACCCCACAGCTAGCTGGTATAGAGAGGCTTCCACTGCTGTTCCTCCTACCCCACAGCTAGCTGGTATAGAGAGGCTTCCACTGCTGTTCCTCCTACCCCACAGCTAGCTGGTATAGAGGCTTCCACTGCTGTTCCTCCTACCCCACAGCTAGCTGGTATAGAGAGGCTTCCACTGCTCTTCCTACCCCACAGCTAGCTGGTATAGAGAGGCTCCCAGGCAGGGGGTCCCTTACAGTCTGTGGCTCCATCCCTTCATTAAAACAACTCTGCCCTCTCATCAAAGGGACTAGTGCTAAACTGGGCTCTGAGACTTTCATTAGAAAGTAACATAACATTGGGAGGGGGGGGGGGCGCAGGGAGAGGGGGACGCAGGGAAGGGACATTCTTCTAACCTCTCCTTCCTCTACCTCTCTGTATTTTAATGACAAACAGCAGCTTAGATGGGGACGTAACATCTTGAATCTATAAAACCTCCCAGCAGCTTTCAGGATGTGTGTGTGTGTGTGTGTGTGTGTGTGTGTGTGTGTGTGTGTGTGTGTGTGTGTGTGTTCCAGGCCTAAATGGTGTTGCGTTGGGGTTGTTGCCAAGACACCACCGGTGGAGATCGACACAGGGGCTCAGGGAGAATGGCCTTCGATAGGCCGTTTAAGCACTTGAGAGCGATCGAAAAGAGGCTTGAGTGATTGGGTGACGAGGCAAAGAACTACAGCAGAGGGGGGGGCATTGGTTATGCACACACACACACACCTACCTTCAATCCTGTCTGTGCAAATATGAATTCACCCGTTCAGGCCCACAGTAAATGTTTGTCCAAGAGTCTCTGTAATCTGGGACGCAGGCACATGACGGCGCTTAAATGGTAAACAGACGGGCTACTGACCAACTGCTAAATTGTGTTCATCACACCGATCCTAACTTTTTATACAGTACATAATGTTTCCACCATCGTTTCCTAGGAACGAAAATAGCTTCTGGATATCAGAACAGTAATCAATAACCTCGATTTGGATGAAGATTTCTACTTCAACTCGTCAGAGGCGCAGGACATACTGCTCACCCCAGACAAAGGCCTAATTCCCCCGAGACCCGAAAAAGAAGGGTGGCGTGAGATGCCCTGAGGAAACCACGTCAGAGAGCACATGAACCGCCTCTACCCTCCGTTCTATTGGTACAGTCACTAGAGAACAAACTGGACGAGCACAACTCAATCCCATCAACGGGACCAGAAAGACCTGTAATATCACGGTGTTTCTCAGGGTCGTGGCTGTACATGGACAACATACAAATCATGCTGTTTTCTTCCTATGCATTGACAGGACAAATATATATATATTTTGGTAAATAGTGTGGTCTACTGCTTATCATGAGGTATTCTCAGGTGAGCAGAACCTTGAGTCTTCCTTTAACATTAGACACATTCACACCTTTAACATTAGAGAGATCTATCTCAAGGCAAGCAACACCGAACCATGAATTAGAGAACAAGCTGTTCAGGAAGGCTGTGTGATCATGCTCTCTCCGCAGCCGATGTGAGCAAGACCTTTTAAACAGGTTAACATTCACAAGGCCGCAGGGTCAGACGGATTACCAGGATGTGCACTCAAGAGCATGCACTGACCAACTGACAAGTGTCTTCACTGACATTGTCAACCTCTCCCTGACCCAGTCTGACCCTGTCTGTAATACCAAGCAGACCACCACAGTCCCTGTGCCCAAGAACGCCAAGGTAACCGGTCTAAATGACTATCGGTCAGTAGCACTCACATGAAAAGGCATTGAAAGGCTGGTCATGGCTCACAACATCATCATGCCAGACACTCTGGACACTCCAATTCGCATACAGCCCCAACAGAACCACAGATGATGCAATCTCTATTGCACTCCACACTGCCCTTTCCCACCTGGACCAGAGGAACACCTATATGAGAACGCTGTTCATTGACTACAGCTCAGGTCTGATCACAGACAATGATAAGGAGGTCAGAGACCTGGCAGTGTGGACAACAACGTCTCCCTCAACGTCAGCAAGACAAAGAAGCTGATCGTGGACTACAGGAAACGGAGTGGCTGGGCCATTCATATCGACGGGGCTGTAATGGAGCGAGTCGAGAGCTTCACGTTCCTCGGTGTCCACATCACTAAGGATTCATCATGGTCCAAATACACCAACACAGTCATGAAGACGACACCTCTTCCCCCTCAGGAGGATGAAAAGATTTGGCATGGACCATCAGATCTTCAAAAAGTTCTACAGCTGCACCATTGAGAGCATCTTGACTGGCTGCATCATCGCTTGGTATGACAACTGCTTGGCATTAGACCGCAAGACGCTACAGAGGGTAGTACGTACGGGCCAGTAAACCTGGGCGGCATACCGCATTTTACTATACACACACACACACACACACACACACACACACACCGGTATTGATCCACGGACCGGTTTGGGTTTTTACTTCACCTCCAATAACGGTATTTGAATGTTTGGTTTGTTAAATGTGATACGGCGTGTGTAAGGTCAATTTTTATATTTCATTCTGCTACGTTCACCTCTCGGTCTCCATGCTGCTTTTCACACAGACCTAGCCCCTCCCCGTCACTCAAGGAGCGCATCGTTGTTGCTCGACCACGAGACACTTCCGTTCAGTCTGCTAATTGCTAGTTAGCCGGCGGTACGGACTCAAGAGAAAACGTACCATTGATGGTGTTTGCCTAAATCAGCATGTTTGTGCAACAGTATCTTCTAAATCAAAGAGGAATAGCCAAAGCATGACTGTTAGCTACATGATATAGCTAAGAGAAAACATTTAATGTAGCCAAAGATTACAGGATCTGCTGGGAAACACTGAACAACACTTTGGTTCCTACCCTGTCACAATAACTCCTCCCTGGAATTTTCATTTGTTGTCATGTCAAACATTGTATTCAAAATGCCACTATAATCTAATTATAGAATTAGAATAATCATTTTTCCAACAGTTTGACCAAGTGTTTAATCTCAATTGCAACATTTGGTTAAAAATAAGGTCTAGATTTTCTGCCGATATCGTGCAGCCCATTGTGGCAGTGTGGAAATAATATCAAATGAGTGCAGAAATTGCTGAAAATAATTTTGGGTTCAAATTTAAATTGAACAGTATAAAACAAATCAGAATGGAAAGACGCATTGAAATCACTTAGAATCAATGTGTTTCCACCCTAGGGTCATGTGGTTCTCATTAATCAAATATACAACTTCATTATTCAAACATGTAAAATATAGTCAAACACAGTCATACCGTGAACATTCGGAAAAATACTGTGATATGATATTTTGTCCATATCGCTCAGCCCTGTCCATAACTGGGGAAGAGCTCCCTGCCATTCAGGACCTGTATGCCAGGCGGTGTCAGAGGAAGGCCCTTATTAAAATTGTCAAAGACTCCAGCCACCCAAGTTAGACCGTTCTCTCCGCAACCGCACGGCAAGCGGGATCGATGCACCAAGTCTGGAACCAACAGTCCCCTGAACAGCTTCTACCCCCAAGCTATAAGACTGATAAATAGTTTGTTAAATAGTTAACAAAATAACTACCCGGATTACCTGCGTTGACCCTTTATTTTTTACACTAACTTACGACTTAAACACAGTGAGCAACAACAACAACAACAACGTGGCTGTATACACAGTGAGCAACAACAACGTGGCTGTGTATGTGTTATCTGTCACTTAATCCTGGATATATATCTACACATCTACCTTAACTACCTCGTACCCCTGCACATGGATTGGTACTGGTACCCTGTATATACAGCCACGTTGTTGTTGTTGCTCACTGTGTATACAGCCACGTTGTTGTTGTTGCTCACTGTGTATACAGCCACGTTGTTGTTGTTGTTGTTACTCACTGTGTATACAGCCACGTTGTTGTTGTTGTTGCTACTCACTGTGTATACAGCCACGTTGTTGTTGCTCACTGTGTATACAGCCACGTTGTTGTTGTTGTTGTTGTTGTTACTCACTGTGTATACAGCCACGTTGTTGTTGTTGTTACTCACTGTGTATACAGCCACGTTGTTGTTGTTGTTACTCACTGTGTATACAGCCACGTTGTTGTTGTTGTTGTTACTCACTGTGTATACAGCCACGTTGTTGTTGTTGTTGTTGCTCACTGTGTATACAGCCACATTGTTGTTGTTGTTGTTGTTGTTGCTCACTGTGTATACAGCCACATTGTTGTTGTTGTTGTTGTTGTTACTCACTGTGTATACAGCCACGTTGTTGTTGTTGTTGTTACTCACTGTGTATACAGCCACGTTGTTGTTGTTGTTGTTGTTGCTCACTGTGTATACAGCCACGTTGTTGTTGTTGTTGTTGTTGCTCACTGTGTATACAGCCACGTTGTTGTTGTTGTTGTTGTTGCTCACTGTGTATACAGCCACGTTGTTGTTGTTGTTGCTACTCACTGTGTATACAGCCACGTTGTTGTTGTTGTTACTCACTGTGTATACAGCCACGTTGTTGTTGTTGCTACTCACTGTGTATACAGCCACGTTGTTGTTGTTGCTACTCACTGTGTATACAGCCACGTTGTTGTTGTTGTTACTCACTGTGTATACAGCCACGTTGTTGTTGTTGCTCACTGTGTATACAGCCACGTTATTGTTGTTGTTGTTGTTACTCACTGTGTATACAGCCACGTTGTTGTTGTTGCTCACTGTGTATACAGCCACGTTGTTGTTGTTGTTGTTGCTCACTGTGTATACAGCCACGTTGTTGTTGTTGTTGTTGTTGCTCACTGTGTATACAGCCACGTTGTTGTTGTTGTTGTTGTTGTTGTTGTTGTTGTTGTTGTTGTTGCTCACTGTGTATACAGCCATGTTGTTGTTGTTGCTCACTGTGTATACAGCCACGTTGTTGTTGTTGCTCACTGTGTATACAGCCACGTTGTTGTTGTTGTTGTTGCTGCTCACTGTGTATACAGCCACATTGTTGTTGTTGTTACTCACTGTGTATACAGCCACATTGTTGTTGTTGTTACTCACTGTGTATACAGCCACGTTGTTGTTGTTGTTGTTGCTACTCACTGTGTATACAGCCACGTTGTTGTTGTTGTTGTTGCTACTCACTGTGTATACAGCCACATTGTTGTTGTTGTTGTTACTCACTGTGTATACAGCCACATTGTTGTTGTTGTTGTTACTCACTGTGTATACAGCCACATTGTTGTTGTTGTTACTCACTGTGTATACAGCCACATTGTTGTTGTTGTTACTCACTGTGTATACAGCCACGTTGTTGTTGTTGTTGTTGCTACTCACTGTGTATACAGCCACATTGTTGTTGTTGTTGTTGCTACTCACTGTGTATACAACCACATTGTTGTTGTTGTTACTCACTGTGTATACAGCCACATTGTTGTTGTTGTTGTTACTCACTGTGTATACAGCCACATTGTTGTTGTTGTTACTCACTGTGTATACAGCCACGTTGTTGTTGTTGTTGTTGTTACTCACTGTGTATACAGCCACATTGTTGTTGTTGTTGTTGCTACTCACTGTGTATACAGCCACATTGTTGTTGTTGTTGTTGCTCACTGTGTATACAGCCACGTTGTTGTTGTTGCTACTCACTGTGTATACAGCCACATTGTTGTTGTTGTTGTTACTCACTGTGTATACAGCCACGTTGTTGTTGTTGTTGTTACTCACTGTGTATACAGCCACGTTGTTGTTGTTGTTGTTACTCACTGTGTATACAGCCACGTTGTTGTTGTTGCTACTCACTGTGTATACAGCCACATTGTTGTTGTTGTTGTTGCTCACTGTGTATACAGCCACGTTGTTGTTGTTGTTGTTGTTACTCACTGTGTATACAGCCACGTTGTTGTTGTTGTTGTTGTTACTCACTGTGTATACAGCCACGTTGTTGTTGTTGTTGTTGTTACTCACTGTGTATACAGCCACGTTGTTGTTGTTGTTACTCACTGTGTATACAGCCACGTTGTTGTTGTTGTTGTTACTCACTGTGTATACAGCCACGTTGTTGTTGTTGTTACTCACTGTGTATACAGCCACGTTGTTGTTGTTATTGTTACTCGCTGTGTAAATAACCAAGTTATTGTTACTCACTGTGTATACAGCCACGTTGTTGTTGTTGTTGTTGTTGTTACTCACTGTATATACAGCCACGTTATTGTTGTTGTTGTTACTCACTGTGTATACAGCCACGTTGTTGTTGTTGTTGTTACTCACTGTATATACAGCCACGTTATTGTTGTTGTTGTTACTCACTGTGTATACAGCCACGTTGTTGTTGTTGTTGTTACTCACTGTGTATACAGCCACGTTGTTGTTGTTATTGTTACTCGCTGTGTAAATAACCAAGTTATTGTTACTCACTGTGTATATAACCAAGTTATTGTTACTCACTGTGTATATAACCAAGTTATTGTTACTCACTGTGTATATAACCAAGTTATTGTTACTCACTGTGTATATAACCAAGTTATTGTTACTCACTGTGTATATAACCAAGTTATTGTTACTCACTGTGTAAATAACCAAGTTATTGTTACTCACTGTGTATATAACCAAGTTATTGTTACTCACTGTGTAAATAACCAAGTTATTGTTACTCACTGTGTATATAACCAAGTTATTGTTACTCACTGTGTAAATAACCAAGTTATTGTTACTCACTGTGTAAATAACCAAGTTATTGTTACTCACTGTGTAAATAACCAAGTTATTGTTACTCACTGTGTAAATAACCAAGTTATTGTTACTCACTGTGTATATAACCAAGTTATTGTTACTCACTGTGTATATAACCAAGTTATTGTTACTCACTGTGTATATAACCAAGTTATTGTTACTCACTGTGTATATAACCAAGTTATTGTTACTCACTGTGTATACAACCAAGTTATTGTTACTCACTGTGTATACAGCCACGTTAGTTACTCACTGTGTATATAACCAAGTTATTGTTACTCACTGTGTATATAACCAAGTTATTGTTACTCACTGTGTATATAACCAAGTTATTGTTACTCACTGTGTATACAACCAAGTTATTGTTACTCACTGTGTATATAACCAAGTTATTGTTACTCACTGTGTATACAACCAAGTTATTGTTACTCACTGTGTATATAACCAAGTTATTGTTACTCACTGTGTATATAACCAAGTTATTGTTACTCACTGTGTATATAACCAAGTTATTGTTACTCACTGTGTATATAACCAAGTTATTGTTACTCACTGTGTATATAACCAAGTTATTGTTACTCACTGTGTAAATAGCCATGTTATTGCATTTTAAAGTGAATAATTGGAGTCTCTGTGTCAATGTCAGCATGGAATTGCCCCAAGGCATCTCCCGCCTACCACCGTCTGCTGCAGTTAGACACCTGCAAGACAGAGGTCAAAGCACCGACCATTTTCCTGGGATCAGAAATATTTGAAGAAATTCGGCTTGTCACCAAAAGCACTCACAAACTTCTACAGATGCACAATCGAGAGCATCCTGGCGGGCTGTATCACCGCCTGGTACGGCAACTGCTCCGCCCTCAACCGTAAGGCTCTCCAGAGGGTAGTGAGGTCTGCACAACGCATCACCGGGGCAAACTACCTGCCCTCCAGGACACCTACACCACCCGATGTTACAGGAAGGCCATAAAGATCATCAAGGACAACCACCCGAACCACTGCCTGTTCACCCCGCTATCATCCAGAAGGCGAGGTCAGTACAGGTGCATCAAAGCTGGGACCGAGAGACTGAAAAACAGCTTCTATCTCAAGGCCATCAGACTGTTAAACAGCCACCACTAACATTGAGTGGCTGCTGCCAACACACTGTCATTGACACTGACCCAACTCCAGCCACTTTAATAATGGGAATTGATGGGAAATGATGTAAATATATCACTAGCCACTTTAAACAATGCTACCTTATATAATGTTACTTACCCTACATTATTCATCTCATATGCATACGTATATACTGTACTCTACATCATCGACTGCATCCTTATGTAATACATGCATCACTAGCCACTTTAACTATGCCACTTTGTTTACTTTGTCTACATACTCATCTCATATGTATATACTGTACTCGATACCATCTACTGTATGCCGCCCTGTACCATCACTCATTCATATATCCTTATGTACATATTCTTTATCCCCTTACACTGTGTATAAGACAGTAGTTTTGGAATTGTTAGTTAGATTACTTGTTGGTTATCACTGCATTGTCGGAACTAGAAGCACAAGCATTTCGCTACACTCGCATTAACATCTGCTAACCATGTGTATGTGACAAATAAAATTTGATTTGATTATTTATACCTGCCTTAAAGCTTGGATATCAATCTTACAAGCTTGAGTAGTCAAAATGTTCTCTCGTACAAACAGGCAGCTCTTGGGACACCATACACTGTCCTAGCATGCTGAAAGTTGAATCAAATTAACAAAGTTCATTCAAAAACACACCAGCATAAGCGCAGAGTCAACCCTCTCTCACCCAGGACCATCGTGGAGTGAGCAGTGAGGAATTCATCAACGTCAGCGTTTTCTTCTCTGGCACTGTGTCAGCTTCCCAAACGACACCCTATTCCCTATATTGTACACTATAAAACATATAGGCCACGGTGGTCAAAAGTAGTGCACAACATTGGGAATAGGGTGCCATTTTGGACAACGCAACCGAGTGGATGTGGAGCAGGAAGAGTGTCGAGGAGGTCAGCCAAGAGCTTCTGCTGCTATCAGTAAATGGCTAAAACAAGAATCAAAACGGCGGGCGGGTTTACAGAGAAACCATGGCTTTGGCAGAGACGGGGAACTGCCTTGGAAAGCCCTGATAAATGTGACCTGGTTCTGATTAAAAAGGCATTCTGGTGGAGATTATTCTCACACGGACTTGCAGGAATGGTGTTAAAACAGCAATAAACGTCTTGACAAGGCAGAAAATCTACTCTTTGACCTCAAAATGTCCCACAGGGCCTCACAAAGCCTGAGTCCAGTGTTGCCGCTGCATTCATTTAGCCGTGGCGCAAAATCACTTACGCCACTGCAACAAAAAAAATAGATACAGTACCAGTCAAAAGTTTGGACACGCCAACTCATTCAAGGGTTTGTTTATTTTTTATTATTTTCTACATTGTAGAATAATAATGAAGACATCACAACTATAAATAACACATATGGAATCATGTAGTAAGCAAAAAAAGTTTTTTTTTTTTGATATATGATATTCTTCAAAGTAGCCACCCTTCGACCTTGATGACAGCTTTGCACACTTGGCATTCTCTCAACCAGCTTCACCTGGAATGTTTATCCAACAGTATTGAAGGAGTTCCCACAGAAAAACAAATGATAGTGGGACTAAGCCCAAACCAGATGGGATGGCGTATCGCAGCAGAATGCCGTGGTAGCCATGCTGGTTAAGTGTGCCTTGAATTCTAAATAAATCACTGACAGTGTCACCAGCAAAGCACCCCCACACCATCACACCTCCTCCTCCATGCTTCACGGTGGGAACCACACATGCAGAGATCATCCGTTCACCTACTCTGTCTCACAAAGACACTGCAATCCCGAATTTGGACTCATTGAAACAAAGGACAGATTTCCACCAGTCCAATGTCCATTGCTCGTGTTTCTTGGCCCAAGCAAGTATCTTCTTCTTATTGGTGTCCTTGAGTAGTTGTTTCTTTGACCATGAAGGCCTGATTCACACAGTCTCCTCTGAACTGTTGATGTTGAGATGTGTCTGTCACATGAACTCTGAAGCATTTATTTGGGCTGCAATTTCTGAGGCTGTTAACTCTAATGAACTTATCCTCTGCAGTAGAGGTAACTCTGGGTCTTACTTTCCTGTGGCGGTCCTCATGAGAGCCAGTTTCATCATAGGTCTTGAAAAGTTAAAAGGTCTTGACATTTTCCAGATTGATTGACCTTCGTGTCTTATAGAAATGGACTGTCGTTTCTCTTTGCTTATTTGAGCTGTTCTTGCCATAATATGGACTTGGTCCTTCACCAAATAGGGCCCTATAATAATATATGTCATTTAGCAGACGCTTTTATCCAAAGCGACTTACAGTCATGTGTGCATACATTCTACGTATGGGTGGTCCCGGGAATCGAACCCACTACCCTGGCGTTACAAGCGCCATGCTCTACCAACTGAGCTACAGAAGGACCACTAGGTACCAACCCTAGAAGGACCCTAGAAGGACCACAAGGTACCAACCCTACCTTGTCACAACACAACTGATTGGCTCAAACGCACTAAGGAAAGAAATTCCAAAAATTAACTTCCAACTAGGCACACCTGTTAATTGAAATGCATTCCAGGTGACTACCTCATGAAGCTGGTTGAGAGAATGCCAAGTGTGCAAAGATTTAATCATGGCAAAGGGTGGCTACTCTGAAGAATCTCAAATATAAAATAACACTTGGCATTTTACACTTTTTTGGTTACTACATGATTCAATCGGTGTTATTTCATGTCTTCACTACAATGTGGAAAATAGTTAAAGAAAAACCCTGGAAGGAGTGGGTGTGTCCAAACTTGACTGGTACTGTATGTATTGTGGCAGACGGCAGGGAGAGGTGAGGGGAGTGGTAATTGAGAGATATCTTGGGAGGTAGCTGGCTACACTCCCCAGGCCTTATATAGACTTCCTGCCCAAACGAGGAACGGCTGAGGTTCGTTAAGCCAGGGAGTGCTTAAGGAGGAAGCAGCACAACGGGGCAGAGGAGGTGAGAGACTAGAGACCGGATTGGCTGAGGACCCAAGTGGACTGTGAGGTGATTGGAGAATTCTCCCATCTTTCCCCGTGTACAGAAATCCCTAATAAACGTGTTATTGAACTAGGTGATGTGGACCTTGTATGTATGCATGTATTTTTATTTATTTTACATCAAAGTATTTCTACCAAATATATACTTTCAATAAAGCATTCACTTTTCCTCAGTAAATAGATAATCTGTCCAGGTACAACACCATTATTTATCTCTTTGTGCAAACATGGCGCGAAACCTCGAGAGACATCCTGTCAACTGTACAGAATACATACAGGAACTAGAGGTCGACCGATAATGGTTTTTCAACGCCGAACACGATTATTGGCAGACCAGAAAAAGCCGTACCAATTTTTTTTTTTTTTAACTAAAATTTTTTTTTTAAATTTAAAATATATATATTTTTTTAAATCTGCCAATTTTTATTTATTTGTAATAATGACAATTACAACAATATTGAATGAACACTTATTTTAACTTAATATAATACATGAATAAAATCAATTTAGCCTCAAATAATGAAACATGTTCAATTTGGCTTAAATAATGCAAAAACAAAGTGTTGGAGAAGAAAGTAAAAGTGCAACATGTGCCATGTAAGAAAGCTAACGTTTAAGTGGTTAATATTGCCTGCTAACCTCGATTTCTTTTAGCTAAATATGCAGGTTTAAAAATATATACTACTGTGTATTGATTTTAAGAAAGGAATTGATATGTAGGTACACATTGGAGCAACAATACGCACTGCATCGATTATATGCAAAGCAGGACATGCTAGATAAACTAGTAATATCAACCATGTGAAGTTAACTAGTGATTACGATTGATTGTTTTTTATAAGATAAGTTTAATGCTAGCTAGCAACTTACCTTGGCTTACTGCATTCGCGTAACAGGCAGTCTCCTCGTGGAGAGCAATGTATTCAGGTGGTTAGAGCGTTGGACTAGTTAACCGTAAGGTTGCAAGATTGAATCCCCGAGCTGACAAGTTAAACATATGTTGTTCTGCCCCTGAACGAGGCAGTTAACCCACCGTTCCTAGGCCGTCATTGAAAATAAGAATGTGTTATAAACCGACTTGCCAAGTTGAATAAAGGATAAATGGCAAGTCGGTTAATAACACATTCTTATATATATATATATTATTTTTTATTTTTTTTAATTTTTTTTATAAAATCGGCCAAATCGGGGTCCAAAAATACCGATTTCCGATTGTTATGAAAACTTGAAAATCGGGCCCCAATTAAAATCGGTCGACCTCTAATAGGAACTTCATCATTCCTCAAACTTCAACCCTCTCCTCGGAATCCAGACATTAAAACGGAACTCAACACTATAAATGACATGTATTGAAAATGTATTACTTTATCATAAAGACATGAACAGAATGCATCAGTGATTCATATAAAGACATGAACAGAATGAATCAGTGATTCATATAAAGACATGAACAGAATGCATCAGTGATTCATATAAAGACATGAACAGAATGCATCAGTGATTCATATAAAGACATGAACAGAATGCATCAGTGATTCATATAAAGACATGAACAGAATGCATCAGTGATTCATATAAAGACATGAACAGAATGCATCAGTGATTCATATAAAGACATGAACAGAATGAATCAGTGATTCATATAAAGACATGAACAGAATGCATCAGTGATTCATATTTCCTGGAAATTTCATGAAGAGGCAACGAGAAATCCCTGTCTCACTTTTGTAGCGGTTAGTGATGACTTTAGGTAATTCTTTCAAATGTATACTCAGCTGTGCCTCAATTAATACAAGAACTGATCTGTTACTGGTGTGATCATACAGAGTACCTCAAATGTAATTAAATAAAACAATTAAAGTTTTAAAAATGGTCTGAAAAACAATGCTTTGACAGGCAATTCAAGAAAAGCCAAAAAGCAGAGATAATGGATTGTGCAGTAGGCTGTAGACCCAAACGTCATTGCTACATTTCTCTTGATAAATTAAGTTAGCGTTACACAGGCTTAAAGCTTAAAAAAAAAAAAATCTGCGCTTGAATTTTGATTTATAAAGTGATCTTAATTCAAATGCGTGGTGACACCTGACCCAAACGTAACAACAAAAAAACTAATCACAACTTTATTATTACTTCATTGCCCTTTGTTATAATAAACCGTTTTGATTGGGAATCATACGGTAAGCTTAACCCCACACATGACGGGTTTCCCATTGATCAAAGACTGAGGCCCACTTTGTCCCTCCACCCTGGAGTGCAGAACGATGTCCAGCACAGGTCTTTCTCTAATTCCATCTCGGTTTCCTCTGCTGCTTGTGTAAACTTTGGGCGTACAGGGGGGGCATGTCTTTGACGTTCGGGTTCTCTTGATGGATTGTACACCAATAACAAGCAAGGATAACTTTAGCTCTATTTTGCATGGGACGAGTATGACTAGGGAACGTTGGCTATGCAATTATTACCCCCATTATTCCAGAGGACGATTCAGGTGGGTTTCGTCCCCCCCTCCCCAAACTAATTATTTTATTATTTTCCATTCTTTACTTGTTTCATTAAATTGACCGTTATGACGGAAGCCTGGAGGTTTTCTAGGTGAAGATATTCGGGACGGCTTCTCCAAAATATCTAAATTGAGGAAGTGTGATCACGATTCTTTTTTTTTTTTTGCGATCTGCAGTAGACGTCTCAAGATGCCCACAAGCCTGCAGATGTGAGCTAAAGAGCACGTCTCAAGATGCCCACAAGCCTGCAGATGTGAGCTAAAGAGCACGTCTCAAGATGCCCACAAGCCTGCAGATGTGAGCTAAAGAGCACGTCTCAAGATGCCCACAAGCCTGCAGATGTGAGCTAAAGATCACGTCTCAAGATGATAAAGTGGACGTCATTTCCTCCGTTGGAATGCTGTTTTGTTTTAACAACAAGGGTTGCATTAAAATGACAATGAAAGTTGGCACAAAACGTATATATATATATATAGAGAGAGAGTCTATGACTAGGGTGGCTTTAGTCTGGAAAAAATATTTAGGGCCTTCCTCTGACACCCCGCCAGCAACATCTGTTTATACGGCCTTCTTGCTCAAACCGCGAGCAACACCTGTCAATCTCAGATATTTCTCTCAAAACAGAGATGTCGATTCGCACACAAGAACTAGTATTTTCAGAGGACGATGAAGTTAGTTGAAAAAGTAGTTTTTTGTTTTGTTATGTGTTTTTTTTTTTTAAATCTGCCATTATTGCTCTCCTGCCATGTAAAAAATAACACGGCAGATTTGGACGAGACTTTAAAATTACGGATATGCTGATTTGTGCTCGTGCACAATATTTACATGACCCCCATCTCCCCCAGTAAAACGAATAAGGATTTTGATTCATCATTAATTCTTCTTCATAAATCACCGTGTTAGGATCACATTTTTCCAGACATCGTCAGTGTCACTCGCTCACTGGCAGTCAAGGTGTTGCCTGACGTCGGACTGGTGCATCATCGTTATCATCATCATCATCATCACATGACATCCTGATGCCTTCACTGTGGAAAGTCAAGTGGGTTCAGAAATAGACCCGGTGGTGCTGGTTTCTGAATGTTCTCCACTCTGAGTGTACCTACCGACCACGCACTGTCACTCTAGGAGCACAGAGCTCAGTGAATCACTGCCGATGACAATGGCCCGAGCAGAGTGACTCAACAGATCGCACATCTCAATCAATGGCCGTTTTAGAATTGGACAGGATACAGATCATTGGGATATTGTGATGGCAGTGGGAGGAAAATCCTCTATAAGCCTGTTAAATGTTATTTATAAAGTGTTGGGAGGGAGACATCTTTTGAAAATTGAAAAGAAAGCAATAATCAAGAGCTGTATGAGACATCATGAGGCTCAGGAAATGACTTGTGTCGAGTTTTAAAAATCAACTCATCCTGACACCTACATAGCAGCCTGCCCGGAGAAGGGCTGTGTGAGCAATAGCCGATTAATATTTAACAACAAAAATGTGGTAAGAACATGTGGGGAGGGCTGCGTGCCCCCAAGGTGTGTCCCTCTCTCACCAGACAGACAGTGTGTCTGCTACAACTTGTATCACTCATCTTAAAATCACTGTGCCTTTACACAACACTCTTGTGACAGAGTTGTCGGACTGTAAAATGACGAAACAACCAGCCCGGTAACAACAAACCGGATAATAACGGCATTTTTAACCATGACACTTTTGTGGTTATGGTTAGTAACATGTCCAAGATATTTGAGAAGGTGGTAAAAGGCCTTATAATATACAAGACAATGGAGGCTTTCTAACAACCATGTAGCCTAGGCTACCAGTAGCAGCTGGAGCGAAACCGCAACAAAAAAGTACACAAATATATACATTGCCAGTCAAAAGTTTAGCTGTGTCCAGTCATTCATGGGTTTTTCTTTATTTTTGACTATTTTCTACATTGTAGAATAATAGTGAAGACATCAAAACTAGGAGAAAAAAAACACATATGGAATCATGTAGTAACCAAAAAAGTGTTAAACAAATGAAAAATATATTTTATATTTGAGACTCTTCAAAGTAGCCACCCTTCGTCTTGATGACCGCTTTTCACACTCTTGGCATTCTCTCAACCAGCTTCATGAGGTGGTCACCGGGAATGCTTTTCAAACCGTATTGAAGGAGTTCCCACAGAATGCTGAGCACTTGTTGGCTGCTTTTCTTTCACTCTGTAGTCCAACTCATCCCAAACCATCTCAATTGGGTTGAGGTCAGGTGATTGTGGAGGCCAGGTCATCTGATGCAGCACTCCATCACTCTCCTTCTTGGTCAAATAGCCCTTACACAGCCTGGAGGTGTGTTGGGTCATTGTCTGTTGAAAAACAAATGATAGTCCCGCTAAGTACAAACCAGATGGGATGGCGAGTCGCTGCAGGATACTGTGGTAGCCATGCTGGTTAAGTGTGCCTTGAATCCTAAATAAAATCACAGTGTCAGCAGCAAAGCACCCTCAAACCATCACACCACCTCCTCCATGCTTCATGTAACCGTAACAGCCTTGTTTCCATGAATGTTAACATTAGAAGCCTCCTCAAGTTTGTTTTATTCACTGCTTTAGCAGACTCTGCCAACCTGGATCTGAATCCTGGCTTAGGAAGACCCCCAAAAATTCTGAAATCTTCATCCACAACTACAACATTTTCAGACAAGATATAACAGCCAAAAGGAGGCGGTGTTGCAATGTACTGCAAAGATAGCCTGCAGAGTTTTGTCCTACTATCCATGTCTGTACCCCAACAATTTGAACTTCTACTTTTAAAAATCCACCTCTCTAAAAACAAGTATCTCACAGTTGCCGCCTGCTATAGACCACCCTCTGCCCCCAGCTGTGCTCTGGACACCATATGTGAACTGATTGCCTCCCATCTATCTTGAGAGCTCGTGCTGTTAGGTGAATGAAACTGGAACATGCTTAACACCCAGCCATCCTACAATCTAAGCTTGATGCCCTCAATCTCACACAAATTATCAATGAATCGACCAGGTACCACCCCAAATCCGTAAACACAGGCACCCTCATAGATACAGTGGGGCAAAAAAGTATTTAGTCAGCCACCAATGTGCTCTAGCAAACTTCAGACGGGCCTGAACGTGTACTGGCTTAAGCAGGGGGACACGTCTGGCACTGCAGGATTTGAGTCCCTGGCGGCGTAGTGTTACTGATGGTAGGCTTTGTTACTTTGGTCCCAGGTCTCTGCAGGTCATTCACTAGGTCCCCCCGTGTGGTTCTGGGATTTTTGCTCACCGTTCTTGTGCTCATTTTGACCCCACGGGGTGAGATCTTGCGTGGAGCCCCAGATCGAGGGAGATTATCAGTGGTCTTGTATGTCTTCCATTTCCTAATAATTGCTCCCACAGTTGATTTCTTCAAACCAAGCTGCTTACCTATTGCAGATTCAGTCTTCCCAGCCTGGTGCAGGTCTACAATTTTGTTTCTGGTGTCCTTTAACAGCTCTTTGGTCTTGGCCATAGTGGAGTTTGGAGTGTGACTGTTTGAGGTTGTGGATGGGTGTCTTTTATACTGATAACAAGTTCAAACAGGTGCCATTAATACAGGTAACGAGTGGAGGACAGAGGAGTCTCTTAAAGAAGAAGTTACAGGTCTGTGAGAGCCAGAAATATTGCTTGTTTGTAGGTGACCAAATACTTATTTTCCACCATAATTTGCAAATAAATTCATTAAAAATCCTACAATTGGTGGCTGGCTAAATACTTTTTTTCCCCACAGTATCATCCTAACCAACTTGCCCTCTAAATACACCTCTGCTGTTTTCAACCAAGATCACCCAAGACCAGGGTATCATGGAAGGATATTGATCTCATCCCGTCAGTAGAGGATGCCTGTTTTATTTTTATATTTTTTAAATGCTTTCCTCACCATCTTAAATAAGCATGCCCCATTCAAGAAATGTAGAACCAGGAACAGATATAGCCCTTGGTTCTCTCCAGACCTGACTGCCCTTAACCAACACTATGTCGTTCTGCATTAGCATCAAACAGCCCCGTGATATGCAACTTTTCAGGGAAGTTCGAAACCAATAGACACAGGTAAAGCCAAGGCTAGCTTTTTCAAGCAGAAATGTGCTACCTGCAACACAAACTCAAAAGTTCTGGGGCACTGTAAAGCCCATGGAGAATAAGCTGCCCACTGCACTGAGGATAGGAAACACTGTCACCACCGATAAATCAACTATAATTGAGAATTTCAACAAGCATTTTTCTACGGCTGGCCATGCTTTCCACCTGGTTAACCCTACCCCGGTCAACAGCACAGCACCCCCCACAGCAACTCGCCCAAGCTATCCCCATTTCTCCTTCTCCCAAATCCAGTCAGCTGAGGTTCTGAAAGAGCTGCAAAATCTGGACCCCTATAATTCAGACGAGCTAGACAATCTGGACCCTTTCTTTCTAAAAAAAAAAAGAAAAATTGCCAAAATTGTTGCCAGCCCTATTACTAGCCTGTTCAACCTCTTGTGTCATCTGAGATTCCCAAAGATTGGAAAGCAGCTGCGGTCATCTCCCTCTTCAAAGGGGAAGACACTCTTGACCCAAACTGCTACAGACCTATATCTATCCTACCCTGCCTTTCTAAGGTCCTCGAAAGCCAAGTCAACAAACAGATTACCGACCATTTCGAATCCCACCATACCTTCTCCGCTATGCAATCTGGTTTCAGAACTGGTCATGGGTTCACCTCAGCCACGCTCAAGGTCCTAAATGATATCTTAACCGCCATCGATAAGAAACAATATCATGCAGCCATATTCATTGACCTGGCCAAGGTTTTCGACTGTGGTGGTCAATCACCACATCCTCATTGGCAGACTCGACAGCCTTGGTTTCTCAAATGATTGCCTCGCCTGGTTCACCAACTGCTTCTCTGATAGAGTTCAGTGTGTCAAATCGGAGGGCCTGTTGTCTGGGCCTCTGGCAGTGTCTATGGGGGTGCCACAGGGTTCAATTCTCGGGCCTACTCTCTTCTCTGTATACATCAATGAGGTCACTCTTGCTGCTGGTGAGTCTCTGATCCACCTCTACACAGACGACACCATTGTGTATACTTCTGACCCTTCTTTGGACACACAAGCTTCAATGCCATACAACTCTCCTTCTGTGGCCTCCAATTGCTCTTAAATACAAGTAAAACTAAATGCATGCTCTTCAACCGATTGCTACCAGCACCTGCCCGACCATCCAGCATCACTACTCTGGATGATTCTGACGTAGATATTTGTAGTTGTCCACATATTCTAGGTGTCTGGTTAGACTGTAAACTCTCCTTCAAGACTCACATAAAACATCTCCAATCCAAAGTTAAATCTAGAATTGTCTCCCTATTTCGCGACAAAGCGGCCAACCATACCCTTGTAAAACTGACCATCCTACCGATCCTCGACTTCGGCGATGTCATTTACAAAATAGCCCCCAATACCCTACTCAATAAATTGGATGCAGTCCATCAGTGCAATCCGTTTTGTCACCAAAGCCCCATATACTACCCACCATTGCGACCTGTACGCTCTCGTTGGCTGGCCCTCGCTTCATACTCGTCGCCAAACCCACTGGCTCCATGTCATCTACAAGACCCTGCTAAGTAAAGTCCCCCCTTATCTCAGCTCGATGGTCACCATAGCATCACCCACCTGTAGCATGCATCTCTCTCTGGTCACCCCCAAAACCAATTCTTCCTTTGGCTGCCTCTCCTTCCGGTTCTCTGCTGCCAATGACTGTAACGAACTACAAAAATCTCTGAAACTGGAAACACTTCTCCCCCTCACTAGCTTTAAGCACCAGCTGTCAGAGCAGCTCACAGATTACTGCACCTGTACATAGCCCATCTATAATTTATCCCAAACAACTACCTCTCCCCCTACTGTATTTTCTTTTTTTGCTCCTTTGCACCCCATTATTTCTCTCTACTTTGCACATTCTTCCACTGCAAATCTACCATTCCAGTGTTTTACTTGCTATATTGCATTTACTTTGCCACCATGGGTCTTTTTTTGCCTTGACCTCCCTTATCTCACCTCATTTACTCACCTTGTATATAGACTTGCTTTTCTACTGTATTATTGACTGTATGTTTGTTTTATTCCAAGTGTAACTCTGTGTTGTTGTATGTGTCTAACTGCTTTGCTTTATCTTGGCCAGGTCGCAATTGTAAATGAGAACTTGTTCTCAACTTGGCTACCTGGTTAAACCAAGATTACATTTTAAAATTTAAAAATGTAAAAAATTGTAGAATAATAGTATAGACATCAAAACTATGAAATAACACATATGGAACCATGTAGTAACCAAAAGAACGTGAAGAATTTAAAATATATTTAGATTTGTTTTAAAGTGACCAACCTTTGCCTTGATGACAGCTTTGCACACTCTTAGCATTCGCTCAACCAGCTTCAATTAACAGTTGTGCTTTGTTCAAAATTAATTTGTAGAATTTCTTTCCTTCTTTATGCGTTTGAACCAATCAGTTGTGTTGTGACAAGCTAGGGGTATACAGAAGATAGCCCTATTTGGTAAAAGACCAAGTCCATATTATGGCAAGAACAGCTCAAATAAGCAAAGAGACATGACAGTCCATCATTACTTTAAGACAAAAGTCAGTCAACACAGAAAATGTCAAGAACTTTGAAATTGTGAAGTGGAAACGCCTAGGAGAACCAACAGCTCAGCCACGAAGTGCTAAGCCACACAAGCTCACAGAACGGGACCACAGAGTGCTGAAGCGCGTAAAAATCATCTGTACTTGATTTCAATACTCCCTACCTAGTTCCAAACGGTCACTGGAAGCAACGTCAGCACAGTTCATCGGTAGTTTCATGAAGTGGATTTCCATGGCCGAGCAGCCACACACAAGCCTAAAAATCACGATGAAGGCCCCCAAGGGGGTATTTGGATATAGCCACAGCATTCCACGTCACTCAGCCAAGCAGTGGTGTAATGCTCACCGCCATTGTACTCTGGCACAAATGAGTGATTAATCAGGCTTCACTATCTGGCAGTCCAGATAGTGGATTACCTGCCCAAATGCACAGTGCCAAATGTCAAGTCTGGTGGGGGAGGAGTCTGGGGTCTGGGGCTGTTTTTCAGGCCCCTTAGTTCCAATGAAGTTGGTAGCATTCCTGACTGCATGAATGTCCAACAGAGCTGTTTCCAGAAAATGTAATGTTAATTTCTCTGCCATAAGCCTTCTCCGTTGTTTTAGAAAGTTTGGCAGTACGTCCAACCAGCCTCGCAAGCGCAGACCACGAGTACAACGCAAGCCCAGAACCTCCACATCCGGCTTCTTCACCTGTAGAATCGTCTGAGACCAGCCACCCGATGAAACTATGGGTTTGCACAATCGAAGAATTTCGGCACAAATGGTCAAGACTCCATGGCAGGGAAGCTCATCTTCATGCTTGTCGTCCTCACCGGGGACTTGACCTGACTGCAGTTCGGTGTCGTAACCGACTTCAGTGGGGAAATGCTGACCTTCGATGGCCACTGGCCTGCTGGAGAAGTGATGAATCCTGGTTTCAACTGTACCAGGCAGATGGCAGACAGCGTGTATGGAGTTGTGTGGGCGAGCGGTTTGCTGATGTCAACGTTGTGAACAGTGCTCCAAGATGGCAGTGGGGTTATAGTAAGGCCAGGCATAAACTAAGGACAATGAACACAATTGCATTTTATCTATGATAATTTGAATGCACAGAGATACTGTGACAAGATCCTGAGGCCCATTGTTGTACCATTCATCCGCCACAGGCTCCGTAAGAAGCATCTCAAGGTCCTGGAGTGGCCTAGCCAGTCTCCAGACCTGAACCCAATAAAAAATCTTTGGAGGGAGCTGAAAGTCCGTATTGCCCAGCGACAGCCCCGAAACCTGAAGGATCTGGAGAAGGTCTGTATGGAGGAGTGGGCCAAAATCCCTGCTGCAGTGTGTGCAAACCTGGTCAAGAACTACAGGAAACATGTGATCTCTGTAATTGCAAACAAAGGTTTCTGTACCAAATATTAAGTTCTGGATTTTTGTTTTAGATTCCGTCTCTCACAGTTGAAGTGTACCTATGATAAAAATTACAGACCTCTACATGCGTTGTAAGTAGAAAACCTGCAAAATCGGCAGTGTATCAAATACTTGTTCTCCCCACTGTATGTATGTATGTATGTATGTATGTATGTATGTATGTATGTATGTATGTATGTATGTATGTATGTATGTATGTATGTATGTATGTATGTATGTACGTACACACAGATATAAGGGCTGGGCAATATGGCAAATAAACGATCACGATATCTATATATTTTTTAATTTGATAACGATAATTATCACGATGTTAATCAAATAATGTTTAAAAGGTGCATATCTGCTTCACATTCAAGAATGCCTTAACAAACCGTGGTTAGTGCGTCGGGCAAATAACAAAGATTGCAAGATCGAATCCTCCAAGCTGACAAAGTAAAAATCTGTCGTTCTACCCCTGAACAGGCAGTTAACCCACTGTTCCCTGATAGGTCGTCATTGTAAATAAGATGTTGTTCTTAACCGACTTGCCTAGTTAAATAAAGGTAAAAAAATATATATATATAATCATGTGAGCTACACATAAAATTATACTTGAAGGAAAATTGTTCCATGTTTGCAGCCAGGGAACACGCACCTGGGGTCAATTAAATTGACAAGCCTCTTGAAACCTTCCTTTTCGACTGTGCTAATTGGTAGCATGTCCTTAGCAATGCAATGCATAATAGCATTTGTGATGTCTTTGTCTTTTTGACATTTGCTTGTTGGGCACAAACGCTGTCTGTGTTGACTGCTCCTCGATTGGCTGGTGCTTTGAGGGGCGTTTATCAATACCGTAGCACATTAACTTCCTGCATGTTCCAAACAGTGATTTTGCTTCAGATGTTGAGAAAGGTGTGCCGTATTACCAGACTTGGTAGCCACAATTTGCACCGAACATTTGCTCTGCTCTTTGTCGGACTTCAAAAAGCCAAAACACTTCCAAATTACTGAAACAGTTTAACCCTTTTTCATCAATAATTTCTTCATGTGAAGCTGCTCCTTCTCCATGGCTATCATCGCCACTGTTTTAGCCTAAAAAAAAAAATCACTCATTTGTCATGGTTAATAGTGGCTACTCCATCACTCAAGGTGCTAAATGTTTTTTAGTGGGCGTATACCTCTCCACGTGCATATTGTCACTTCTCCGCACCTTCCTGCTGCGTCACAGAGGTGAACTGCTGTACCTAATTATTCTATTTCGACAATTTCGAAAATGAATCTAAAATGTTTTTAAATCGTTATTCAGGGAAGTAAATTACCTCGATAATTATTGATATAAAAATCGCCCAACACTCACACTACCAGTCAAAAGTTATTTTCCCTTAACCCTACCAACCCTCCCCTAATTGGAGTAAACTAATGAACACTTAACACTACTTCCAGCTTATACATACGATATATATATATTTTTTTACAATAGTTATCTTTTGGTTTGTTTTTAGTCCCATCCTTCAGCTACCCTCAACCCCTCCCATTTATCTCTGAACACCATCCAGTCCTTCAGCTCCCCTCAACCCCTCCCATTGATCTCTGAACACCATCCAGTCCTTCAGCTACCCTCAACCCCTCCCATTGATCTCTGAACACCATCCAGTCCTTCAGCTACCCTCAACCCCTCCCATCTATCTCTGAACACCATCCAGTCCTTCAGCTACCCTCAACCTATCCCATCTATCTCTGAACACCATCCAGTCCTTCAGCTACCCTCAACCCCTCCCATCCATCTCTGAACACCATCCAGTCCCATCCTTCAGCTACCCTCAACCTATCCCATCCATCTCTGAACACCATCCAGTCCCATCCTTCAGCTACCCTCAACCTATCCCATCTATCTCTGAACACCATCCAGTCCTTCAGCTACCCTCAACCCCTCCCATCTATCTCTGAACACCATCCAGTCCTTCAGCTCCCCTCAACCTATCCCATCTATCTCTGAACACCATCCAGTCCTTCAGCTACCCTCAACCCCTCCCATCTATCTCTGAACACCATCCAGTCCTTCAGCTACCCTCAACCCCTCCCATCCATCTCTGAACACCATCCAGTCCTTCAGCTACCCTCAACCTATCCCATCTATCTCTGAACACCATCCAGTTGATTTCTATTTGTCGTTATTGCAAATTGATGTGCCATGACATCTGCTAAAAATGTGTGTGACCGATAAAATTATATTTTTATATTTTTCATCTTTCAAAATGGTTGCATGTTGTGTTCATATTTTTGTTCAGTATAGCTTAGCTATAGATAGCATAACAACTTGCTTAGCTAGAGAAGATAAGGGTGGGTCAGTGAGATAGAGGGAAAGAGATTAGATGCCTGGGAGAGGGGGAGACAGAGAGAGACTCCTGGATGGGTGAGAGAGAGACAGAAAGACGTCTAGCTGGGAGATTGACAGCAGTAGGATTATCAAGGCTATTCAGACGTACAGTGGTTGAGCAACATCTAAAGCTAGTTCTGAAAGGCTAGATCTTCATTAACCACATTGTGTGTGTGTGTGTGTGTGTGTGTCACTGTGTGTCACTGTGTTTTAAACCCAATGGCAAGAGAAGAAACAGCTAATGCGCCAGGAGTTGGGATCAATTCCATTTCAATTCAGTCACTCCAGAAAGTAGCTTAAATACCAATTCCACTTTTCCCTGTAATGCACAGTACCACAGGCTAAATCAAATCAGAGATTTAATTCCAAACTAACTGACTAACATGTCACTCTGACCATTCCAAGCGGGTGCTCATTCTTATTTAAAGCCTCCTAGATGTAAGTAGGACAGCCAGGGAGGCAAGGCAGGGGTTTTGGCAGTGGCTTCACTCACACACTCTCGCTGCATCCTAAAAAAATGGCACCCTATTCCTTGTTTAGTGCACTACTTTTGAAAGGAGTCCTGGCCCTGGTCAAAAGTAGTGCACCAACTAGGGTGCCACTCGGGATGCAAACCACAGAACTATTTGGCCAGCACTCAAAGTCAGGGAAAAGAAGACATTTCAAGCCTCCACTCTCTTCAGTTAGTGATACCCCATTTCAAGCCTCCACTCTCTTCAGTTAGTGATACCCCATTTCAAGCCTCCACTCTCTTCAGTTAGTGATACCCCATTTCAAGCCTCCACTCTCTTCAGTTAGTGATACCCCATTTCAAGCCCCTACCCTCTTCAGTTAGTGATACCCCATTTCAAGCCCCTACCCTCTTCAGTTAGTGATACCCCATTTCAAGCCTCCACTCTCTTCAGTTAGTGATACCCCATTTCAAGCCTCCACTCTCTTCAGTTAGTGATACCCCATTTCAAGCCTCCACTCTCTTCAGTTAGTGATACCCCATTTCAAGCCCCCACTCTCTTCAGTTAGTGATACCCCATTTCAAGCCTCCACTCTCTTCAGTTAGTGATACCCCATTTCAAGCCTCCACTCTCTTCAGTTAGTGATACCCCATTTCAAGCCCCCACTCTCTTCAGTCAGTGATACCCCATTTCAAGCCTCCACTCTCTTCAGTTAGTGATACCCCATTTCAAGCCTCCCCCCACTCTCTTCAGTTAGTGATACCCCATTTCAAGCCCCCACTCTCTTCAGTTAGTGATACCCCATTTCAAGCCCCCACTCTCTTCAGTTAGTGATACCCCATTTCAAGCCTCCACTCTCTTCAGTTAGTGATACCCCATTTCAAGCCTCCACTCTCTTCAGTTAGTGATACCCCATTTCAAGCCTCCACTCTCTTCAGTTAGTGATACCCCATTTCAAGCCTCCACTCTCTTCAGTCAGTGATACCCCATTTCAAGCCTCCACTCTCTTCAGTTAGTGATACCCCATTTCAAGCCCCCACTCTCTTCAGTTAGTGATACCCCATTTCAAGCCCCCACTCTCTTCAGTTAGTGATACCCCATTTCAAGCCTCCACTCTCTTCAGTTAGTGATACCCCATTTCAAGCCTCCACTCTCTTCAGTTAGTGATACCCCATTTCAAGCCTCCACTCTCTTCAGTTAGTGATACCCCATTTCAAGCCTCCACTCTCTTCAGTCAGTGATACCCCATTTCAAGCCTCCACTCTCTTCAGTTAGTGATACCCCATTTCAAGCCTCCACTCTCTTCAGTTAGTGATACCCCATTTCAAGCTTGATTCTGGCCACCTTGCCTGCAAAGTGTTGAGATTAAACGAAAGTAGGAACCTCTCCCCATAGGTCTCTCTGTCTATACCCTCCCATCCCATTCCCTATAGGTCTATACCCCCCTCTCTCTCCCTATAGGTCCATCTCTGTCTACACCCTCCCTATAGATCTCCCCCCTCCCTATAGGTCTATCTCTGTCCATATAGAGGAGAGGTAATGGGAGGGTGACCCGACATGTTTTACTCTAGTCTCAGTCAATTCTCTCTCCCTCCATCTCACCAGTCCAGGTCTTCCCAAACTGGAGTACGCCAAATAAAAATGTGATTCACATTTTCAAACAGTACATTTATATTTTCCAACGGGGCTTTACATTTGGGTGAGGTCCCCACCCACCCGAGTAGCCTCGTTTCACTACCAAAAATCAAATGAAACCATCTGGGTGTTCAGCGAAATAAAACCAATGTCAAATACAGGTAGGCTAGTCAAATAATTAACATCCAATCACATTAACCGTTACTCTCTCACAGGAAACCTTCACTCTTGCGCAGACATTAAGAAAACGAAACATGACAATTTGAAAAATAAGCCACGGGAGTTTTTTTGAGCAAGAATAAAGAGGACTTGAGTAGTAAGACTGAACTGGCACAGCTCCTGGTATATATCGGTTACGTTTATGGGGGGGGGGGGTCAATTAAAGAAGACATCCTCTTCTGCAAACCACTGGAAACCAGGACAACATGAGAGGATATGTTTAAAGTACTGGACAAGCTTTGTGACATCAAATGGACTTTGGTGGTCAAGATGTGTTGTTATCTGTACTGATGGCGCAAAAGCCATGACAGGGAGACATAGTGGAGTGGTAACACGCGTGGAAGCAGTAGCTCCAGACGACACCACTGCAGCATCCACCGAGAGGCTCTTGCTGCCAAGAGAATGCCTGAAAGCTTGAAGAGACATTTTGGACACTTCAATGAAAACGCTTAACTTTGTTAAAGCAAGGCCCCTGAAGTCCCTCGTATTTTCTGCATTATGCAATGATATGGGCAGCGACCATGTAACGCTTTTACAACATACAGAAGAGCTCTGGTTATCAAGGGGAAAAGTGTTGACACGTTTCTTTTAATTGAGAGACTCACACGACTGTCCTATCTGGGTGATGTTTTTCACCTGTCTGACCTCTTGGATGATGATGAGTTTCTCACACGACTGACCTATCTGGGTGATGTTTTTCACCTGTCTGACCTCTTGGATGATGATGAGTTTCTCACACGACTGACCTATCTGGGTGATGTTTTTCACCTGTCTGACCTCTTGGATGATGATGAGTTTCTCACACGACTGACCTATCTGGGTGATGTTTTTCACCTGTCTGACCTCTTGGATGATGATGAGTTTCTCACACGACTGACCTATCTGGGTGATGTTTTTCACCTGTCTGACCTCTTGGATGATGATGAGTTTCTCACACGACTGACCTATCTGGGTGATGTTTTTCACCTGTCTGACCTCTTGGATGATGATGAGTTTCTCACACGACTGACCTATCTGGGTGATGTTTTTTCTCACCTGAATGATCTGAATCTAGGATTACAGGGACTCTCCGCAACTATATTCAATGTGTGGGACAAAATTGAGGCTTTGATTAAGAAGTTGGAGCACTTTTCTGTCTGCATTAACAAGGACAACACACAGGTCTTCTCTGTCTGCATTAACAAGGACAACACACAGGTCTTTCCATCATTGTATGATTTTTTTAGTGTGCAAATGAACTCAAGCTTACAGACAAATGTGATATAGCGAAGCACCTGAGTGACCTGGGTACTCAATTACACAGGTACTTTCCCCGAAACGGATGACGCAAACAACTGGATTCGTTATCCCTTTCATGCCCTGCCTCCAGTCCACTTACCGATATATGAACAAGAGAGACTCATCGAAATTGCAACAAGCGGTTCTGTGAAAATAGATTTAAATCAGAAGCCACTGCCAAATTTATGGATTGGGCTGCGTTCAGAGTGTCCTGCCTTGGCAAATCAAGCTGTTAAGACACTGATGCCCTTCGCAACCAGGTACCTATGTGAGAGTGGATTCTCGGCCCTCACTCGCATGAAAACTAAATACAGGCACTAATATATATATATTTTACACTCAACTCTCACTCCTCTATTTTTTATATATACATATAACCCTCAACTCCCACTCTTCTCCTCAACATCTCTTCCCTAGAGTGAGTATCATAAGTATTCACTTCCCTTGTATCAATAAATAAACATTTGCATTACAAAGTGGGGAAATTAAATAACTAAAATATAGTTGCTGCATAAGAATTCAACCTCCTTGTTCAGGCAAGCACATCTTAGGTCAGGAGTCAAATTTGGTTGAACAAATTACATAATATATTACATGGACTAGAGGTGGGAATGGTTATAATCAAATGGACATTAGTATTCAATTACATGGGAGAGTTTTTTCCTTTTTTTTTTTAAATAGATGTTTTTAAAAAGGTCAGAGGTTCCATGTGTAGCAAGTGAAGTGAGAGATTTATAAATCAATGCAAAATGGAATTAAATTTACAGAATTAAGTTGGCTAAATCAGAAGTAGTATACGACAATGATCAAACAACAGGAAGGCTGTTGTTTCATTACACAAGTTGCCTACGGGGAGCATAGCAAAATAGCCTCAATTAGCCTTGCTACTTTAGCTAGCTTATTGAGACAGCTACCGTAGCCAGCTAGCTTATTCAGACAGCTACCGTAGCCAGCTAGCTTATTGAGACAGCTACCGTAGCCAGCTAGCTTATTCAGACAGCTACCGTAGCCAGCTAGCTTATTAAGAGAGCTACCGTAGCCAGCTAGCTTATTAAGAGAGCTACCGTAGCCAGCTAGCTTATTAAGAGAGCTACCGTAGCCAGCTAGCTTATTGAGACAGCTACCGTAGCCAGCTAGCTTATAGACAGCTCCTCTCGCACCCCTCCCCCTGCTCCTCTCTCTTGCCCCTCCCCCTGCTCCTCTCGCGCCCCTCCCCCTCTCACGCTCATCCCCCTGCTCCTCTCTCGCGCCCCTCCCCCTGCTCCTCTCTCGCGCCCCTCCCCCTTGCTCCTCTCTCGCACCCCTCTCACGCTCATCCCCCTGCTCCTCTCTCGCGCCCCTGCTCCTCTCGCGCCCCTCCCCTGCTCCTCTCGCGCCCCTCCCCTGCTCCTCTCCCTGCTCCTCTCTCGCGCCCCTCCCCTTGCTCCTCTCGCGCCCCTCCCTTTGCTCCTCTCGCGCCCCTCCCCTTGCTCCTCTCGCGCCCCTCCCCTTGCTCCTCTCGCGCCCCTCCCCACCCTTCTACTGGAACAGAGAAATGCAGTACACCAGTTCGGGTGAGGCTCCATTTACGTATTTAAAATAAATAAAAAAATTAGATTTTAAATTGTAAAACAAAGCTTTACTACTCCTTTGAACCACACTTATTTCAACTATCTGAAAAACATAGACTTCCTTTGTGTGAATAATAGGGATTGACATGATTTTTGAATGACAAGGCTACCCCTTCCTCAGTCCTGCATAGATACAACATCTGTAAGGTACCCAAGTATCGAATTCATTTGAAGCACAGATTCAACTACAAAAGCTTTTTTTTTTTGAGCTTTTTTGAAAGTCTCATAAAGAAGGCCAGTGATTGGTAGTTGGGTAACAATAACAACATCAGACCATGAATAAGCATGGTCTAGTTAATAAAGATGTTGTGGGTGATGTATTAAACCCCCCCCCCAGACACAACAAAGATACAGTCGTCCTTCTGAACTGAACTGCGGGACTGGAAGGAAACTGTTCAGGGAGTTCACCATGAGGTCATTGGTGATTTTAAATAAGCTACAGAGTTTAATGGCTGCGATGGAAGGAAACTGTTCAGGGAGTTCACCATGAGGTCATTGGTGATTTTAAATAAGCTACAGAGTTTAATGGCTGTGATGGGAGAAAACTGAGGCTGGATCAACAACATTGTAGCTTCTCCATAATAACGACCTAAATGACGAAAATACAAAATATTACTATACATGGATCCTGTTTGAAACAAGGATGTTAAACTGCAAGAAAACACGTCAAATAAAATACATTTTTTGGCCTAAATGCAAAGCTTTGTGTTCGATTTGCCCCAAACATATCTCCTCATATGGTAAATCACTGCATCACGATATGGGGCAAATCGAACACATCTCCTTATATGGTAAATCACTGCATCACGATATGGGGCAAATCGAACACATTTCCTCATATGGTAAATCACTGCATCACGATATGGGGCAAATCGAACACATCTCCTTATATGGTAAATCACTGCATCACGATATGGGGCAAATCGAACACATCTCCTTATATGGTAAATCACTGCATCACGATATGGGGCAAATCGAACACATCTCCTTATATGGTAAATCACTGCATCACGATATGGGGCAAATCGAACACATCTCCTTATATGGTAAATCACTGCATCACGATATGGGTGGTTATGCTTGACATCAGCAAAAGACTGGGGATTGTCAGGATAAACAGAAACAGGACAGAGCTAAGCACAGGCAAAATCCTATAGGACAACCTGCTTCAGTCTGCTTTCCACTAGACACTGGGAGAGGAATTCCCCTTTCAGCAGGACAATAACCTACAACACAAGGCCAAATCTACACTGGAGTCGCTTACCAACAAGCCAGCGAATGTCTTACAAATTTTTTTTTTTTAAATGGACAAATATTTCACAATCCAGGTGTACAAAGCTCTTAGAGACTCGCTACCAAAATGTTGTTTCTAACATCAAATATAATTTTATTTGTCACGTTTCATAAACAACAGGTGTAGACCAATAGTGAAATGCTTACTTTACCAGTCCTTTTCCTTTGTCGGTGATCAGTCCCCACCACCGGCATGTCATTGCCAAACTCGATGATGGTGTTGGGAGCAGGTCAGGGATAGGTAGAAAATGTCAGTGAAGGCGCATGCTCGGAATACGTGTCCTGGTATTCAGTCTGGCCCCGCGGCCTTGGCGAATGTTAACCTGTTTAAAACGTCTTACTCACATCGGCTACAGAGATCGAGATCACACAGTCATCTGGAACAGCTGGTGCTCTCATGCGTGGTTCAGCGTTGCTTGCGTCGAAGCCAGCATAGAAGGCATTTAGCATTGCTGGGCAGTTCGCGGCTGGGTTTCCTTTTGTAATCCGTGATAGTTTGCGAGCCCTGCCACATCCGTTGAGCATCAGTGCCAGTAGGTTTTGATCTAAGTCCTGTATTGACGCTTTGCCTGTTTGATGGCTACTCAGAGGTAGTAGCGGGATTTCTTATAAGTATTCGGATTAGTGTCCCGCTCCATGAAAGCGGCAGCTTTAGCCTTTAGCCTTTAGCTCAGTGCGGATGTTGCCTGTAATCCATGGCTTCTTCCGTGTACAGTGCATTCGTAAAGTATTCAAACCCATTATTCTAAAATTGATTGTTTTTCCCACCCCATCAATCTACACTTAATACCCCATGAGGTTTAGAAATGCGATGACAGCCTCAAATCTTCTTGGGTATAAAGCTACAAGCTTGGCACACCGGTCTTTGGAGAGTTTCTCCCATTCTTCTCTGCAGATCCTCTCAAGTGCTGTCAAAGCTGGGGAGCATTGCTGCACAGCTATTTTCAGGTCTCTCCAGAGATGTTTTGGCTGGGCCACTCAAGGACATTCAGAGACTTGTCCCGAAGCCGCTCCTGCGTTGCCTTGGCTGTGCGCTTAGAGTCGTTGTCCTGTTGGAAGGTAAACCTTCGCCCCAGTCGGAGGTCCTGAGTGCTCTGGAGCAGTTTTTCATCAAGGATCTCTGTACTTTGCTCCATTCATCTTTCCCTTGATCCTGACTAGTCTCCCAGTCCCTGCCACTGAAAAACATCCTCCCAGCATGATGCTGCCACCACCATGCTTCACCGTAGGGATGGTGCCAGGTTTCCTCCAGATGTGACACTTGGCATTCAGGCCAAAAAGTTTATTCTTGAGAATAAATTCCAGAGAATCTTGTTTCTCATGGTCTGAGAGTCCTTTAGGTGCATTTTGGCAAACTCCAAGTGGGCTGGCATGTGCCTTTTACTGAAGAGTGACTTCCATATGGCCACTCTACTATAAAAAGTCTGATTGGAGTGCTGCAGGGATGGAAGAACCTGCCAGAAGGACAACCATCTCCAGAGAGGAACTCTTGAGCTCTGTCACGAGTCACCATGGGTTCTTGATCACTTCCCTGACCAATGCCCTTCTCCCCCCATTTCTCAGTTTGGCCGGACAGCCAGCTCTAGGAAGAGTCTTGGTGGTTCCAAACTTTTTCCATTTAAGAATTATGGGGGCCATTGTGTTCTTGGGGACCTTCAATGCTGCCGACATTGTTTGGTACCCTTCCACAGAGCTATGCCGCGACACAATCCTGTCTCGGAGCTCTACAGACAATTCTCATGGCTTGGTTTTTGCTCTGACATGCACTGTCAACTGCAGGACCTTATATAGACAGGTATGTGCCTTTCCAAATCATGTCCAATCAATTGAATTTACTACAGGTGGATTCCAAGCAAGTTGTAGAAACATCTCAAGGATGATCAATGGAAACAGGATGCACCTGAGCTCAATTTCAAGTCTTATAGCAAAGGGTCTGAAACAATATTTCCAGGTAGCCTGGTGGTTAGAGCATTGGACTAGTAATCAAAAGGCTGCAAGATTGAATCCCCGAGTTGAACAAGGCAGTTAACCCACTGTTCCAAGGCCGTCATTGAAAAATAAGAAATTGTTCTTAAATGACTTGTCAAGTTAATAATTGTTCTACTGTATTATTAACTGTATGTTTTGTTTATTCCATGTGTAACTCTGTGTGTTTGATGTATGTGTTGAACTGCTATGCTTTATCTTGGCCAGGTTGCAGTTGTAAATGAGAACTTGTTCTCAACTCGCCTACCTGGTTAAATAAATAAAATTAAAATAAAAAAGGTCAAATTAATTCAAAAGCAATCCGTTTGTGTTTTTATACATTTGCAAAAATTTGTAAAAAACAATTTTCACTTTGTCATTATGGGTTATTGTGTGTAAATTGATGAGGGTAAAAAAATATTTTATACATTTTAGAATAAGGCTGTAATGTAACCAAATGTGGAAAAAGTCCAACGGGAAGGGGTCTGAATACTTTCCGAATGCACTGTGAGGTCACAGTGGGGACGAAGTCGTCCATTCACTTCTTAATGAAGTCGGTGACTGATGTGGTAAACTCAACGTTAAAAATCGGATGAATCCCAGAACATATTCCAGTCTGTACTCGCGAAACAGTCCTGTTGCTTAGCATCCGCTTCATCGGACCACTTCTGTATTGAGTGCGTCACCGGTACTTCCTGTTTTGAGTTTTTGCTTGTAAGCAGGAAGCAGAAGAATAGAGTTGTGGTCTGATTTGCCAGAAATATATTGATTTACTCAGTGGGGAAATGGAAGTAAGCATTTTTGTTCGACAGTGGATGCCATGTGTATCCCGTACATGTAACTAATCCATCTTAAAACTTGGGATGGATACTTATCTAAATCAAGGTATATTAGTGTTTTGTATGTAGATTGTGGGCAACAAAAAAAAAAAAAAATTCAATCCATTTTAATCCCACTTTGTAACACAATGTGAATAAATCTAATGGGGGTACTTATGATACCCCATGCATCTCTCTTCTCCTCATTCCTCCCCCCCTTCCCCCCCTCTCCTCTTGTGTTATGCTGCCCACGTCATCCACATTTACCCTCCAGCTATAAAAATCTCCTCCTGTCCTCACGGAGTACGGAGGTTAGGGAATGGGACGTCTCTGCTGTAAATGCTTATAGTTTCTGGGTGGCTCGGCAGTGGAGTGGCTACAGAGGAGATCCTCTTTGTACAGAATCATTTAATAGGCCCTCTTATCCAGTTTTACACTCTTGAGAAAAAGATTTATCTTGCTCCTTTTAAAAATAAAAATAAATCAGTCTCTGTCAAGTAACCGCAATTGAGGGAACAGTTACTGTAGGAGAGATTATAATAAAATCAGAAGATGTGTTAACTGCTCCTGCTCCGTTCTTTGTAAATTGGTTTCGTGGTCTGATTGTTAAAGTTATTGGGTTTTTTTCTTGGGGGGGGGGTCAGCCATGTATACAATTATGATTATATGTTATGGGTTGTGTTTCACAGTGGTATGGAATGTGTACTGTATGTGGATGGTGATGTAAAAACCATGTTTAAAATCTTCCTTCTCACAATGGCTGGTCTGAACCCTGACATAACGAACCCAGACATGCAGTCCGAGCCGGCACTAAGCAAAATGTTGTTGCCGCTGATGCACACCCCAAATGTTCAAATATGCACCATGTGTATTCTACTATTCTACCTCTCAACAGGAAGTTGAGACGTGACTGAGAACCTTTAGATGTACGTACACTCACACACACACACTTGAGAAAATTATTCATACCCCTTGACATTTAGTTGTGTTACAGCGCGAATTCACAATGTGTTGAATATATATTTTCTCACTCATCGACACACTGACATCATAATGTCAGTGGAAACGTGTTTAGACATTTGCTAATTTATTGAAAAAAATGAAATACAGAAATATCCCAGTATTCTCATCCCGAGTCAATACAAGTTAGAGTCACCTTCGGCAAGGATTATAGCTTTGAGTCTTTGTGTTAAGTCTCTAAGAGAGTCTCCCTTTACCTCCCTTATCTCACCTCACTTGCTCACATTGTATATAGACTTATTTTTCTACTGTATTATTGACTGTATGTTTGTTTTACTCCATGTGTAACTCTGTGTTGTTGTTTGTGTCAGAACTGCTTTGGTTTATCTTGGCCAGGTCACAATTGTAAATGAGAACTTGTTAAATAAATAAATAAATAAATGAGCTTTGCACACCTGGATGTACAATATTTGTACATTTTTTTATTCAAGCTATGGTTGTTGATCACTGCTAGACAAATGACTTAAGTCTTGCCATAGATTCAAGCAGATTTAAGTCAAACAGAAGCATTCACCATCTCCTTGATAAGCAACTCCAGTGTATATTTGGGCTTGTGTTTTTGGCCTTGTGTTTAAGGTTGTCGTCATGCTGAAAGGGGAATTCATCTCCCAGTGTTTGGTAGAAAGCAGACTGAAACCAGGTTTTCCTCTAGGATTTTGCCTGTGATTAGCTCCATTCCATTAATGTTTTTATCCTGAAAAACCTGGATACAGTCCTTAATGAGTACAAGCATACCCATAACAGGATGCAGCCACCACTATGCTTGAAAATATGGAGAGTGGTACTCAGTAATGTGTTGTATAAAACACTTTGTACTCTGGACAAAAAGTGAATAGCGTTGCCACATTTTTTTGCAGTATTACTTAGTGCCTCGTTGCAAAAACAATATTTGTATAAATGTAAAAGCTTCCTTTTCAGTCTGTCATTTAGGTTAGTATTGTGGAGTAACTACAATGTTGTTGATTCATCCTCAGTTGTCTCCCATCACAGACATTAAACTCAGTAACTGTTTTTAAAGTCACCATTGGCCACATGGTGAAACCCCTGAGTGGTTTCCTTCCTCTCCAGCAACTGAGTTAGGGAAGGACACCTGTACCTTTGTCGTGACTGGGTGTATAGATTTGGCTTTGGCAGTATACCATATACATTGTATACTTGGATATTTGGAAAAAGCCACAGGATGGTTTTTCAATATCGTCAAAACTATTTATTTGAAGATGTTTTGTTTTAAAGTGGAAAAAGGTGTGTGAATACTTTGAAGGCATTGTATTTGTAATTTTACGTGGGCCGCCAGTTGCCCATCCCCGTCATAGGTTTGCCATTTGGGACAAAGCCCAGATCTCAGGCAGCCTTGGCATTATGAGATTGACGACAGCAGAGAAGATGAGATGTTCATTTGCAAATGTGTTAGGATTTTGACGCAAACAGGCAGCACGACAGACGGCATCTAAAAGCCATCTATCTGCTGCCTGAAATTAATCTGCTATGTTGTTTTTCAATCCTCTCTCAAAACCAGACATGTTGAACCAATCACTGCTGAACCAACCACACCACTCAACCACTAGTCTGACAAATGAATACAGATGGGCTCCTGTTGACATATCCATTTAGAGGCTGTTACGACCGCGTGTGTCCATCCCCCCCGAGGAGAGAGGCTGCACGCACGCCACAGGTGGACGACCCACCAGTAACACACAGGGAGGGCAAGGCACTGGAGGGGGGCTAACAAATTACCGTTCTGGGCCGTTGTGGTGATTACGTCCTCCCCCTAACCATCACAACCAGGTGTAATCATGACACTCAGATAAAAACACCATGAGAGCAAAGCAGTGCCTTGTGGAATGCATTTCTATAAATAACAAGTCTATTTTGTGATTTTTTTGAGCAACAGTATCCACTACTGTAAAACAAGTCTCATCTGACTGAAGTGACTGTTGCTTATTCACTCCTACATTCCAATGATTTTAGAACAACCTACCCCCCTCAAAGACAAGCCCCTCAACAAAAAAAAATAAATCACCCACACACCCTTCTGCTGCCTTGGCTTGTCTTCTCAACAATGCATGAGAACACCACCCACGCACCCTGCAGACGAGAAATAGTGATGCAAAAATGGTCAACCATCATATCCATCAAAGTTCCGCCTTCAATGAAGAATGATGTCTTAAAAAAAAAAGAAGCGGGGGGATTGACACAAACAGGAAGTGCCAACAAATAAGGAGGCTAAATAAGTGATGTCAAATGGAGAGATCAAGTAGTTTGTGATGTGGATGTTTCCATAGAGAGACTACTAAAATTACTACTGGTATTATTAGCATTCTAATTATATAGTTATTTCCCTATACAAATCTTCTTATTCCATACCTACCTACAGTATGGGCTTTAGGGGCACCTGGGGGTACGTTGTAACACCCATACCAGTGATGGCCAGGTGAGGTGGCCAGGTGAAGCTATGTAAAACCCAAGAAGAGGCCCTGTGGCAATGTTCCATTACCCAAAAAAAATCACTATTAGGCATCAAACAAATGGTTATGATGTTTATCTAATCTCTGGTTCCTGTTATTGTCAACGGCCGTCGTTGTCCACATTTCTGACTGACAACAAAATGACTGGGGGTAAACTTCGCTGCGAGCATGATATAACTTGGACTAAAGGGTTCTGAAATGTGCGATATGAATTTTCTGGGAAGATTTTCAATTCAATGAATATACAAAAGACGTCATACCTAATTCTTTCAATATCACTAACGTTATTATATATTGGCATAAAACAAAACAAATCTACCTGCTAGTTATTATGAGCAATCAAATTGTGCTAAACCATATCGAGTTGCCCCCACATGCCATGATTCCCAAACCAAGGGGACAGCTGGTTCCAGTCAGCCAGCAGCAACGCGTGGTCATCTTGTTGTGAAGGAGAGAGAGAGGGAGATGGGAAAACAATTGTCGCGAATATCAGATTATTCAACTTGATTCGATGTGCGAAGGTCTGCTTCAGGAGACACGTCCAAAATATATCTGCATCAGTGTGTCGCCGATAGATTTGATGTTATGCATGGCTAGCAAATGAATGAATACAACACAACGTGCATCTTTCGTCGTAACTAAACTTTTCACTCCCAATTTTCAGCTGCTCCTCAACTTAACGTTTGTTGCATCTACCTTTATTAACTGATTTCAATTGAACAGTAATGGCATGTACATTTATGAGCTAACTGTATAGCTCATACCACAAATACACATCCGTGGGCTTTCTGAAAATAACGGAATATTTTCTCCACCTCGCCACAGCACAGTGTGCATCATGGCATGCGATGTCATTAATAAAACCGGAGCAGAAAACTCACCTTTCCTCTCCCCACCTCCGCCGTTCTCAGAGAGACACAGATTCCAGGAAAACCTCTATCACAATGTTTGGCCACAAGGTGAGCGTCGAGTCTCTAGATTTTCACCACGACAAAAAACGTCAAAATAGTATTGTCTTTTCTTATCCGTTGTTCCCTTTACTCCAGTTTCTCCTTCCTTTTTGCTATCGTTCAAAACTTGGAAGTTCATACACAAAGTTGCTTGACAGCCTCCGCCTCGGTCGCGCTGCAGCTGCTGGAGAGATGAGGTCACTGCAAGTCAACTCTTTAACGCTGCAGCAACTCTCGCGATAAACTGGAAGGGAAATAACGCGAAAAAGGATGGAGAGAGAGAGAGCGAGCGAGCGAGAGAGAGAGAAAGAGAGACCGTTCCGTTGCTCTGGCAACAGCAGCCAGCTAAACTGCTGTGTAACGGAGAAGGCAATGAATCCCACCAATTCAATGGCAACTGGGGTGGTATTTCAGATTTATTCTTAGTTAAAATCAAAGACATTTCTGGTGGGTGGGGTTCTGTCGTTTTAGCGTTTCTTCTTAGTTAAAATCAAAGACATTTCTGGAACATTTTCGGGCAGAATTACAAAACAGCTGATATTTCATAGTCAACGTCACCCCGTTGCTTTCACTTTCCACTGGGGTGATGCCATTCATCTCATCTTAGCAGTTTCACTGGTAAGGCCTAATGTTGCAGCGAGCTTAATTAGCAGGTAAACAGACTTTCAGACTTTGATACACAATCTTACCATCAGGTAAAATACTTCCTACATGGTAAATGTTACATTCTGTTGTACAACTTGTCTGTGAATTTGTCTAAAGTTATCAAACGTATCTGTGGCACATTTTGCAAATGATTGGTCCATTTACCCAGGCTTGTTTTTCCGCTTCCGGATTTACATATTTTGTTGTTACAAATTTGGATTAAAATAAAAATTCAACAAGTACTCTGTAATGTCAACATGGATTTTTATTTTTACAATTTGTTAAAGATGAATGAATAATAAAACACTAATATATATTGATTAGATGATTATTCAACACTCTGAGCCAATACATGTTAGAATGATCTTTGGCAGCAATTACAGCTGTGAGTCTTTCGGGTAAGTCTCTAAGAGTGATTACAGCTGTGATTTCTGGGTAAGTCTCTAAGAGTGATTACAGCTGTGAGTCTTTTGGGTAAGTCTCTAAGAGTGATTACAGCTGAGACTTCTAGGTAAGTCTCTAAGAGTGATTACAGCTGAGACTTCTAGGTAAGTCTCTAAGAGTGATTACAGCTGAGACTTCTAGGTAAGTCTCTAAGAGTGATTACAGCTGTGAGTCTTTCTGGGTAAGTCTCTAAGAGTGATTACAGCTGTGAGTCTTTCTGGGTAAGTCTCTAAGAGTGATTACAGCTGAGACTTCTAGGTAAGTCTCTAAGAGTGATTACAGCTGAGACTTCTAGGTAAGTCTCTAAGAGTGATTACAGCTGTGACTTCTGGGTAAGTCTCTAAGAGTGATTACAGCTGTGAGTCTTTTGGGTAAGTCTCTAAGAGTGATTACAGCTGTGAGTCTTTTGGGTAAGTCTCTAAGAGTGATTACAGCTGTGATTTCTGGGTAAGTCTCTAAGAGTGATTACAGCTGTGAGTCTTTCTGGGTAAGTCTCTAAGAGTGATTACAGCTGTGACTTCTGGGTAAGTCTCTAAGAGTGATTACAGTTGAGACTTCTAGGTAAGTCTCTAAGAGCTTTGCACACCTGGATTTGAATTCGTTTTTTTTTTTTACTTTTCAAGCTCTGTCAAATTGGTTGTTGATCATTAATAAACAGCCATTTTCAAATCTTGCCATAGATTTTCAAGCCGATTTAAGTTAAAACTGTAAGTAGGCCACTCAGGAACATTCAATGTCGTCTCGGTAAACAACTCCAGTGTACAGTACCCCTCTGAACCAGCAGTCAGTGTAGGAAAAAAGCCAATGCTATATTGTAATCTATCTTCCAGTGCCAACAGTTTTGTGATAAGACGTAGGCTAGACCTATAAAAAAAAATTAATGTGATGGACTTGTTTTGTAAATATGCAATGACACGTGCCTTGAATCACTGACTTCTTTCTACACTGTACACAACGCCGACATGAAACAAGCAAGGCAACATGCAAGGTCAGGGCCAGAACACACAAAGGACTAGTTTGTGTAAAAATTACTTTGGGCCTAAAGTATCTATGGTAGATTATGTCACAGCCAAGTCAGGTCTCTCTCTCTCTCTTTCTCTTGTTTTTTCTCTCTCTCATTCGCTCTCTCTCTCTCTATCTCACTCGATCTCTCTCACTCTCTATCTCTCTCATTCTCTCTCTCTATCTCTCACTCTCTATCTCTCTCATTCTCTATCTCTCTCATTCTCTCTCTATCGCACTCGTTCTCTCATTCTCTCTCACACTCTCTCTATCTCACTCACGCTAGTTGATCATTGCTGACTTCACAGATAAAGCAGAGACTGAATGGGCAGGCCTATCTCTCCTCCACTGAGCTGCGGAACAGCCCAGAATTACATAATAATCTGATAGAAACAAAGGGAGACAGACTATGTTCATTAAAACCCACACCATTCCAGTATTATTACCGTGAATATTGATAACACCTACTTCAATCTGTCATGGGGGGGCAGAAGTTCTCAAGGATACAAAATCAAGGAAAATTCAGACAAGTGGGGACATTTTACCCACAAGGAAAAAAGGCTATTTTAGGGTCAGGGGTTAGGAGTTGGGGTTAAGGTTAGGGTTAGGTGTAGGGTCAGCTATCGGGTAAGCCACCCGGCTGCTTGGGATTAAGTTATCTTGGAGCATAATAATTATGAAACAATAAATATTATGAGTGGTAAGAGCGTTGGACTAGTAACCGGAAGGTTGCAAGTTCAAACCCCCGAGCTGACAATGTACAAATCTGTCGTTCTGCCCCTGAACAGGCAGTTAAACCCACTGTTCCTAGGCCGTCATTGGAAATAAGAATTTGTTCTTAACTGACTTGCCTAGTTAGATAAAGGTAAAATACCTACCCCTACAATGCTATCTATACCATCACCGAGGGGACACACATGGATAGTTCATTACACTGAATCTTGTGCTAAATCCATTACACTACAATAATCCATGTAATTTTACTTCCTCAGTGTGGTTGGTGAATGAACGTTTGAGGGGTTTGACCATGTTACAAGATGAACAAACCATGAGAACAAAAATGTCTTGTTGTTGTTTTCTTTCTAGCATTAGAAGTAGCCTATTCTGCACAATCTGTATGTTCTAGTCTGGTTTTACAGGTTCTAGTCTGGTTTTACACCAGAGCACGATGAATACTCTCAGAATGTACAACGTTATAATGGGGCTCTGAGTGGAGCCAAACGGTTGCCCCTCTTTTAGAGAAGGATCAAACTAATATACGACCCTATAGAATGATCACTGTTTTTATTTATTTTCTTTTAATTTACCCTTTATTTAACCTTTATGATCACTGAGAGGAGTTGGAGAACGGCTCTGTAGAAAATGACCAAATGATCGCTGTCGAGAGGAGTTGGAGAACGACCCTGTAGAAAATGACCAAATGATCGCTGTCGAGAGGAGTTGGAGAACGACCCTGTAGAAAATGACCAAATGATCGCTGTTGAGAGGAGTTGGAGAACGACCCTGTAGAAAATGACCAAATGATCGCTGTTGAGAGGAGTTGGAGAACGGCCCTGTAGAAAATTACCAAATGATCGCTGTCGAGAGGAGTTGGAGAACGACCCTGTAGAAAATGACCAAATGATCGCTGTCGAGAGGAGTTGGAGAACGACCCTGTAGAAAATGACCAAATGATCGCTGTTGAGAGGAGTTGGAGAACGGCCCTGTAGCATCGATGGAGCGTTGATTAGTGGCTCTTCCACGAAGAAATAAGGACAAACTAACAAACACTGGAACATGCTATGCTTTGTATGTATTTTGTATTTATTGAAAGAACAAAGGGAAAGTGTAGAGGGGGTAGTAGCATGTCGAGGGGGTAGTACCATGTAGAGGGGGTAGTAGCATAAAGAGGGGGTAGTAGCATGTAGAGGGGGTAGTGGCATGTGGAGGGGGTATTAGCATGTAGAGGGGGTAGTAGCATGTACAGGGGCACAGACGGGAAAGTGTAGAGGGTGTAGTAGCATGTCGAGGGGGTAGTAGCATGTCGAGGGGATAGTAGCATGTAGAGGGGGTAGTAGCATGTAGCGGGGGTAGTAGCATGTAGAGGGGGTAGTAGCATGTAGAGGGGGTAGTAGAATGTAGCGGGGGTAGTAGCATGTAGCGGGGGTAGTAAAATGTAGCGGGGTAGTAGCATGTAGAGGGGGTAGCAGCATGTAGAGGGGATAGTACATGTCGAGGGGGTAGTAGCATGTAGAGGGGGTAGTAGCATGTAGAGGGGGTAGTAGCATGTAGAGGGGGTAGTAGCATAAAGAGGGGTTAGTAGCATGTACAGGGGCACAGACGGGAAAGTGTAGAGGGGGTAGTAGCATGTCGAGGGGGTAGTAGCATGTGGAGGGGGTAGTAGCATGTAGAGGGGGTAGTAGCATGTAGAGGGGTAGTAGCATAAAGGGGGTAGTAGCATGTAGAGGGGGTAGTGGCATGTGGAGGGGGTATTAGCATGTAGAGGGGGTAGTAGCATGTACAGGGGCACAGACGGGAAAGTGTAGAGGGGGTAGTAGCATGTCGAGGGGGTAGTAGCATGTAGAGGGGGTAGTAGCATGTAGAGGGGGTAGTAGCATGTAGAGGGGGTAGTAGCATGTAGAGGGGGTAGTAGCATGTCGAGGGGTAGTAGCATGTAGGGGGTAGTAGCATGTAGCGGGGTAGTAGCATGTAGAGGGGGTAGTAGCATGTAGAGGGGATAGTAGCATGTCGAGGGTAGTAGCATGTAGAGGGGTAGTAGCATGTAGCGGGGGAATAAAATGTAGCGGGGGTAGTAGCATGTAGAGGGGGTAGTAGCATGTAGAGGGGGTAGTAGCATGTAGCGGGGGTAGTAGCATGTAGAGGGGCTAGTAGCATGTAGAGGGGATAGTAGCATGTAGCGGGGTAGTAGCATGTAGCGGGGGAGTGAAATGTAGCGGGGTAGTAGAATGTAGAGGGGTAGTAGCATGTAGAGGGTAGTAGCATGTAGAGGGGGTAGTAGCATAGAGGGGGTAGTAGCATGTAGAGGGGGTAGTAGCATGTGGAGGGTAGTAGCATGTGGAGGGTAGTAGCATGTAGAGGGGGTAGTAGCATGTCGAGGGGGTAGTAGCATGTAGGGGGTAGTAGCATGTCGCGGGGGGTAGTAGCATGTAGGGGGTAGTAGCATGTAGAGGGGTAGTAGCATGTCGAGGGTAGTAGCATGTAGAGGGGTAGTAGCATGTGGAGGGTAGTAGCATGTAGAGGGTAGTAGCATGTCGAGGGGTAGTAGCATGTAGAGGGTAGTAGCATGTAGAGGGTAGTAGCATGTAGAGGGGTAGTAGCATGTAGCGGGGTAGTAGCATGTAGAGGGGTAGTAGCATGTAGAGGGGTAGCAGCATGTAGGGGGTAGTAGCATGTCGAGGGGTAGTAGCATGTAGAGGGGGTAGTAGCATGTTAGCATGTTGCGGGGTAGTAGCATGTAGCGGGGGTAGTAGCATGTAGCGGGGTAGTAGCATGTCGAGGGGGTAGTAGCATGTAGCGGGGTAGTAGCATGTAGCGGGGTAGTAGCATGTAGAGGGGTAGTAGCATGTCGAGGGGGTAGTAGCATGTAGAGGGGGTAGTAGCATGTGGAGGGTAGTAGCATGTGGAGGGGTAGTAGCATGTGGAGGGGTAGTAGCATGTAGAGGGGGTAGTAGCATGTGGAGGGGTAGTAGCATGTAGCGGGGTAGTAGCATGTAGGGGGGTAGTAGCATGTAGAGGGGGTAGTAGCATGTCGAGGGTAGTAGCATGTAGAGGGGTAGTAGCATGTCGAGGGTAGTAGCAAGTAGGGGGTAGTAGCATGTCGAGGGGTAGTAGCATGTAGGGGGTAGTAGCATGTAGCGGAGGTAGTAGCATGTAGCGGGGTAGTAAAATGTAGGGGGTAGTAGCATGTAGAGGGGGTAGTAGCATGTAGAGGGGGTAGTAGCATGTAGAGGGGGTAGTAGCATGTCGAGGGGGTAGTAGCATGTAGAGGGGGTAGTAGCATGTAGAGGGGGTAGTAGCATGTAGAGGGGGTAGTAGCATGTAGGGGATAGTAGCATGTAGCGGGGTAGTAGCATGTAGAGGGGTAGTAGCATGTCGAGGGGTAGTAGCATGTCGAGGGGGTAGTAGCATGTAGGGGGTAGTAGCATGTCGAGGGGTAGTAGCATGTCGAGGGGGTAGTAGCATGTCGAGGGGTAGTAGCATGTAGGGGTAGTAGCATGTCGAGGGATAGTAGCATGTAGCGGGGGTAGTAGCATGTAGGGGTAGTAGCATGTAGAGGGGGTAGTAGCATGTAGAGGGGGTAGTAGCATGTCGAGGGGGTAGTAGCATGTAGAGGGTAGTAGCATGTAGCGGGGTAGTAGCATGTAGAGGGGGTAGTAGCATGTAGAGGGGTAGTAGCATGTGGAGGGGTAGTAGCAAGTAGAGGGTAGTAGCATGTAGAGGGTAGTAGCATAAAGAGGGGGTAGTAGCATGTAGAGGGTAGTGGCATGTGGAGGGTATTAGCATGTAGAGGGGGTAGTAGCATGTACAGGGGCACAGACGGGAAAGTGTAGAGGGGGTAGTAGCATGTCGAGGGGGTAGTAGCATGTAGAGGGGGTAGTAGCATGTAGAGGGGGTAGTAGCATGTAGAGGGGGTAGTAGCATGTCGAGGGGGTAGTAGCATGTAGAGGGGGTAGTAGCATGTAGCGGGGGTAGTAGCATGTAGAGGGGGTAGTAGCATGTAGAGGGGGTAGTAGCATGTCGAGGGGTAGTAGCATGTAGAGGGGGTAGTAGCATGTAGCGGGGGAATAAAATGTAGCGGGGGTAGTAGCATGTAGAGGGGGTAGTAGCATGTAGAGGGGGTAGTAGCATGTAGCGGGGGTAGTAGCATGTAGAGGGGCTAGTAGCATGTAGAGGGGATAGTAGCATGTAGCGGGGGTAGTAGCATGTAGCGGGGGGAGTGAAATGTAGCGGGGGTAGTAGAATGTAGAGGGGTAGTAGCATGTAGAGGGGGTAGTAGCATGTAGAGGGGGTAGTAGCATGTAGAGGGGGTAGTAGCATGTAGAGGGGGTAGTAGCATGTGGAGGGTAGTAGCATGTGGAGGGTAGTAGCATGTAGGGGGTAGTAGCATGTCGAGGGTAGTAGCATGTAGAGGGGGTAGTAGCATGTCGCGGGGGTAGTAGCATGTAGGGGTAGTAGCATGTAGAGGGGGTAGTAGCATGTCGAGGGGGTAGTAGCATGTAGGGGTAGTAGCATGTGGAGGGTAGTAGCATGTAGGGGGTAGTAGCATGTCGAGGGGGTAGTAGCATGTAGGGGGTAGTAGCATGTAGGGGGTAGTAGCATGTAGCGGGGTAGTAGCATGTAGCGGGGTAGTAGCATGTAGAGGGGGTAGTAGCATGTAGAGGGTAGCAGCATGTAGAGGGGGTAGTAGCATGTCGAGGGGTAGTAGCATGTAGAGGGGTAGTAGCATGTTGAGGGTAGTAGCATGTAGCGGGGGTAGTAGCATGTAGCGGGGGTAGTAGCATGTAGAGGGGGTAGTAGCATGTCGGGGGTAGTAGCATGTAGCGGGGTAGTAGCATGTAGCAGGGTGTAGCATGTAGGGGTAGTAGCATGTCGAGGGTAGTAGCATGTAGGGGGGGTAGTAGCATGTGGGGGTAGTAGCATGTGGAGGGTAGTAGCATGTCGAGGGGGTAGTAGCATGTCGAGGGGGTAGTAACATGTAGAGGGTAGTAGCATGTGGAGGGTAGTAGCATGTAGCGGGGTAGTAGCATGTAGGGGGTAGTAGCTTGTAGAGGGTAGTAGCATGTCGAGGGTAGTAGCATGTAGGGGGTAGTAGCATGTCGAGGGGGTAGTAGCAAGTAGAGGGGAGTAGTAGCATGTCGAGGGTAGTAGCATGTAGAGGGGGGTAGTAGCATGTAGCGGAGGTAGTAGCATGTAGCGGGGGAGTAAAATGTAGCGGGGTAGTAGCATGTAGAGGGGGTAGTAGCATGTAGAGGGGGTAGTAGCATGTAGAGGGTAGTAGCATGTCGAGGGTAGTAGCATGTAGAGGGGGTAGTAGCATGTAGAGGGGTAGTAGCATGTAGGGGGTAGTAGCATGTAGAGGGGATAGTAGCATGTAGCGGGGTAGTAGCATGTAGAGGGGGTAGTAGCATGTCGAGGGTAGTAGCATGTCGAGGGGTAGTAGCATGTAGGGGTAGTAGCATGTCGGGGGTAGTAGCATGTCGAGGGTAGTAGCATGTCGAGGGTAGTAGCATGTCGAGGGTAGTAGCATGTAGAGGGTGTAGTAGCATGTCGAGGGTAGTAGCATGTAGGGGGATAGTAGCATGTAGCGGGGTAGTAGCATGTAGAGGGGGTAGTAGCATGTAGGGGGTAGTAGCATGTCGAGGGTAGTAACATGTAGCGGGGGTAGTAGCATGTAGAGGGGGTAGTAGCATGTAGAGGGTAGTAGCATGTAGAGGGGGGTAGTAGCATGTAGGGGGTAGTAGCATGTAGCGGGGTAGTAGCATGTAGGGGGTAGTAGCATGTAGAGGGGTAGTAGCATGTAGAGAGGGTAGTAGCATGTAGAGGGGGTAGTAGCATGTAGCGGGGTAGTAGCATGTAGCGGGGTAGTAGCATGTAGCGGGGTAGTAGCATGTAGAGGGGTAGTAGCATGTAGAGGGGGTAGTAGCATGTCGAGGGGTAGTAGCATGTAGGGGGTAGTAGCATGTCGAGGGTAGTAGCATGTAGAGGGGGATTAAAATGTAGCGGGGTAGTAGCATGTAGAGGGGGTAGCAGCATGTAGCGGGGGTAGTAGCATGTAGCGCGGGAGTAAAATGTAGCGGGGGTAGTAGCATGTAGAGGGTAGTAGCATGTGGAGGGTAGTAGCATGTGGAGGGTTAGTAGCATGTAGAGGGGGTAGTAGCATGTAGAGGGGGTAGTAGCATGTAGAGGGGGTAGTAGCATGTAGGGGTACAGACGGGAAAGTGTAGAGGGTAGTAGCATGTAGAGGGGTAGTAGCATATCGGGGTAGTAGCATGTCGAGGGTAGTAGCATGTAGAGGGGGTAGTAGCATGTAGGGGGTTAGTAGCATGTCGAGGGTAGTAGCATGTGGAGGGGTAGTAGCATGTGGAGGGTAGTAGCATGTAGAGGGGGTAGTAGCATGTCGAGGGGTAGTAGCATGTCGAGGGGTAGTAGCATGTAGAAGGGCACAGACAGGAAAGTGTAGAGGGGGTAGTAGCATGTAGAAGGGCACAGACAAGAAAGTGTAGAGGGGTAGTAGCATGTAGAAGGGCACAGTAGGAAAGTGTGGGGGGTAATAGCATGTCGAGGGGGCACAGACAGGAAAGTGTAGAGGGTGGTACCAGGTCGAGGGGGTAGTAGCATGTAGAGGGGGTAATAGCATGTAGAAGGGCACAGACAGGAAAGTGTAGGGGGTGGTACCATGTCGAAGGGGTAGTAGCATGTGGAGGGTATTAGCATGTAGAGGGGTAGTAGCATGTAGAAGGGTACAGGCGGGAAAGTGTAGGGGGTAATAGCATATCGAGGGGTAGTAGCATGGCGGGGTGTAGCATGTCGAGGGGGTAGTAGCATGTCGGGGGTAGTAGCATGTAGAGGGGTAGTAGCATGCGAGGGTAGTAGCATGTAGGGGCACAGACAGGAACATGTAGAGGGGATAGTAGCATGTAGAGGGGGCACAGACAGGAAAGTGTAGAGGGGTATTAGCATGTGGAGGGTATTAGCATGTAGAGGGGTAGTAGCATGTAGAGGGGGCACAGACAGGAAAGTGTAGAGGGGGTATTAGCATGTGGAGGGGTATTAGCATGTAGAGGGGCACAGACGGGAAAGTGTAGCGGGGTAGTAGCATGTAGAGGGGGTATTAGCATGTAGAGGGGGTAGTAGCATGTCGAGGGGTAGTAGCATGTAGAGGGGGTAGTAGCATGTCGAGGGGGTAATAGCATGTTGAGGGTAGTAGCATGTCGAGGGGTAGTAGCATGTAGCGGGGGTAGTAGCATGTAGAGGGGGTAGTAGCATGTGGGGGTAGTAGCATGTCGGGTAGTAGCATGTAGAGGGTAGTAGCATGTCGAGGGTAGTAGCATGTAGAGGGGGTAGTAGCATGTAGCGGGGTAGCTTAGCATGTGGCGGGGTAGTAGCATGTAGCGGGGTAGTAGCATGTAGAGGGGGTAGTAGCATGTAGAGGGGTAGTAGCATGTCGAGGGTAGTAGCATGTAGAGGGGAGTTAAATGTAGCGGGGGTAGTAGCATGTAGGGGGTAGCAGCATGTAGCGGGGTAGTAGCATGTAAAATGAGCGGGGTAGTAGCATGTAGAGGGTAGTAGCATGTGGAGGGGTAGTAGCATGTGGAGGCGTTAGTAGCATGTAGAGGGGTAGTAGCATGTAGAGGGGGTAGTAGCATGTAGAGGGGGTAGTAGCATGTAGAGGGGTACAGACGGGAAAGTGTAGAGGGGTAGTAGCATGTAGAGGGTAGTAGCATATCGGGGTAGTAGCATGTCGAGGGTAGTAGCATGTAGAGGGGGTAGTAGCATGTAGAGGGTTAGTAGCATGTCGAGGGTAGTAGCATGTGGAGGGTAGTAGCATGTGGAGGGTAGTAGCATATCGAGGGGGTAGTAGCATGTCGAGGGGGTAGTAGCATGTAGAAGGGCACAGACAGGAAAGTGTAGAGGGTAGTAGCATGTAGAAGGGCACAGACAAGAAAGTGTAGAGGGGTAGTAGCATGTAGAAGGGCACAGACAGGAAAGTGTGGGGGTAATAGCATGTCGAGGGGCACAGACAGGAAAGTGTAGAGGGGTGGTACCAGGTCGAGGGGGTAGTAGCATGTAGAGGGTAATAGCGTGTAGAGGGCACAGACAGGAAAGTGTAGAGGGGGTGGTACCATGTCGAGGGTAGTAGCATGTGGAGGGGGTATTAGCATGTAGCAGGGGTAGTAGCATGTAGAGGGTACAGTAGAAATGTAGAGGGGGTAGTAGCATATGTAGGGAGTAGTAGCATGTAGCGGGGGTAGTAGCATGTCGAGGGGGTAGTAGCATGTAGAGGGCACAGACAGGAACATGTAGAGGGGATAGTAGCATGTAGAGGGGCACAGACAGGAAAGTGTAGAGGGGTATTAGCATGTGGAGGAGGTATTAGCATGTAGAGGGTAGTAGCATGTAGAGGGGCACAGACGGGGAAAGTGTAGAGGGGGTATTAGCATGTGGAGGGGGTATTAGCATGTAGGGGCACAGGGAAAGTGTAGTAGTAGCATGTAGGGGGTATTAGCATGTAGGGAGTAGTAGCATGTCGAGGAGTAATAGCATGTCGAGGGTAGTAGCATGTAGCGGGGGTAGTAGCAGGGGGTAGTAGCATGTAGAGGGGGTAGTAGCATGTAGCGGGGGGTAGTAGCATGTAGAGGGGTAGTAGCATGTAGAGGGGTAGTAGCATGTCGGGGGTAGTAGCATGTAGAGGGTAGTAGCATGTAGAGGGGGTAGTAGCATGTAGAGGGGTAGTAGCATGTCGGGGGTAGTAGCATGTAGAGGGGGTAGCAGCATGTAGAGGGGGTAGTAGCATGTGGAGGGGGTAGTAGCATGTGGAGGGGTAGTAGCATGTAGAGGGGGTAGTAGCATGTAGGGGGTAGTAGCATGTAGCAGGGTAGTAGCATGTGGAGGGGGTAGTATGTCATAGTAGCATGGGGGTAGTAGCATGTAGAGGGGGTAGTAGCATGTCGAGGGTAGTAGCATGTAGGGGGTAGTAACATGAGGGTAGTAGCATGTGGAGTGGGTAGTAGCATGTGCAGGGGGTAGTAGCATGTCGAGGGTAGTAGCATGTAGAGGGGGTAGTAGCATGTCGAGGGGTAGTAGCATGTAGAGGGGTAGTAGCATGTAGAGGGGGTAGTAGCATGTCGAGGGGGTAGTAGCATGTCGAGGGTAGTAGCATGTAGAGGGGGTAGTAGCATGTAGGGGGTAGTAGCATGTCGAGGGGGTAGTAGCATGTAGAGGGTAGTAGCATGTCGAGGGGGTAGTAGCATGCAGGGAGTAGTAGCATGTAGAGGGGTAGTAGCATGTAGGGGTAGTAGCATGTGGCGGGGTAGTAGCATGTAGAGGGGGTAGTAGCATGTAGGGGGTAGTAGCATGAGGGTAGTAGCATGTAGAGGGGGTAGTAGCATGTAGAGGAGTAGTAGCATGTCGAGGGTATTAGCATGTAGAGGGGGTAGTAGCATGTATAGAGGGGGTAGTAGCATGTAGAGGGTAGTAGCATGTCGAGGGTAGTAGCATGTAGAGGGTAGTAGCATGTCGAGGGTAGTAGCATGTGCATGAGGGGTAGTAGCATGTGGAGGGAAGTAGCATGTAGAGGGTAGTAGCATGTCGAGGGTAGTAGCATGTAGAGGGGGTAGTAGCATGTCGAGGGGTAGTAGCATGTAGGGGGTAGTAGCATGCGGGGGTAGTAGCATGTCGAGGGGTAGTAGCATGTAGAGGGGCACAGACAGGAACATGTAGAGGGGATAGTAGCATGTAGAGGGGCACAGACAGGAAAGTGTAGAGGGGGTATTAGCATGTGGAGGGTAGTAGCATGTAGAGGGGGTAGTAGCATGTAGAGGGGCACAGACAGGAAAGTGTAGAGGGGTATTAGCATGTGGAGGGGTATTAGCATGTAGGGGGTAGTAGCATGTAGGGGCACAGACGGTAGCGGGGTAGTAGCATGTAGAGGGGTAGTAGCATGTAGGGGTAGTAGCATGTCGAGGGTAGTAGCATGTAGAGGGGTAGTAGCATGTCGAGGGTAGTAGCATGTAGAGGGGTAGTAGCATGTAGCGGGGTAGTAGCATGTAGAGGGTAGTAGCATGTAGAGGGGGTAGTAGCATGTAGAGGGGGTAGTAGCATGTAGTGGGGGTAGTAGCATGTAGCGGGGTAGTAGCATGTAGAGGGGTAGTAGCATGTAGAGGGTAAGTGCATGTCGAGCATGTCGAGGGTAGTAGCATGTAGAGGGGGTAGTAGCATGTCGAGGGGGTAGTAGCATGTGGAGGGTAGTAGCATGTGGAGGGGGTAGTAGCATGTGGAGGGGTAGTAGCATGTAGAGGGGGTAGTAGCATGTAGCAGGGGTAGTAGCATGTCGAGGGGGTAGTAGCATGTGCGGGGTAGTAGCATGTAGAGGGTAGTAGCATGTAGAGGGGTAGTAGCATGTCGAGGGGTAGTAGCATGTAGAGGGGGTAGTAGCATGTAGAGGGGTAGTAGCATGTGGAGGGTAGTAGCATGTGGAGGGTAGTAGCATGTAGAGGGGGTAGTAGCATGTCGAGGGTAGTAGCATGTAGAGGGTAGTAGCATGTAGTGGGGGAGTAGCATGTACGGGGGTAGTAGCATGTAGCGGGGGTAGTAGCATGTAGAGGGGTAGTAGCATGTAGAGTGGGTAGTAGCATGTCGAGGGTAGTAGCATGTAGAGGGTAGTAGCATGTAGCAGGGGTAGTAGCATGTCAGGGTAGTAGCATGTAGGGGTAGTAGCATGTAGAGGGGTAGTAGCATGTAGAGGGTAGTAGCATGTAGAGGGGGTAGTAGCATGTAGCAGGGGTAGTAGCATGTCGAGGGGGTAGTAGCATGTAGAGGGGGTAGTAGCATGTAGAGGGTAGTAGCATGTAGCGGGGTAGTAGCATGTCGAGGGTAGGTAGTAGCATGTAGAGGGGTAGTAGCATGTAGAGGGGCACAGACAGGAAAGTGTAGTAGCATGTAGCATGTGGGGTAGTAGCAAAGGGTAGACAGCATGTAGAGGGGGTAGTAGCATGTAGAGGGGGTAGTAGCATGTAGAGGGGTAGTAGCATGTAGAGGGAGTAGTAGCATGTAGAGGGGGTAGTAGCATGTAGGGGTTAGTAGCAAAGGGGTAGTAGCATGTAGAGGGGGTAGTAGCATGTAGCGGGGTAGTAGCATGTAGAGGGGGTAGTAGCATGTAGAGGGGGGGTAGTAGCATGTAGGGGTAGTAGCATGTAGGGGGTAGTAGCATGTAGAGGGGTAGTAGCATGTCGAGGGGTAGTAGCATGTAGAGGGGTAGTAGCATGTAGAGGGGGTAGTAGCATGTCGAGGGTAGTAGCATGTAGGGGGTAGTAGCATGTAGGGGGGTAATAGCATGTGGGGGAGTAGTAGCATGTAGAGGGGTAGTAGCATGTAGAGGGGTAGTAGCATGTAGAGGGGGTAGTAGCATGTAGAGGGGGTAGTAGCATGTAGAGGGGTAGTAGCATGTAGAGGGGTAGTAGCATGTCGCGGGGTAGTAGCATGTAGAGGGGTAGTAGCATGTCGAGGGTAGTAGCATGTAGAGGGGGGTAGTAGCATGTAGCGGGGGTAGTAGCATGTCGAGGGTAGTAGCATGTAGAGGGGTAGTAGCATGTAGAGGGGGTAGTAGCATGTAGAGGGTAGTAGCATGTAGAGGGGGTAGTAGCATGTAGAGGGGGTAGTGGCATGTAGGGGTAGTAGCATGTAGCAGGGGTAGTAGCATGTAGAGGGGGTAGTAGCATGTAGAGGGGTAGTAGTAGCATGTAGAGGGGGTAGTAGCATGTGGAGGGGTAGTAGCATGTAGAGGGGGTAGTAGCATGTAGAGGGGTAGTAGCATGTCGAGGGGTAGTAGCATGTAGAGGGGGTAGTAGCATGTAGAGGGGATAGTAGGCATGTAGAGGGGATAGAGCACAGACAGGGGTGTAGAGGGGGTAGCATGTGGAGGGGTAGTAGCATGTAGAGGGTAGTAGCATGTAGGGGCACAGACAGGAAAGTGTATGAGAGGGTATTAGCATGTGGAGGGGGTATTAGCATGTAGAGGGTAGTAGCATGTAGAGGGCACAGTACGGGTAGCATGTAGCGAGGGTAGTAGCATGTAGAGGGTAGTAGTAGTAGCATGTAGGGGGAGTAGCATGGAGGGGTAGTAGCATGTCGAGGGGTAGTAGCATGGAGGGGGTAGTAGCATGTAAGCGGGGGTAGTAGCATGTAGAGGGGGTAGTAGCATGTAGAGGGGTAGTAGCATGTAGGGGGTAGTAGCATGTAGCGGGGGTAGTAGCATGTAGAGGGGGTAGTAGCATGTAGGGGGGTAGTAGCATGTAGGGGGTACAGTAGCATGAAAGTGGGGGTAGTAGCATGTAGGGGGTAGTAGCATGTAAGGGGTAGTAGCATGTCGAGGGTAGTAGCATGTAGGGGGTAGTAGCATGTAGAGGGGTTAGTAGCATGTCGAGGGGGTAGTAGCATGTGGAGGGTAGTAGCATGTGGAGGGTAGTAGCATGTAGAGGGAGGGGTAGTAGCAGGGGGTAGTAGCATGTCGAGGGTAGTAGCATGACAGGAAAGTGTAGAGGGGGTAGTAGCATGTAGAAGGGCACAGTAAAAGTGTAGGGGGTAGTAGCATGTAGAAGGGCACAGACAGGAAAGTGGGGGGGTAATAGCATGTAGAGGGCAGTAGTAGGAAAGTGTAGGGGGTGGTAGCATGTCAGGGGGTAGTAGCATAGAGGGTAATAGCGTGGGGGCACAGTAGAGGAAATGTAGAGGGGTAGTAGCATGTAGAGGGGGTAGTAGCATGTGGAGGGGTAGTAGCATGTAGAGGGTAGTAGCATGTAGAGGGTACAGGCGGGAAAGTGTAGAGGGGTAGTAGCATATCGAGGGGGTAGTAGCATGTAGCGGGGGTAGTAGCATGTCGAGGGGGTAGTAGCATGTCGAGGGGTAGTAGCATGTAGAAGGGGTAGTAGCATGTCGAGGGTAGTAGCATGTAGAGGGCACAGACAGGAACATGTAGAGGGGGATAGTAGCATGTAGAGGGGCACAGACAGGAAAGTGTAGAGGGGTAGTAGCATGTGGAGGGGTATTAGCATGTAGAGGGGGTAGTAGCATGTAGAGGGGCACAGACAGGAAAGTGTAGAGGGGGTATTAGCATGTGGAGGGGGTATTAGCATGTAGAGGGGGTAGTACGGAAAGTGTAGCGGGGTAGTAGCATGTAGAGGGTAGTAGCATGTAGAGGGTAGTAGCATGTCGAGGGGTAGTAGCATGTAGAGGGGGTAGTAGCATGTCGAGGGGGTAATAGCATGTTGAGGGTAGTAGCATGTCGAGGGTAGTAGCATGTAGCGGGGAGTAGTAGCATGTAGAGGGTAGTAGCATGTAGAGGGGGTAGTAGCATGTCGAGGGTAGTAGCATGTAGAGGGGGTAGTAGCATGTCGAGGGGTAGTAGCATGTAGAGGGGGTAGTAGCATGTAGCGGGGGTAGTAGCATGTAAGCGGGGTAGTAGCATGGGGGGTAGTAGCATGTAGAGGGGTAGTAGCATGTAGAGGGTAGTAGCATGTCGAGGGGTAGTAGCATGTAGGGGGTAGTAGCATGCATGTAGCGGGGAGTAAAATGTAGCGGGGGTAGTAGCATGTAGAGGGGTAGCAGCATGTGGGGGTAGTAGCATGTGGCGGGGTTAGTAAAATGTAGCGGGGGTAGTAGCATGTAGAGGGTAGTAGCATGTGGAGGGTAGTAGCATGTGGGCGTTAGTAGCATGTAGAGGGGGTAGTAGCATGTAGCATGTAGAGGGGGTAGTAGCATAGGGGGTACAGACGGGGAAATGTAGAGGGTAGTAGCATGTAGAGGGGGTAGTAGCATATCGGGGTAGTAGCATGTCGAGGGGTAGTAGCATGTAGAGGGTAGTAGCATGTGGAGGGGTTAGTAGCATGTGGAGGGGTAGTAGCATGTGGAGGGGGTAGTAGCATGTGGAGGGGTAGTAGCATATCGAGGGTAGTAGCATGTCGAGGGGGTAGTAGCATGTAGAAGGGCACAGACAGGAAAGTGTAGAGGGGGTAGTAGCATGTAGAAGGGCACAGACAAGAAAGTGTAGAGGGGTAGTAGCATGTAGAAGGGCACAGACAGGAAAGTGTGGGGGTAATAGCATGTCGAGGGGCACAGACAGGAAAGTGTAGGGGGTGGTACCAGGTCGAGGGGGTAGTAGCATGTAGAGGGGTAATAGCATGTAGAGGGGGCACAGACAGGAAAGTGTAGAGGGTGGTACCATGTCGAGGGGGTAGTAGCATGTGGAGGGTAGTAGCATGTAGGGGGTAGTAGCATGTCGAGGGGTAGTAGCATGTATGTAGAGGGTAGTAGCATGTCGAGGGGGTAGTAGCATGTAGAGGGGTAGTAGCATGTAGCGGGGTAGTAGCATGTAGCGGGGTAGTAGCATGTAGCGGGGTAGTAGCATGTAGGGGGTAGTAGCATGTAGTAGTAGCATGTCGAGGGTAGCATGTAGGGTAGTAGCATGTCGAGGGGTAGTAGCATGTAGAGGGGAGTAAAATGTAGAGGGGGTAGTAGCATGTAGAGGGTAGCAGCATGTAGCGGGAGTAGTAGCATGTAGCGCGGGAGTAAAATGTAGGGGTAGTAGCATGTAGAGGGAGTAGTAGCATGTGGAGGGGTAGTAGCATGTGGAGCGTTAGTAGCATGTAGAGGGTAGTAGCATGTAGGGGGTAGTAGCATGTAGAGGGGGTAGTAGCATGTAGCAGGGTACAGACAAGGGGAAAGTGTAGGGGGGTAGTAGCATGTAGAGGGGGTAGTAGCATATCGGGGGTAGTAGCATGTCGAGGGTAGTAGCATGTAGAGGGGGTAGTAGCATGTAGAGGGGGTTAGTAGCATGTCGAGGGTAGTAGCATGTGGAGGGTAGTAGCATGTGGAGGGTAGTAGCATATCGAGGGGGTAGTAGCATGTCGAGGGGGTAGTAGCATGTAGAAGGGTTACAGACAGGAAAGTGTAGGGGGTAGTAGCATGTAGAAGGGCACAGACAAAGAAAGTGTAGAGGGGGTAGTAGCATGTAGAAGGGCACAGACAGGAAAGTGTGGGGGGTAATAGCATGTCGAGGGGCACAGTAGGAAAGTGTAGAGGGTGGTACCAGGTCGAGGGTAGTAGCATGTAGAGGGGGTAATAGCATGTAGAGGGGCACAGACAGGAAAGTGTAGGGGGTGGTACCATGTCGAGGGGTAGTAGCATGTGGAGTATTAGCATGGGGTAGTAGCATGTAGGGGTACAGGCGGGAAAGTGTAGGGGGTAGTAGCATGTAGAGGGGGTAGTAGCATGTGGAGGGAGTAGTAGCATGTAGAGGGACAGTAACATGTAGAGGGGATAGTAGCATGTAGAGGGGGTAGGAAATGTAGAGGGGGGTATTAGCATGTGAGGGTATTAGCATGTAGAGGGGGTAGTAGCATGTAGAGGGGCACAGACGGGGAAATGTAGAGGGGGTATTAGCATGTGGAGGGTATTAGCATGTAGAGGGGGCACAGCATGTAGCGGGGTAGTAGCATGTAGAGGGGGTATTAGCATGTAGAGGGTAGTAGCATGTCGAGGGGTAATAGCATGTCGAGGGGTAGTAGCATGTGGAGGGGTAAGTAGCATGTAGAGGGGTAGTAGCATGTTGAGGGGGTAGTAGCATGTAGAGGGGGTAGTAGCATGTAGAGGGGGTAGTAGCATGTCGAGGGAGTAGCATGTAGCGGGGTAGTAGCATGTAGAGGGGGTAGTAGCATGTAGAGGGTAGTAGCATGGGGTAGTAGCATGTAGAGGGGGTAGCAGCAGTCGAGGAAGTAGCATGTGGGGGGTAGTAGCATGTGGAGGGGTAGTAGCATGTAGGGGGTAGTAGCATGTAGAGGGGAGTAGCGAGGGTAGTAGCATGTAGAGGGGGTAGTAGCAGGGGGTAGTAGCATGTAGAGGGGTAGTAGCATGTAGAGGGTAGTAGCATGTGGAGGGGTAGTAGCATGTAGGGGGTAGTAGCATGTAGGGGGTAGTAGCATGTGGAGGGGTAGTAGCATGTGGAGGGTAGTAGCATGTAGAGGGGGTAGTAGCATGTAGAGGGGGTAGTAGCATGTAGAGGGGGTAGTAGCATGTAGAGGGGGTAGTAGCATGTAGAGGGGGTAGTAGCATGTAGAGGGGGTAGTAGCATGTCGGGGGTAGTAGCATGTAGAGGGGGTAGTAGCATGTAGAGGGGGTAGTAGCATGTAGAGGGGGTAGTAGCATGTCGAGGGGGTAGTAGCATGTAGAGGGGGTAGTAGCATGTAGAGGGGGTAGTAGCATGTAGAGGGGGTAGTAGCATGTAGAGGGGGGGTAGTAGCATGTAGGGGGTAGTAGCATGTAGGGGGTAGTAGCATGAGAGGGTAGTAGCATGTAGAGGGGGTAGTAGCATGTAGAGGGGGTAGTGGCATGTAGGGGGTAGTAGCATGTAGCAGGGGTAGTAGCATGTAGAGGGGTAGTAGCATGTAGAGGGTAGTAGCATGTCGGGGGTAGTAGCATGTAGAGGGGGTAGTAGCATGTCGAGGGGTAGTAGCATGTAGAGGGGTAGTAGCATGTCGAGGGGTAGTAGCATGTAAAGAGGGTAGTAGCATGTGCGGGGTAGTAGCATGTCGAGGGGGTAGTAGCATGTAGGGGGCACAGACAGGAACATGTAGAGGGGATAGTAGCATGTGAGGGGCACAGACAGGAAAGTGTAGAGGGTATTAGCATGTGGAGGGTATTAGCATGTAGAGGGTAGTAGCATGTAGAGGGGCACAGACAGGAAAGTGTAGAGGGTAGCATGTGGAGGGGTATTAGCATGTAGGGGGGTAGTAGCATGTAGAGGGCACAGACGGAAATGTAGCGGGGTAGTAGCATGTAGAGGGGTAGTAGCATGTAGCGGGGTAGTAGCATGTCGAGGGGTAGTAGCATGTAGAGGGGGTAGTAGCATGTCGAGGGTAGTAGCATGTAGGGGTAGTAGCATGTAGCGGGGTGTAGCATGTAGAGGGGGTAGTAGCATGTAGAGGGTAGTAGCATGTAGAGGGGGTAGTAGCATGTAGCGGGGGTAGTAGCATGTAGAGGGGTAGTAGCATGTAGAGGGTAGTAGCATGTACAGGGAAAGTGTGGGGGGGTAGTAGCATGTAGAGGGGGTAGTAGCATATCGGGGGTAGTAGCATGTCGAGGGGTAGTAGCATGTAGAGGGGTAGTAGCATGTAGGGGTTAGTAGCATGTCGAGGGGTAGTAGCATGTGGAGGGTAGTAGCATGTGGAGGGTAGTAGCATGTAGAGGGGGTAGTAAGCATGTCGAGGGGGTAGTAGCATGTCGAGGGGTAGTAGCATGTAGAAGGGCACAGACAGGAAAGTGTAGAGGGGGTAGTAGCATGTAGAAGGGCACAGACAAGAAAGTGTAGAGGGGGTAGTAGCATGTAGAAAGGGCACAGACAGGAAAGTGGGGGGTAATAGCATGTCGAGGGGCACAGACAGGAAAGTGTAGAGGGTGGTACCAGGTCGAGGGGTAGTAGCATGTAGAGGGGGTAATAGCGTGTAGAGGGGCACAGACAGGAAAGTGTAGAGGGGGGGTGGTACCATGTCGGGGGTAGTAGCATGTGGAGGGGTATTAGCATGTAGGGGGTAGTAGCATGTAGAGGGGTACAGGCGGGAAAGTGTAGGGGGTAGTAGCATGTAGAGGGGGTAGTAGCATGTAGCGGGGGTAGTAGCATGTCGAGGGTAGTAGCATGTCGAGGGTAGTAGCATGTAGAAGGGTAGTAGCATGTCGAGGGGGTAGTAGCATGTAGAGGGGCACAGACAGGAACATGTAGGGGATAGTAGCATGTAGAGGGGCACAGACAGGAAAGTGTAGAGGGGTATTAGCATGTGGAGGGGTATTAGCATGTAGAGGGGTAGTAGCATGTAGAGGGGCACACAGACAGGAAATGTAGGGGTATTAGCATGTGGAGGGTAGTAGCATGTAGGGGGCACAGACAGGAAAGTGTAAGGGGGTAGTAGCATGTAGGGGGGTAGTAGCATGTAGAGGGGGTAGTAGCATGTCGAGGGTAGTAGCATGTAGGGGGGTAGTAGCATGTCGAGGGTAATAGCATGTTGAGGGTAGTAGCATGTCGAGGGGTAGTAGCATGTAAGCGGGGTAGTAGCATGTAGAGGGGTAGTAGCATGTAGAGGGGGTAGTAGCATGTCGCGGGGTAGTAGCATGTAGAGGGGTAGTAGCATGTCGAGGGGGTAGTAGCATGTAGAGGGGTAGTAGCATGTAGCGGGGTAGTAGCATGTAGAGGGGTAGTAGCATGTAGAGCGGGGTAGTAGCATGTAGAGGGGTAGTAGCATGTAGAGGGGTAGTAGCATGTCGAGGGGTAGTAGCATGTAGGGGGTAGTAGCATGTCGAGGGGTAGTAGCATGTAGAGGGGGGAGTAAAATGTAGCGGGGTAGTAGCATGTAGAGGGGGTAGCAGCATGTAGCGGGGGTAGTAGCATGTAGCGGGGGGAGTAAAATGTAGCGGGGGTAGTAGCATGTAGAGGGGGTAGTAGCATGTGGAGGGGGTAGTAGCATGTGGAGGGGTTAGTAGCATGTAGAGGGGGTAGTAGCATGTAGAGGGGGTAGTAGCATGTAGAGGGGGTAGTAGCATGTAGAGGGGTACAGACGGGAAAGTGTAGAGGGGGTAGTAGCATGTAGAGGGGGTAGTAGCATATCGGGGGGTAGTAGCATGTCGAGGGGGTAGTAGCATGTAGAGGGGGTAGTAGCATGTAGAGGGGTTAGTAGCATGTCGAGGGGGTAGTAGCATGTGGAGGGGGTAGTAGCATGTGGAGGGGGTAGTAGCATGTCGAGGGTAGTAGCATGTCGAGGGGGTAGTAGCATGTAGAAGGGCACAGACAGGAAAGTGTAGAGGGGGTAGTAGCATGTAGAAGGGCACAGACAAGAAAGTGTAGAGGGGGTAGTAGCATGTAGAAGGGCACAGACAGGAAAGTGTGGGGGGGGTAATAGCATGTCGAGGGGCACAGACAGGAAAGTGTAGAGGGGGTGGTACCAGGTCGAGGGGGTAGTAGCATGTAGAGGGGGTAATAGCGTGTAGAGGGGCACAGACAGGAAAGTGTAGAGGGGGTGGTACCATGTCGAGGGGGTAGTAGCATGTGGAGGGGGTATTAGCATGTAGAGGGGGTAGTAGCATGTAGAGGGGTACAGGCGGGAAAGTGTAGAGGGGGTAGTAGCATATCGAGGGGGTAGTAGCATGTCGAGGGGGTAGTAGCATGTAGAGGGGCACAGACAGGAACATGTAGAGGGGATAGTAGCATGTAGAGGGGCACAGACAGGAAAGTGTAGAGGGGGTATTAGCATGTGGAGGGTATTAGCATGTAGAGGGGTAGTAGCATGTAGAGGGGCACAGACGGGAAAAGTGTAGAGGGTATTAGCATGTGGAGGGGTATTAGCATGTAGGGGGACGGAAAGTGTAGCGGGGTAGTAGCATGTAGAGGGGGTATTAGCATGTAGAGGGGGTAGTAGCATGTCGAGGGGGTAATGTAGTGGGGGTAGTAGCATGTAGAGGGGGTAGTAGCATGTAGGGGGTAGTAGCATGTAGAGGGGTAGTAGCATGTAGAGGGTAGTAGCATGTAGGGGGTAGTAGCATGTCGAGGGGTAGTAGCATGTAGCGGGGTAGTAGCATGTAGAGGGGTAGTAGCATGTAGAGGGGTAGTAGCATGTCGAGGGGTAGTAGCATGTAGAGGGGGTAGCAGCATGTCGAGGGGGTAGTAGCATGTGGAGGGTAGTAGCATGGAGGGTAGTAGCATGTAGAGGGGGTAGTAGCATGTAGAGGGGGTAGTAGCATGTAGCAGGGGTAGTAGCATGTAGAGGGGGTAGTAGCATGTCGAGGGGGTAGTAGCATGTAGCGGGGGTAGTAGCATGTAGAGGGGGTAGTAGCATGTCGAGGGGGTAGTAGCATGTAGAGGGGGTAGTAGCATGTCGAGGGGGTAGTAGCATGTGGAGGGTAGTAGCATGTGCAGGGGGTAGTAGCATGTCGAGGGGTAGTAGCATGTAGAGGGTAGTAGCATGTAGCGGGGTAGTAGCATGTAGAGGGGTAGTAGCATGTAGGGGGTAGTAGCATGTAGAGGGGGTAGTAGCATGTCGAGGGGGTAGTAGCATGTAGAGGGGGTAGTAGCATGTAGAGGGGTAGTAGCATGTCGAGGGGGGTAGTAGCATGTAGAGGGTAGTAGCATGTCGAGGGTAGTAGCATGTAGAGGGGGTAGTAGCATGTAGAGGGGGTAGTAGCATGTAGAGGGGGTAGTAGCATGTAGCGGGGGTAGTAGCATGTAGAGGGGGTAGTAGCATGTAGAGGGGGTAGTAGCATGTCGAGGGGGTAGTAGCATGTAGCGGGGGTAGTAGCATGTAGAGGGTAGTAGCATGTCGAGGGTATTAGCATGTAGAGGGTAGTAGCATGTAGCAGGGGTAGTAGCATGTCGAGGGGTAGTAGCATGTAATGCGGGGGTAGTAGCATGTCGAGGGGGTAGTAGCATGTAGGGGGTAGTAGCATGTCGAGGGGTAGTAGCATGTGCATGTAGAGGGTAGTAGCATGTCGGGGAAGTAGCATGTAGAGGGGGCAGTAGCATGTCGAGGGGGGTAGTAGCATGTAGAGGGTAGTAGCATGTCGAGGGTAGTAGCATGTAGAGGGGGTAGTAGCATGTAGCGGGGTAGTAGCATGTCGAGGGGGGTAGTAGCATGTAGAGGGCACAGACAGGAACATGTGGAGGGGATAGTAGCATGTAGAGGGGCACAGACAGGAAAGTGTAGAGGGTAGTAGCATGTGGAGGGGTATTAGCATGTAGAGGGGGTAGTAGCATGTAGAGGGGGCACAGACAGGAAAGTGTAGAGGGGGGTATTAGCATGTGGAGGGTATTAGCATGTAGAGGGGGTAGTAGCATGTAGAGGGGCACAGTAGGAAAGTGTAGCGGGGTAGTAGCATGTAGAGGGGGTAGTAGCATGTAGAGGGGTAGTAGCATGTCGAGGGTAGTAGCATGTAGAGGGGGTAGTAGCATGTCGAGGGGGTAGTAGCATGTAGAGGGGGTAGTAGCATGTAGCGGGGTAGTAGCATGTAGAGGGGGTAGTAGCATGTAGGGGGTAGTAGCATGTAGAGGGGGTAGTAGCATGTAGAGGGGGTAGTAGCATGTAGCGGGGTAGTAGCATGTAGAGGGGTAGTAGCATGTAGAGGGGGTAGTAGCATGTAGGGGGTAGTAGCATGTCGAGGGGTAGTAGCATGTAGAGGGGGTAGTAGCATGTCGAGGGGTAGTAGCATGTGGAGGGGTAGTAGCATGTGGAGGGGTAGTAGCATGTAGAGGGTAGTAGCATGTAGAGGGGGTAGTAGCATGTAGCAGGGGTAGTAGCATGTCGAGGGGTAGTAGCATGTAGCGGGGTAGTAGCATGTAGAGGGGGTAGTAGCATGTAGGGGGTAGTAGCATGTCGAGGGGTAGTAGCATGTAGAGGGGGTAGTAGCATGTAGAGGGGTAGTAGCATGTGGAGGGGGTAGTAGCATGTGGAGGGTAGTAGCATGTAGAGGGGTAGTAGCATGTAGTGGGGGTAGTAGCATGTAGAGGGGGTAGTAGCATGTAGCGGGGTAGTAGCATGTAGAGGGGTAGTAGCATGTAGAGTGGGTAGTAGCATGTCGAGGGGTAGTAGCATGTAGCGGGGTAGTAGCATGTAGCAGGGGTAGTAGCATGTCGAGGGGTAGTAGCATGTAGCGGGGTAGTAGCATGTAGGGGGTAGTAGCATGTAGAGGGGTAGTAGCATGTAGAGGGGTAGTAGCATGTAGCAGGGTAGTAGCATGTAGAGGGGGTAGTAGCATGTAGAGGGGTAGTAGCATGTAGAGGGTAGTAGCATGTAGCGGGGTAGTAGCATGTCGAGAGGGTAGTAGCATGTAGAGGGGCACAGACAGGAACATGTAGAGGGGATAGTAGCATGTAGAGGGCACAGACAGGAAAGTGTAGAGGGTATTAGCATGTGGAGGGGTAGTAGCATGTAGAGGGTAGTAGCATGTAGAGGGGGCACAGACAGGAAAGTGTAGAGGGGGTATTAGCATGTGGAGGGGTAGTAGCATGTAGAGGGGGTAGTAGCATGTAGAGGGGGCACAGACGGAAAGTGTAGCGGGGTAGTAGCATGTAGAGGGGGTAGTAGCATGTAGAGGGGTAGTAGCATGTCGAGGGGGTAGTAGCATGTAGAGGGGGTAGTAGCATGTCGAGGGTAGTAGCATGTAGAGGGTAGTAGCATGTAGCGGGGTAGTAGCATGTAGAGGGGTAGTAGCATGTAGAGGGGGTAGTAGCATGTAGGGGGTAGTAGCATGTCGAGGGGTAGTAGCATGTAGTGGGGGTAGTAGCATGTAGGGGGTAGTAGCATGTAGGGGGTAGTAGCATGTCGAGGGTAGTAGCATGTAGAGGGGTAGTAGCATGTCGAGGGTAGTAGCATGTAGAGGGGGTAGTAGCATTTAGAGGGGGTAGTAGCATGTGGAGGGGTAGTAGCATGTGGAGGGTTGTAGCATGTAGAGGGGGTAGTAGCATGTCGAGGGGGTAGTAGCATGTAGAGGGTAGTAGCATGTAGTGGGGGTAGTAGCATGTAGAGGGGGTAGTAGCATGTAGCGGGGTAGTAGCATGTAGAGGGGGTAGAAGCATGTAGAGTGGGTAGTAGCATGTCGAGGGTAGTAGCATGTAGAGGGGGTAGTAGCATGTAGCAGGGGTAGTAGCATGTCGAGGGGGTAGTAGCATGTCGGGGTAGTAGCATGTAGAGGGGTAGTAGCATGTAGAGGGGTAGTAGCATGTAGAGGGGTAGTAGCATGTAGCAGGGTAGTAGCATGTAGGGGATAGTAGCATGTAGAGGGTAGTAGCATGTAGCGGGGGTAGTAGCATGTAGAGGGGGTAGTAGCATGTAGGGGGTAGTAGCATGTCGAGGGGTAGTAGCATGTAGTGGGGTAGTAGCATGTAGAGGGGGTAGTAGCATGTAGAGGGGGTAGTAGCATGTCGAGGGGGTAGTAGCATGTAGAGGGGGTAGTAGCATGTGGAGGGGGTAGTAGCATGTGGAGGGGGTAGTAGCATGTGGAGGGGGTAGTAGCATGTAGAGGGGGTAGTAGCATGTAGAGGGGGTAGTAGCATGTAGCGGGGGTAGTAGCATGTCGAGGGGGTAGTAGCATGTAGCGGGGTAGTAGCATGTAGAGGGGGTAGTAGCATGTAGAGGGGGTAGTAGCATGTCGAGGGGGTAGTAGCATGTAGAGGGGGTAGTAGCATGTAGAGGGGGTAGTAGCATGTGGAGGGGGTAGTAGCATGTGGAGGGGGTAGTAGCATGTAGAGGGGGTAGTAGCATGTCGAGGGGGTAGTAGCATGTAGAGGGGGTAGTAGCATGTCGAGGGGGTAGTAGCATGTAGAGGGGGTAGTAGCATGTAGTGGGGGGTAGTAGCATGTAGGGGGTAGTAGCATGTAGCGGGGGTAGTAGCATGTAGAGGGGGTAGTAGCATGTAGAGTGGGTAGTAGCATGTCGGGGGTAGTAGCATGTAGAGGGGGTAGTAGCATGTAGCAGGGGTAGTAGCATGTCGAGGGGGTAGTAGCATGTAGAGGGGTAGTAGCATGTCGAGGGGGTAGTAGCATGTAGAGGGGTAGTAGCATGTAGAGGGGGTAGTAGCATGTGGAGGGGTAGTAGCATGTGGAGGGGGTAGTAGCATGTAGCGGGGGAGTAAAATGTAGCGGGGCAGTAGCATGTAGAGGGGTAGTAGCATGTAGAGGGGTAGTAGCATGTAGAGAGGGTAGTAGCATGTAGAGGGTAGTAGCATGTCGGGGGTAGTAGCATGTCGCGGGGTAGTAGCATGTAGAGGGGTAGTAGCATGTAGAGGGGGTCGTAGCATGTAGCAGGGTGGTAGCATGTAGCGGGGGAGTAAAATGTAGCGGGGTAGTAGCATGTAGAGGGTAGCAGCATGTAGAGGGTAGTAGCATGTAGAGGGGTAAAATGTAGCGGGGTAGTAGCATGTAGAGGGGTAGCAGCATGTAGCGGGGGTAGTAGCATGTAGCGGGGAGTAAAATGTAGCGGGGTAGTAGCATGTAGAGGGTAGTACAGTGTCGAGGGTAGTAGCATGTAGAGGGTAGTAGCATGTAGCGGGGGTAGTAGCATGTAGCGGGGGTAGTAGCATGTAGCGGGGTAGTAGCATGTAGAGGGGGTAGTAGCATGTAGAGGGGGTAGTAGCATGTCGAGGGGGTAGTAGCATGTCGAGGGGGTAGTAGCATGTAGAGGGGGGAGTAAAATGTAGTGGGGGTAGTAGCATGTAGAGGGGGTAGCAGCATGTAGCGGGGGTAGTAGCATGTAGCGGGGGGAGTAAAATGTAGCGGGGTAGTAGCATGTAGAGGGGGTAGTAGCATGTGGAGGGGTAGTAGCATGTGGAGGGGTTAGTAGCATGTAGAGGGGGTAGTAGCATGTAGAGGGTAGTAGCATGTAGAGGGTAGTAGCATGTAGAGGGTACAGATGGGAAAGTGGAGGGGTAGTAGCATGTAGAGGGTAGTAGCATATCAGGGTAGTAGCATGTCGAGGGTAGTAGCATGTAGGGGGTAGTAGCATGTAGAGGGGAGTAGCATGTAGAGGGGGTAGTAGCATGTAGAGGGTAGTAGCATGTAGAGGGTTAGTAGCATGTCGAGGGGGTAGTAGCATGTCGAGGGTAGTAGCATGTGGAGGGTAGTAGCATGTGGAGGGTAGTAGCATGTAGAGGGTAGTAGCATGTTGAGGGGGTAGTAGCATGTAGTGGGGGTAGTAGCATGTAGAGGGGGTAGTAGCATGTAGCGGGGTAGTAGCATGTAGAGGGTAGTAGCATGTAGAGTGGGTAGTAGCATGTTGAGGGGGTAGTAGCATGTAGAGGGGTAGTAGCATGTAGCAGGGGTAGTAGCATGTCGAGGGGGTAGTAGCATGTGGAGCGGGGTAGTAGCATGTCGAGGGGTAGTAGCATGTAGAGGGTAGTAGCATGTAGAGGGGGGGTAGTAGCATGTGGAGGGTAGTAGCATGTGGAGGGGTAGTAGCATGTAGCGGGGGGGAGTAAAATGTAGCGGGGGCAGTAGCATGTAGAGGGTAGTAGCATGTAGAGGGGGTAGTAGCATGTAGAGGGGGTAGTAGCATGTAGAGGGGGTAGTAGCATGTCGAGGGGGTAGTAGCATGTAGAGGGGGTAGTAGCATGTAGCGGGGGTAGTAGCATGTAGAGGGGGTAGTAGCATGTAGAGGGGGTCGTAGCATGTAGCGGGGGTGGTAGCATGTAGCGGGGGAGTAAAATGTAGCGGGGGTAGTAGCATGTAGAGGGGGTAGCAGCATGTAGAGGGGGTAGTAGCATGTCGAGGGGTAGTAGCATGTAGAGGGGGTAGTAGCATGTAGCGGGGGTAGTAGCATGTAGCGGGGGTAGTAGCATGTAGCGGGGTAGTAGCATGTAGAGGGTAGTAGCATGTAGAGGGTAGTAGCATGTCGAGGGGGTAGTAGCATGTAGAGGGTAGTAGCATGTAGAGGGGAGTAAAATGTAGCGGGGTAGTAGCATGTAGGGGGTAGCAGCATGTAGCGGGGTAGTAGCATGTAGCGGGGGGAGTAAAATGTAGCGGGGGTAGTAGCATGTAGAGGGTAGTAGCATGTCGAGGGTAGTAGCATGTAGAGGGTAGTAGCATGTAGCGGGGTAGTAGCATGTAGCGGGGTAGTAGCATGTAGCGGGGTAGTAGCATGTAGGGGGTAGTAGCATGTAGGGGGTAGTAGCATGTCGAGGGTAGCAGCATGTAGCGGGGGTAGTAGCATGTAGCGGGGGTAAAATGTAGCGGGGTAGTAGCATGTAGAGGGGTAGTAGCATGTAGAGGGAGTAAAATGTAGTGGGGGTAGTAGCATGTAGGGGGTAGCAGCATGTAGCGGGGTAGTAGCATGTAGCGGGGGAGTAAAACGTAGCGGGGTAGTAGCATGTGGAGAGGGTAGTAGCATGTGGAGGGGGTAGTAGCATGTGGAGGGTTAGTAGCATGTAGAGGGTAGTAGCATGTAGAGGGTAGTAGCATGTAGGGGTAGTAGCATATCGAGGGTAGTAGCATGTCGAGGGGTAGTAGCATGTAGGGGGGTAGTAGCATGTGGGGGGTAGTAGCATGTAGGGGGTAGTAGCATGTAGTGGGGGTAGTAGCATGTAGAGGGGGTTAGTAGCATGTCGAGGGGGTAGTAGCATGTCGAGGGGGTAGTAGCATGTCGAGGGGGTAGTAGCATGTCGAGGGGGTAGTAGCATGTAGAGGGGGTAGTAGCATGTTGAGGGGGTAGTAGCATGTAGAGGGGGTAGTAGCATGTAGAGGGGGTAGTAGCATGTAGACGGGGTAGTAGCATGTAGAGGGGTAGTAGCATGTAGAGTGGGTAGTAGCATGTTGAGGGGTAGTAGCATGTAGAGGGTAGTAGCATGTAGCAGGGGTAGTAGCATGTCGAGGGGGTAGTAGCATGTAGCGGGGGTAGTAGCATGTCGAGGGGGTAGTAGCATGTAGAGGGGGTAGTAGCATGTAGAGGGGGTAGTAGCATGTGGAGGGGGTAGTAGCATGTGGAGGGGGTAGTAGCATGTAGCGGGGGGAGTAAAATGTAGCGGGGGCAGTAGCATGTAGAGGGGGTAGTAGCATGTAGAGGGGGTAGTAGCATGTAGAGAGGGGTAGTAGCATGTAGAGGGGGTAGTAGCATGTCGAGGGTAGTAGCATGTAGAGGGGGTAGTAGCATGTAGCGGGGTAGTAGCATGTAGAGGGTAGTAGCATGTAGGGGGTCGTAGCATGTAGCGGGGGTGGTAGCATGTAGCGGGGGAGTAAAATGTAGCGGGGGTAGTAGCATGTAGAGGGGGTAGCAGCATGTAGAGGGGTAGTAGCATGTCGAGGGGTAGTAGCATGTAGAGGAGTAGTAGCATGTAAGCGGGGGTAGTAGCATGTAGCGGGGTAGTAGCATGTAGCGGGGTAGTAGCATGTAGAGGGGGTAGTAGCATGTAGGGGGTAGTAGCATGTCGAGGGTAGTAGCATGTAGGGGGTAGTAGCATGTAGGGGGAGTAAAATGTAGCGGGGGTAGTAGCATGTAGAGGGGGTAGCAGCATGTAGCGGGGTAGTAGCATGTAGCGGGAGTAAAATGTAGCGGGGGGTAGTAGCATGTAGAGGGGTAGTAGCATGTCGAGGGTAGTAGCATGTAGGGGGTAGTAGCATGTAGCGGGGTAGTAGCATGTAGCGGGGTAGTAGCATGTAGCGGGGTAGTAGCATGTAGAGGGGGTAGTAGCATGTAGGGGTAGTAGCATGTCGAGGGTAGCAGCATGTAGCGGGGTAGTAGCATGTAGCGGGGGAGTAAAATGTAGCGGGGGTAGTAGCATGTAGAGGGGGTAGTAGCATGTAGAGGGGGGAGTAAAATGTAGTGGGGTAGTAGCATGTAGAGGGGGTAGCAGCATGTAGCGGGGTAGTAGCATGTAGCGGGGGAGTAAAACGTAGCGGGGTAGTAGCATGTAGAGGGGAGTAGTAGCATGTGGAGGGTAGTAGCATGTGGAGGGTTAGTAGCATGTAGAGGGGTAGTAGCATGTAGAGGGGTAGTAGCATGTAGAGGGGGTAGTAGCATGTAGAGGGGGTAGTAGCATGTAGAGGGGGTAGTAGCATGTAGAGGGGGTAGTAGCATATCGGGGGTAGTAGCATGTCGAGGGGGTAGTAGCATGTAGAGGGGGTAGTAGCATGTAGAGGGGTTAGTAGCATGTCGAGGGGGTAGTAGCATGTGGAGGGGGTAGTAGCATGTGGAGGGGGTAGTAGCATGTAGAGGGGGTAGTAGCATGTTGAGGGGGTAGTAGCATGTCGAGGGGGTAGTAGCATGTAGAAGGGCACAGACAGGAAAGTGTAGAGGGGGTAGTAGCATGTAGAGGGGCACAGACAAGAAAGTGTAGAGGGGGTAGTAGCATGTAGAAGGGCACAGACAGGAAAGTGTGGGGGGGGTATTAGCATGTCGAGGGCACAGACAGGAAAGTGTAGAGAGGTGGTACCAGGTCGAGGGGGTAGTAGCATGTAGAGGGTAGTAGCATGTAGGGGGTAGTAGCATGTCGAGGGTAGTAGCATGTAGCGGGGGGTAGTAGCATGTAGAGGGGGTAGTAGCATGTAGGGGGTAGTAGCATGTCGAGGGGTAGTAGCATGTGGAGCGGGGTAGTAGCATGTAGAGGGGGTAGTAGCATGTAGAGGGGTCGTAGCATGTCGGGGGTGGTAGCATGTAGCGGGGGTAGTAGCATGTAGGGGAGGGTAGTAGCATGTAGAGGGTAGTAGCATGTAGAGGGAAAAGTAGCATGTAGCGGGGTGGTAGCATGTAGCGGGAGTAAAATGTAGCGGGGTAGTAGCATGTAGAGGGTAGCAGCATGTAGAGGGGGTAGTAGCATGTCGAGGGGGTAGTAGCATGTAGAGGGGTAGTAGCATGTAGCGGGGTAGTAGCATGTAGACAAGTAGAAATGTAGCGGGGTAGTAGCATGTAGAGGGTAGTAGCATGTAGAGGGGGTAGTAGCATGTCGAGGGGGTAGTAGCATGTAGAGGGTAGTAGCATGTAGAGGGGGAGTAAAATGTATGCGGGGTAGTAGCATGTAGAGGGGGGGTAGCAGCATGTAGCGGGGTAGTAGCATGTAGCGGGGGAGTAAAATGTAGCGGGGTAGTAGCATGTAGAGGGGGTAGTAGCATGTCGAGGGGTAGTAGCATGTAGAGGGGGTAGTAGCATGTAGCGAGGGTAGTAGCATGTAGCGGGGTAGTAGCATGTAGCGGGGGAGTAAAATGTAGCGGGGGTAGTAGCATGTAGAGGGGGTAGTAGCATGTAGGGGGAGTAAAATGTAGTGGGGGGTAGTAGCATGGAAGAGGGGGTAGCAGCATGTAGCGGGGTAGTAGCATGTAGCGGGAGTAAAACGTAGGGGTAGTAGCATGTAGAGGGGTAGTAGCATGTGGAGGGTAGTAGCATGTGGAGGGTTAGTAGCATGTAGAGGGGTAGTAGCATGTAGAGGGGGTAGTAGCATGTAGAGGGGGTAGTAGCATGTAGGGGGTAGTAGCATGTAGAGGGTAGTAGCATGTAGAGGGGGTAGTAGCATATCGGGGTAGTAGCATGTCGAGGGGTAGTAGCATGTAGAGGGGTAGTAGCATGTAGAGGGGTTAGTAGCATGTCGAGGGGTAGTAGCATGTGGAGGAGTAGTAGCATGTGGAGGGTAGTAGCATGTAGAGGGGGTAGTAGCATGTTGAGGGGGTAGTAGCATGTCGAGGGGGTAGTAGCATGTAGAAGGGCACAGACAGGAAAGTGTAGAGGGTAGTAGCATGTAGAGGGCACAGACAAAAGAAAGTGTAGAGGGGGTAGTAGCATGTAGAAGGGCACAGACAGGAAAGTGTGGGGGGGGTATTAGCATGTCGAGGGGCACAGACAGGAAAGTGTAGAGGGGGTGGTACCAGGTCGAGGGGGTAGTAGCATGTAGAGAGGGGTAGTAGCATGTAGAGGGGGTAGTAGCATGTCGAGGGTAGTAGCATGTAGCGGGGTAGTAGCATGTAGAGGGTAGTAGCATGTAGTGGGGGTAGTAGCATGTCGAGGGGGTAGTAGCATGTAGCGGGGGTAGTAGCATGTAGAGGGGGTAGTAGCATGTAGAGGGTCGTAGCATGTAGGGGTGGTAGCATGTAGCGGGGGAGTAAAATGTAGCGGGGTAGTAGCATGTAGGGGTAGCAGCATGTAGAGGGGGTAGTAGCATGTAGAGGGTAGTAGCATGTAGCGGGGTAGTAGCATGTAGCGGGGTAGTAGCATGTAGAGGGGGGTAGTAGCATGTAGGGGGTAGTAGCATGTAGAGGGTAGTAGAATGTAGGGTAGTAGCATGTAGAGGGGTAGTAGCATGTAGAGTGTAAAATGTAGCGGGGGTAGTAGCATGTAGAGGGTAGCAGCATGTAGCGGGGGTAGTAGCATGTAGCGGGGTAAAGTAAAATGTAGCGGGGTAGTAGCATGTAGAGGGTAGTAGCATGTCGAGGGTAGTAGCATGTAGGGGGTAGTAGCATGTAGCGGGAGTAGTAGCATGTAGCGGGGGTAGTAGCATGTAGGGGGTAGTAGCATGTAGAGGGGTAGTAGCATGTAGAGGGGTAGTAGCATGTCGAGGGGGGTAGCAGCATGTAGCGGGGGTAGTAGCATGTAGCGGGAGTAAAATGTAGCAGGGGTAGTAGCATGTAGAGGGGTAGTAGCATGTAGAGGGAGTAAAATGTAGTGGGGTAGTAGCATGTAGGGGGTAGCAGCATGTAGCGGGGTAGTAGCATGTAGCGGGGGAGTAAAACGTAGCGGGGTAGTAGCATGTAGAGGGTAGTAGCATGTGGAGGGGGTAGTAGCATGTGGAGGGGTTAGTAGCATGTAGAGGGGGTAGTAGCATGTAGAGGGGGTAGTAGCATGTAGAGGGGGTAGTAGCATGTAGAGGGGGTAGTAGCATGTAGAGGGGTAGTAGCATGTAGAGGGGTAGTAGCATATCGGGGGTAGTAGCATGTCGAGGGGGTAGTAGCATGTAGAGGGGGTAGTAGCATGTAGAGGGGTTAGTAGCATGTCGAGGGGGTAGTAGCATGTGGAGGGGGTAGTAGCATGTGGAGGGGGTAGTAGCATGTAGAGGGGGTAGTAGCATGTTGAGGGGGTAGTAGCATGTCGAGGGGGTAGTAGCATGTAGAAGGGCACAGACAGGAAAGTGTAGAGGGGGTAGTAGCATGTAGAGGGGCACAGACAAGAAAGTGTAGAGGGGGTAGTAGCATGTAGAAGGGCACAGACAGGAAAGTGTGGGGGGTATTAGCATGTCGAGGGGCACAGACAGGAAAGTGTAGAGGGGGTGGTACCAGGTCGAGGGGGTAGTAGCATGTAGAGGGTAATAGCGTGTACAGACAGGAAAGTGTAGAGGGTGGTAGCATGTAGAGGGGGTAGTAGCATGTCGAGGGGTAGTAGCATGTAGCGGGGTAGTAGCATGTAGAGGGGTAGTAGCATGTAGAGGGTAGTAGCATGTAGAGGGTTAGTAGCATGTCGAGGGTAGTAGCATGTGGAGGGGTAGTAGCATGTGGAGGGTAGTAGCATGTAGAGGGGGTAGTAGCATGTTGAGGGGTAGTAGCATGTCGTGGGGGTAGTAGCATGTAGAAGGGCACAGACAGGAAAGTGTAGTCGGGGTAGTAGCATGTAGAGGGCACAGACAAGAAAGTGTAGAGGGTAGTAGCATGTAGAAGGGCACAGACAGGAAAGTGTGGGTATTAGCATGTCGAGGGCACAGACAGGAAAGTGTAGAGGGGGTGGTACCAGGTCGAGGGGTAGTAGCATGTAGAGGGGGTAGTAGCATGTAGAGGGGTAGTAGCATGTAGAGGGGGTAGTAGCATGTCGAGGGGTAGTAGCATGTAGCGGGATAGTAGCATGTATAGGGGTAGTAGCATGTAGAGGGGTCGTAGCATGTAGCGGGGTGGTAGCATGTAGCGGGGAGTAAAATGTAGCGGGGTAGTAGCATGTAGAGGGGTAGCAGCATGTAGAGGGGGTAGTAGCATGTAGAGGGGTAGTAAAATGTAGCGGGGAGTAGTAGCATGTAGGGGGTAGCAGCATGTAGCGGGGGTAGTAGCATGTAGCGGGGGAGTAAAATGTAGCGGGGTAGTAGCATGTAGAGGGGGTAGTAGCATGTCGAGGGTAGTAGCATGTAGGGGGTAGTAGCATGTAGCGGGGTAGTAGCATGTAGCGGGGTAGTAGCATGTAGCGGGGTAGTAGCATGTAGAGGGGTAGTAGCATGTAGAGGGGTAGTAGCATGTCGAGGGTAGTAGCATGTCGAGGGGTAGTAGCATGTAGAGAGGGAGTAAAATGTAGTGGGGTAGTAGCATGTAGGGGGTAGCAGCATGTAGCGGGGTAGTAGCATGTAGCGGGAGTAAAATGTAGCGGGGTAGTAGCATGTAGAGGGGGTAGTAGCATGTGGAGGGTAGTAGCATGTGGAGGGTTAGTAGCATGTAGAGGGGGTAGTAGCATGTAGAGGGGGTAGTAGCATGTAGAGGGGGTAGTAGCATGTAGAGGGTACAGATGGGAAAGTGTAGAGGGGGTAGTAGCATGTAGAGGGGGTAGTAGCATATCGGGGTAGTAGCATGTCGAGGGTAGTAGCATGTAGAGGGGGTAGTAGCATGTAGGGGTAGTAGCATGTAGAGGGGGTAGTAGCATGTAGAGGGTTAGTAGCATGTCGAGGGGGTAGTAGCATGTCGAGGGTAGTAGCATGTGGAGGGTAGTAGCATGTGGAGGGTAGTAGCATGTAGAGGGGTAGTAGCATGTAGAGGGGTAGTAGCATGTCGAGGGGGTAGTAGCATGTAGCGGGGTAGTAGCATGTAGAGGGGTAGTAGCATGTGGAGGGGTCGTAGCATGTAGGGGGTTAGTAGCATGTCGAGGGTAGTAGCATGTCGAGGGAGTAGTAGCATGTAGAGGGGGTAGTAGCATGTAGAGGGTTAGTAGCATGTCGAGGGGGTAGTAGCATGTCGAGGGGTAGTAGCATGTGGAGGGGTAGTAGCATGTGGAGGGTAGTAGCATGTAGAGGGGTAGTAGCATGTAGAGGGGGTAGTAGCATGTCGAGGGGGTAGTAGCATGTAGCGGGGGTAGTAGCATGTAGAGGGGGTAGTAGCATGTAGAGGGGGTCGTAGCATGTAGCGGGGGTGGTAGCATGTAGCGGGGGGAGTAAAATGTAGCGGGGGTAGTAGCATGTAGAGGGGGTAGCAGCATGTAGAGGGGGTAGTAGCATGTAGAGGGGGTAAAATGTAGCGGGGGTAGTAGCATGTAGAGGGGGTAGCAGCATGTAGCGGGGGTAGTAGCATGTAGCGGGGGGAGTAAAATGTAGCGGGGGTAGTAGCATGTAGAGGGGGTAGTAGCATGTCGAGGGGGTAGTAGCATGTAGAGGGGGTAGTAGCATGTAGCGGGGTAGTAGCATGTAGCGGGGGTAGTAGCATGTAGCGGGGTAGTAGCATGTAGAGGGGGTAGTAGCATGTAGAGGGGGTAGTAGCATGTCGAGGGGGTAGTAGCATGTCGAGGGGGTAGTAGCATGTAGAGGGGGAGTAAAATGTAGTGGGGGTAGTAGCATGTAGAGGGGGTAGCAGCATGTAGCGGGGTAGTAGCATGTAGCGGGGGGAGTAAAATGTAGCGGGGTAGTAGCATGTAGAGGGGTAGTAGCATGTGGAGGGGTAGTAGCATGTGGAGGGTTAGTAGCATGTAGGGGTAGTAGCATGTAGAGGGGGGAGTAGCATGTAGGGGGTAGTAGCATGTAGAGGGGTACAGATGGGAAAGTGTAGAGGGGGTAGTAGCATGTAGAGGGGGTAGTAGCATATCGGGGGTAGTAGCATGTCGAGGGGGTAGTAGCATGTAGAGGGGGTAGTAGCATGTAGAGGGGGTAGTAGCATGTAGGGGGTAGTAGCATGTAGAGGGGGTAGTAGCATGTAGAGGGGTTAGTAGCATGTCGAGGGGGTAGTAGCATGTCGAGGGGGTAGTAGCATGTGGAGGGGGTAGTAGCATGTGGAGGGGGTAGTAGCATGTAGAGGGGGTAGTAGCATGTAGAGGGGGTAGTAGCATGTAGAGGGGGTAGTAGCATGTAGAGGGGGTAGTAGCATGTAGCGGGGGTAGTAGCATGTAGAGGGGGTAGTAGCATGTAGAGGGGGTAGTAGCATGTAGAGGGGGTAGTAGCATGTAGAGGGGGTAGTAGCATGTAGCAGGGGTAGTAGCATGTCGAGGGGGTAGTAGCATGTAGCGGGGGTAGTAGCATGTCGAGGGGTAGTAGCATGTAGGGGTAGTAGCATGTAGAGGGGTAGTAGCATGTGGAGGGGTAGTAGCATGTGGAGGGTAGTAGCATGTAGCGGGGGAGTAAAATGTAGCGGGGCAGTAGCATGTAGAGGGGGTAGTAGCATGTAGGGGGTAGTAGCATGTAGAGAGGGTAGTAGCATGTAGAGGGTAGTAGCATGTCGAGGGTAGTAGCATGTAGGGGGTAGTAGCATGTAGCGGGGGTAGTAGCATGTAGAGGGGGTAGTAGCATGTAGAGGGGGTCGTAGCATGTAGCGGGGGTGGTAGCATGTAGCGGGGGGAGTAAAATGTAGCGGGGGTAGTAGCATGTAGAGGGGGTAGCAGCATGTAGAGGGGGTAGTAGCATGTCGAGGGGGTAGTAGCATGTAGAGGGGGTAGTAGCATGTAGCGGGGGTAGTAGCATGTAGCGGGGGTAGTAGCATGTAGCGGGGTAGTAGCATGTAGAGGGGGTAGTAGCATGTAGAGGGGGTAGTAGCATGTCGAGGGGGTAGTAGCATGTAGAGGGGGTAGTAGCATGTAGAGGGGGGAGTAAAATGTAGCGGGGGTAGTAGCATGTAGAGGGGGTAGCAGCATGTAGCGGGGGTAGTAGCATGTAGCGGGGGAGTAAAATGTAGCGGGGGTAGTAGCATGTAGGGGGTAGTAGCATGTCACGGGGGTAGTAGCATGTAGAGGGGGTAGTAGCATGTAGCGGGGGTAGTAGCATGTAGCGGGGTAGTAGCATGTAGCGGGGTAGTAGCATGTAGAGGGTAGTAGCATGTAGAGGGTAGT
>NC_068439.1:78681543-78689043 GCF_023373465.1 Oncorhynchus keta | reverse complement strand
AGACACATAACCAGGTGAGGAGAGACACATAACCAGGTGAGGAGAGACACATAACCAGGTGAGGAGAGACACATAACCAGGTACACACAGCAGCACATTGTCAGTGATTCAGCCTCACGTGAGGAACTATATCGGTGTAATGTAGCAAAAGTGTGTTGCTTATATACTGTGTGTTTATATAATGATACACACATATATATATATACATATATATATATATATATATATATATATATATATATATTATATATATAATATATATATATATATATATATATATATACTGTACATAGACCTACTTCCACAGAGGAAGAAGGCGATAAGCAGATGATTAGTTGACAATAAATACATAAATTATACCTGGATTGAAATTATCTTTGTCTCTATGCAAAATGGTAAAATATAATAATAAATAAATAAAAATAATATGCCATTTAGCAGACGCTTTTATCCAAAGCAACTTACAGTCATGTGTGCATACATTCTACGTATGGGTGGTCCCGGGAATCGAACCCACTACCCTGGCGTTACAAGTGCCATGCTCTACCAACTGAGCTACAGAAGGACCACAGATAATATTATAAGGTTGTATGTAAGACAGGGTTGCAGGGCCAGTCCCAATGTTTACTATTTATGTGTTCCCGGTAAAGAATTGAGTTAACCAGCTCCACAATTTAAACCACCCAAGTATCACAGATTATTGACATTTATTTTACCGTTGGGTAGCCTAGTGGTTAGAGCGTTGGACTAATAACCGGAAGGTTGCAAGATGACAAGGTACAAATCTGTCTTCTGCCCCTGAACAGACAGTTAACCCACTGTTCCGAGGCTGTCATTGAAAATAAGATTTTGTTCTTAACTGACTTGCCTGGTTAAATAAAGGTTAAAAAAATAAATAATTGCTCATTGGAAATTATTGGAAATTCCGTGTTCAGTACACGATTTTGTATACAGTGAATTTTAATCACAAATAAAGACAGTAGGTGCTACAAATACGTTGTAGCCTACTTACCCGGTGCTGTGATATCCAGTTATTGATTTCGCACGGTGGCTAGGAAAAACTCCCTAGAAAGTCCAAAACCTAGGATGAAACCTAGAGAGGAACCAGGCTATGTGGGGTGGCCAGTCCTCTTCTGGCTGTGTCGGGTGGAGATTATAACAGAACATGGCCAAGATGTTCAAATGTTCATAAATGACCAGCATGGTTGAATAATAATAAGACAGAGCAGTTGAAACTGGAGCAGCAGCACAGCCAGGTGGACTGGGAACAGCAGCTTTACCCTTAACCCTTAGCCTAGCTAACGTTAGTGACCTAGGTACCCTAGTAAACGTTAGCCAAAACAAATTGGAATTCTTGTAGTCTAATGTACACTAAGGTGACCCGATTTCTGCAATGAAAACCGGGGATATTTCCAGGTCGGAGGTCAATATATCATTAAAATATCCAATGTTGTTATCTATTAAATAAAAAATGGAGGACAATTCCGGTTTCATGTATTTAGTCTAACAGGCCCACTGTGATAGAGAAAACAACTATACTACAGAAACACTACAGACAAGACAGAACTGATCTGAACAGACATTCAGTGGTCCTGGTCGTCTGGGTAGAACTGATCTGAACAGCCATTCAGTGGTCCTGGTCGTTTGGGTAGAACTGATCTGAACAGCCATTCAGTGGTCCTGGTCGTTTGGGTAGAACTGATCTGAACAGCCATTCAGTGGTCCTGGAGTCTGGGTAGAACTGATCTGAACAGCCATTCAGTGGTCCTGGTCGTCTGGGTAGAACTGATCTGAACAGCCATTCAGTGGTCCTGGTCGTCTGGGTAGAACTGATCTGAACAGCCATTCAGTGGTCCTGGTCGTTTGGGTAGAACTGATCTGAACAGCCATTCAGTGGTCCTGGTCGTCTGGGTAGAACTGATCTGAACAGCCATTCAGTGGTCCTGGTCGTCTGGGTAGAACTGATCTGAACAGCCATTCAGTGGTCCTGGTCTGGTAGAACTGTCTGAACAGAACTGATCTGAACAGAACAGCCATTCAGTGGTCCTGGTAGTCTGGGTAGAACTGATCTGAACAGCCATTTCAGTCTGGGGAACTGATCTGAACAGCCATTCAGTGGTCTGGGTAGAACTGAGAACTGATCTGAACAGCCATTCAGTGGTCCTGGTCGTCTGGGTAGAACTGACATTCTGAACAGCCATTCAGTGGTCCTGGTAGAACTGTCTGGGTAGAAGAGTGGTCCTGGTCGTCTGGGTAGAACTGATCTGAACAGCCATTCAGTGGTCCTGGTCGTCTGGGTAGAACAGAACAGCCATTCAGTGGTCCTGGTCGTCTGGGTAGAACTGATCTGAACAGCCATTCAGTGGTCCTGGTCGTCTGGGTAGAACTGATCTGAACAGCCATTCAGTGGTCCTGAACAGTCAGTGGTCCTGGTCGTTTGGGTCTGGAACAGCCATTCAGTCTGGGTAGAACTGATCTGAACAGCCATTCAGTGGTCCTGGTCGTTTGGGTCTGAACAGCCATTCAGTGGTCCTGGTCGTCTGGGTAGAACTGATCTGAACAGCCATTCAGTGGTCCTGGTAGTCTGGGTAGAACTGATCTGAACAGCCATTCAGTGGTCCTGGTGAACAGTCTGGGTAGAACTGATCTGAACAGCCATTCAGTGGTCCTGGTCCTGGTCTGGGTAGAACTGATCTGAACAGCCATTCAGTGGTCCTGGTCCTGTAGAACTGATCTGAACAGCCATTCAGTGGTCCTGGTCGTCTGGGTAGAACTGATCTGAACAGCCATTCAGTGGTCTGGTCGTTTGGGTAGAACTGATCTGAACAGCCATTCAGTGGTCCTGGTCGTCTGGGTAGAACTGATCTGAACTGATCTGAACAGCCATTCAGTCTGGTCTGATCTGAACAGCCATTCAGTGGTCCTGGTCGTCTGGGTGAACAGCCAACTGATCTGAACAGCCATTCAGTGGTCCTGGTCCTGGGTAGAACTGATCTGAACAGCCATTCAGTGGTCTGGGTAGAACTGATCTGAACAGCCATTCAGTGGTCCTGGTAGTCTGGTAGAACTGATCTGAACAGCCATTCAGTGGTCCTGGTCGTCTGGGTAGAACTGATCTGAACAGCCATTCAGTGGTCCTGGTCGTCTGGGTAGAACTGATCTGAACAGCCATTCAGTGGTCCTGGTCGTCTGGGTAGAACTGATCTGAACAGCCATTCAGTGGTCCTGGTCGTCTGGGTAGAATAAGAACAGAAGAGAACATGAGCAAAATTGAGGACAATAGTATAGAACTGCTGATGAGCTAGTGTGTGGTACAGTACTCCATTCAGTCTCAGATGTTTTCCATTCTTGGATCCCCCCTTTAGGAACTCTTACACAATACATCCTCATTGATGGAATTGGGGCATTTTCCTGCAGTGTGGCTGCTGCCTTCATCTCTTCATGCAGTGGTTGCCTTTTTAAAAGGAGACCATGTAAATATTTTAGATTATCTGTGTGCTTTCTCCAAAGCTTGCAAGTAGTTCACAGCCGTAGTGAAACGATCGGGATGTTTTGAGAAAGCTGTCTTTAGACATGACTCCATTGTCCTCCAGCTCTCTCAGAAGTCCTCTGACCAAAACTGGAATGAAGTTTTCATCACGTCTTGCAGTGAATTTTGCCTCAACGTTTCTCAGAATTGCAGCGGACTCCACAGCACAGCGGTCCTGGCTTCCAAGCATCTTGATTGTGTCTGAAACGGGCAGGTTTCCATCCAAAGCTCAGTCAGTAGGATCTTCAAACATTGTTCACAGGACAACAGGGCATTTATCTTCAGACATAAAAAAGAATTTCAATGGCACATTTTCAGCACTCTTTCTAGAGCAGGGAGCATGGACATTCCTAAAATGTTATGGTTCTTCTGGCCAACAAACTCACAAAAGCCCTTCAGTCTGACGGTGAAAATATGAACATATCCAAATATCTTTGTGAGCAGGTACTCAACATCATATCCAAAGCTGTTCTGGCCGTGTTATGAATGATGTGGGCAGGACAACCTCAGCCAATCACCTCCCCCGGCAGAGCATTTTTAACTTTGGTATGGACATTGACCCCCCCCAGCCTATTCAGTCCTCCAAGGTTGGTATGGACATTGACCCTCCCAGCCTATTCAGTCCTCCAAGGTTGGTATGGACATTGACCCTCCCCAGCCTATTCAGTCCTCCAAGGTTGGTATGGACATTGACCCTCCCAGCCTATTCAGTCCTCCAAGGTTGGTATGGACATTGACCCTCCCCAGCCTATTCAGTCCTCCAAGGTTGGTATGGACATTGACCCTCCCCAGCCTATTCAGTCCTCCAAGGTTGGTATTTGTTGTCGGCAGAGAATGTTTTCCAGGTTACATTTTCGAATGACCACCAGGACCTGAGCTGCAATTTCCTCTGCTGTTTCTCCATTCAATTCAACAAAATCAGGCAGTTTTGTTTCCACAGATGTGTTGCACCCATATATCTTACGATATCTGACGACTACTGGCAGCAGCTTTACATGTCCATGATTGGACACATCAATGGACAGGGACACAAATTCAACCTGGTCTAGGTCCTGTGTTACCAAAGTAGTTGCCACGTTACTCACTATGGCATCACATTTTGTCCTAGCACATGTATACATAAAGCTTCCGTGTCAGTTGTGCTGTGCAGTCCATAGATCTGTAACTATGATTGTGTCACATAGTGTGGTATGCAAAGACACCCTCCTGCACAGCTAAACCATATTCTTCTTGGGAAGTGTCTACCTTCTTGGAGAATGTGGTGACAGAGGGCAAACCAACACGGCCAATCAGAGAGGCTTTGTGCTTTTTCGTCTGCTGATGTTCTACCACTGCCGTTCTTCTCCGGCAGCCAATTGAAAGAGAGGAATTAGAAAGGGTGCAGTGAACCATTCTGAGCGTATAAATGGAAATTCTCTCATCATGTTTTAAAAAGTGCATTTCCTCTGTCTGTTCTTCACTCTCTGTGTGTCACTCTTCTTACTCTCTTAACTTCTTGCGTCGAGCCATCCCGGATACGGGATCGTGACTACAGCCTCGAGCCCATTAGCATAACGCAACGTTAACTATTCATGAAAATCGCAAATGAAATGAAATAAATATGCTAGCTCTCAAGCTTAGCCTTTTGTTAACAACACTGTCATCTCAGCTTTTCAAAAATATGCTTCTCAACCATAGCAAAACAAGCATTTGTGTAACAGCATTGATAGTTAGCATAGCATTTAGCGTTAGCATTCAGCAGGCAACATTTTCACAAAAAACAGAAAACCATTCAAATAAAATAATTTACCTTTGAAGAACTTCTGATGTTTTCAATGAGGAGACTCTGTTAGATAGCAAATGTTCAGTTTTTCCTGAAAGATTATTTGTGCAGGAGAAATCGGTCCGTTTTCTGCGTCATGTTTGGCTACCAAAAACAAACGAAAATTCATTCATCAAAACGCCAAACTTTCTTCCACATTAACTCCATAATATCGACTGAAACATGGTAAACGTTGTTTAGAATCAATCCTCAAAGTGTTTTTCACATATCTCTTCATGATATATCGTTCCTGGAAGTCTCCTCTCTGTCTCAATCACATGGATGAATGCGAGCAGCTTGGAGATTACGCAGCAATTTCAACAAAGGACACCGGGCGGACACCTGGTAAATGTAGTCTCTTATGGCCAATCTTTCAATGATATGCCTACAAATACGTCACAATGCTGCAGACAACTTGGAGAAACGATAGAAAGGGCAGGCTCATTCGTGGCGCTTTCACAGCCATATAAGGAGACATTGGAACACAGGGCATTCAACATCTGGACCATTTCCTGTAGCATTAGTTCTGGGGCACTCAGATAATATCTTTGCAGTTTTGGAAACGTCAGAGTTTTTTCTTTCCAAAGCTGTCAATTACATGCATAGTCGAGCATCTTTTCGTGACAAAATATCTTGTTTAAAATGGGAACGTTTTTTATCCAAAATTAAAAGAGCGCCCCCTATCTCGAAGAAGTTAACTTGTTCTTCTCCCCCAATCTTTCTCCTCCTCTTTTCTTCACTCGTCTAACTGTCCTTCTCTTCACCTTTCCACCTCACTCTTATACACTCTCCTTGCTTCACAAAACAAGCACAACGCGATTGAGACGTCAACCGGTAGGCTCTGCTGCCCGGTCTTTCTTGCCAAGTAAAATATTTAACTTTGCGGTCTGTTTTTTAACGCACAGTTAAACACGGGGACATTTCCGGGGACAGCTCCAGCCGGGGACAGGCCACCAAAAACGGGGACGTATGGTCACCATAATGTACACTTAAATGCGTAAAGAAAATCGTGGAATACAATAAATTATGCAAGTAAACATTTGCATGGTGTGTGTATGTATATACCATGTGTATCCTGTAAGTACGACTAAGAACCTTGAAACTATTTTAAAGAGGAATTTCTCATCTGCATGTTATATCGGGAGATATGGCAATACCTTTTGGCCTCTGGAGTTCCTTGTAGTCCACAGTGACATGCAACATTTCAGTACAACGATTAGGGAAAGAACTGCCTAGGCAACTGTAGCTGTATGCTGCGATTAATACGTTGAAATGCATAGTGGTATCCATTGTTTTAAAGCTGATTGAGTTTATTTAGGCGGCCTATATATATATATATATATATAAATATATATCAACCATTTCGCGCACTCTCGTTCTTTATTAGTCATTAACAAATGACACTATAGATAGAGGCTATGATCTTGCCACGAAGGGGAGGGGCTTTTGCCTCTGGTGTGCTGCCTGATCTGGAGGAGAAATATCCGTCCCCCAACAGCACAGCAAGTCTACCGAAAATACGGACCGACAGACTGCGGCGGGTTGACGGTGACGCACATGGAGATCATTTTTACATGTTTTAAATCAATTGGACAGAGAGAGACAGATGAACGTGTTTTCTATTTTATTTCAAATAGACTACTGCGCCAGACTGATAGACCAAACAGCTGATTTACCACTTCACGAGAGCGAGATGTTCGTGGTGTAGCCTAAAATACTGTCAGTGGGCTCAATAAGAACATCCTTGAAGGTATGTCGCGAGGCTAAATCTCATATATTTTTAGGAAAAATTACACTGCGTTTCAGTGAACAAAAATCCGTGAAATGGAAACGTGCTTGATATTGGCACATCCTCTCCTCATTCAGATGTGTTGATGTAGAATATCAATGCTTATGACTGCAGCCTAGTCAGTCAATAGCCTATTCGTGTTTTCATATAGGTTTAAGTATATATATATATATATATTTTTAACATGCATGTTTGACAGAAGTTTACCTCTTAAAGGTAGCATTTTTCATCACCATGGACAGCTCACTCTCATCAGTTGTGGCATTGAGAGATGTCACCAAACATGTTTTGGAAAGACAAAAATGTACATTATGTAATATTTGGGCAATCTGAACAACATACGGAATTGTGAATCTATATTCTGTCCGTTTTTTCCCGAAA
>NC_068439.1:78669043-78679043 GCF_023373465.1 Oncorhynchus keta | reverse complement strand
AAAATGCCCCTATGCACAAAGCGAGGTCCATACAGAAATGGTTTTGTCGAGATTGGTGTGGAATAATTTGACTGACCCGCACAGAGCCCTGACCTTAACCCCATTGAACACATTTGGGATGAATTGGAACGCCAACTGCGAGCCAGGCCTAATCGCCAATCATCAGTGTTCGACCTCACTAATGCTCTTGCGGCTGAATGGAAGCAAGTCTCTGCAGCAATTTTATTTTTTTATTTTTTTATTTCACCTTTATTTAACCAGGTAGGCAAGTTGAGAACAAGTTCTCATTTACAATTGCGACCTGGCCAAGATAAAGCAAAGCAGTTCGACAGATACAACGACACAGAGTTACACATGTAGTAAAACAAACATACAGTCAATAATACAGTATAAACAAGTCTATATACGATGTGAGCAAATGAGGTGAGAAGGGAGGTAAAGGCAAAAAAGGCCATGGTGGCAAAGTAAATACAATATAGCAAGTAAAACACTGGAATGGTAGTTTTGCAATGGAAGAATGTGCAAAGTAGAAATAAAAATAATGGGGTGCAAAGGAGCAAAATAAATAAATTAATTAAATACAGTTGGGAAAGAGGTAGTTGTTTGGGCTAAATTATAGGTGGGCTATGTACAGGTGCAGTAATCTGTAAGATGCTCTGACAGTTGGTGCTTAAAGCTAGTGAGGGAGATAAGTGTTTCCAGTTTCAGAGATTTTTGTAGTTCGTTCCAGTCATTGGCAGCAGAGAACTGGAAGGAGAGGCGGCCAAAGAAAGAATTGGTTTTGGGGGTGACTAGAGAGATATACCTGCTGGAGCGTGTGCTACAGGTGGGAGATGCTATGGTGACCAGTAATGTTCCAACATCTAATGGAAAGCCTTCCCAGAAGAGTGGCTGTTATAGCAGCAAAGGGGGGGACTTCATATTAATGCCCATGATTTTGGAATGAAATGTTCATCTAGAAGCGCCTTCCCCACCTTAGACCCACTTCAATTTGCTTGCTGCCCCAATAGATCCACAGATGATGCAATCGCCACCACACTGCACACTGCCCTGTCCCATCTAAACAAGAGGCATACCTATGTAAGAATGCTATAGCTCATAGCTCAGCATTCAACACCATAGTACAAGCTCTCATCAAGCTCATCATCACTGGGAGCTCAGGTGATGAAGGAGGCCCAACGCTGATCCTCAACACTGGGGCCCAACAAAGGTGCGTTCTCTGCCCTCTCCTGTACTCCCTGTTCACCATGACTGCATGGCCAAGCACGTCTCCAACTCAATCATCAAGTTTGCAGATGACACAACAGTAGTAGGCTTGATAACCCAAAAAGATTAGACAGCCTACAGGGAGGAGGTGAGGGTTCTGGGAGTGTGGTGCCAGGAAAACAACCTCTCACTCAACGTCAACAAAACTAAGGAGATTGTGGACTTCAGGAAACAGCAGAGGGTGAACCCCCCTATCCACATCAATGGGACTGCAGTGGAGAAGGTGGAAAGCTTCAAGTTCCTCTGCGTACACATCACTGACAAACTGAAATGGTTCACCCACACAGACAGTGTGGTGAAGAAGGCGCAACAGGGCCTCTTCAATCTCAGGAGGCTAAAGAAATTGGTCTTAACACCTAAAACCCTCACAAGCTTTTACAGATGCACAATTGAGAGCATCCTGACAGGCTGTATCACCGCTTGGTATTGCAACAGCACCGCCCACAACCACAGGGCTCTCCAGAGGGCGGTGCGGTCTGCCCAACGCAGCACCGGGGGCAAACTTCCCACTATACTGGAAACCTACAGCACCCAATGCCATAGGAAGGCCTAAAAGATCATCAAGGACATCAACCACCCAAGCCACTGCCACTACTCTATACTAGTCTACGGTATCTTAGTCACTTTAGTTGTGTGTAAATACTGCATCACCCATTTCATATGCATATACTGTACTCTATACTAGTCTACGGTATCTTAGTCACTTTAGTTGTGTGTAAATACTGCATCACCCATCTCATATGTATATACTGTACTCTATACTAGTCTACGGTATCTTAGTCACTTTAGTTGTGTGTAAATACTGCATCACCCATCTCATATGTATATACTGTACTCTATACTAGTCTACGGTATCTTAGTCACTTTAGTTGTGTGTAAATACTGCATCACCCATCTCATATGTATATACTGTACTCTATACTAGTCTACTGTATCGTAGTCTAATGCATCTCTGTCATATATGTATATATAGTCTTAATCCATTCCTTACTTAGATTTACGTGTATTTTGGGTATATGTTGTGAAACTGTTAGATATTACTTGTTAGATATTACTGTACTGTCAGAGCTAGAAGCACAAGCATTTCGCTACACCCACAATAACATCTGCTGAACACGTGTATGTGACCTATACAATTTGATTTGATCTGCTTTTGTCCTGGGCATTAGTGTTATAGTGTTATAGATTATCAATATTTGCTCTTCCTCTGTATAAAAGCCATTGAGTTTGGTAACCAGTAACCACGGTGCTCCATTATTGACCAGCAAGCTATTGAAACACTGATGAGGCCTGGTGCCAGTGATCTTTACAAACAATAGAGAGAGAGATGAGGAGAGAGAGGGAGGGATGAGGAGAGAGAGGGAGGGATGAGGAGGGAGAGGGAGGGATGAGGAGAGAGAGGGAGGGATGGGGAGAGAGAGGGAGGGATGGGGAGAGAGAGGGAGGGATGGGGAGAGAGAGGGAGGGATGGGGAGAGAGAGGGAGGGATTAGGAGAGAGACGGATGGGGAGATAGAGGGAGTGATGGGGAGAGAGAGGGAGGGATGAGGAGAGAGAGGGAGGGATGAGGAGAGAGAGGGAGTGATGGGGAGAGAGAGGGAGGGATGGGGAGAGAGGGATGGGGAGAGAGAGGGAGGGATGAGGAGAGAGAGGGAGGGATGGGGAGAGAGGGGGAGGGATGGGGAGAGGGAGGGATGGGGAGAGAGAGGGAGGGATGAGGAAAGAGAGGGAGGGATGGAGAGAGAGGGGGAGGGATGGGGAGAGAGATGGAGGGATGAGGAGAGAGGGATGGGGAGAGAGAGAGAGGGATGAGGAGAGGGAGGATGAGGAGGGGAGAGAGGTAGGGATGAGGAGAGAGGGAGGGATGGGGAGAGAGAGGGAGGGATGAGGAGAGAGAGGGATGAGGAGAGAGAGGGAGGGATGGGGAGAGAGAGGGAGGGATGAGGAGAGAGGGATGGGGAGAGAGGGAGGGATGAGGAGAGAAAGGGAGGGATGGGGAGAGAGAGGGAGGGATGGGGAGAGAGAGGGAGGGATGAGGAAAGAGAGGGAGGGATGGGGAGAGAGGGGGAGGGATGGGGAGAGAGAGGGAGGGATGGGGAGAGAGAGGGAGCAATCTAGAGAGACCCAGCAATCTATTCCCTATATAGTGCACTACTTTAGACCAGGGACTCAACCATGGTGTCCTTCAGCAGCACGCCAATCAAACTAAGCAAAAGTGTTCTAGAACACTGGCTTTTAAAGCAGAGAAACAATTAGAGTTTCCTGGAAGAAGAAAAGTAAATAATTGAATGCCCTTTTTGAGTGCTCAGTCTCAGTTGGTGAGGGCTTCAAAGTCTCTGTCAGTTGGAAGTAGGAGCTTCCAGGAAGAGCTGAGAAGATTGGAGTTGCGGAGCTGTGCCTGTTAGGTCCTAAAAGACTTCTGTCAGCTTGACGAAGAGAAGATTGTGTCTACCTGCTGTGAGGGCCTGAAGGGCTTCTGTGAGATGGGGAGAGAGTGAAGGAGAACTAGAGTTATTGAAGAGTCAGATAGTGAATGGGGGAAAGAAAGATGTCTGCCTAGTTCAGAAGCACTCAGACCGTGCAGTCCACAGACTATCGTTCCCGAGACGGAGAGGTGTCCCGCAGGTGCCAGCCCGTTGAAACATAATGAGGATTATACATAGAAAAGAAAGGTACAGCTCATTTTAACCAGCTCAGTGGTTACCCATCCTCCTGCTTTCAGAGACATTTAAATACATACAGTGTGGTAAAACCTTATGTATGGACAGCCTTATTGAAAACAAGTCTCAATGCCCATACAGACCAGCAGTGCATATTGGAGCCGATTCTGACCCGAGTTAAGAGCACGTAAATGAAACGTAAATACCTTTTATGCACTTTTCTTTTCATGCGTATTCTGATCTTGACATACCGTGAAACTTCAGCATGAGAATAGCGTGCTTACAGATAAGTCTGTTTTCTTACCTTGACAAACTGTGAAACTTCTGTTAATAACCCGGGAGTTTATTAGAGACGGGCTTCTATTAGAGATGGGCTTCTATTAGAGACGGGCTTCTATTAGAGATGGGCTTCTATTAGAGATGGGCTTCTATTAGAGATGGGCTTCTATTAGAGATGGGCTTCTATTAGAGACAGGCTTCTATTAGAGATGGGCTTCTATTAGAGACAGGCTTCTATTAGAGATGGGCTTCTATTAGAGATGGGCTTCTATTAGAGATGGGCTTCTATTAGAGATGGGCTTCTATTAGAGATGGGCTTCTATTAGAGATGGGCTTCTATTAGAGATGGGCTTCTATTAGAGATGGGCTTCTATTAGAGACAGGCTTCTATTAGAGACGGGCTTCTATTAGAGATGGGCTTCTATTAGAGATGGGCTTCTATTAGAGATGGGCTTCTATTAGAGATGGGCTTCTATTAGAGACAGGCTTCTATTAGAGATGGGCTTCTATTAGAGACAGGCTTCTATTAGAGATGGGCTTCTATTTGAGACAGGCTTCTATTGGAGACGGGCTTCTATTAGAGACAGGCTTCTATTAGAGATGGGCTTCTATTGGAGATGGGCTTCTATTAGAGACAGGCTTCTATTAGAGACAGGCTTCTATTAGAGATGGGCTTCTATTAGAGACAGGCTTCTATTAGAGATGGGCTTCTATTAGAGACAGGCTTCTATTAGAGACGGGCTTCTATTAGAGACAGGCTTCTATTAGAGACAGGCTTCTATTAGAGACGGGCTTCTATTAGAGACAGGCTTCTATTAGAGACGGGCTTCTATTAGAGATGGGCTTCTATTAGAGACGGGCTTCTATTAGAGACGGGCTTCTATTAGAGACAGGCTTCTATTAAAGACGGGCTTATATTAGAGATGGGCTTCTATTAGAGATGGGCTTCTATTAGAGACGGGCTTCTATTAGAGACGGGCTTCTATTAGAGACGGGCTTCTATTAGAGACGGGCTTCTATTAGAGACAGGCTTCTATTAGAGACAGGCTTCTATTAGAGACAGGCTTCTATTAGAGACGGGCTTCTATTAGAGACAGGCTTCTATTAGAGACGGGCTTCTATTAGAGACGGGCTTCTATTAGAGACGGGCTTCTATTAGAGACGGGCTTCTATTAGAGACAGGCTTCTATTAGAGACGGGCTTCTATTAGAGACGGGCTTCTATTAGAGACAGGCTTCTATTAGAGACGGGCTTCTATTAGAGACGGGCTTCTATTAGAGACAGGCTTCTATTAGAGACAGGCTTCTATTAGAGACAGGCTTCTATTAGAGACGGGCTTCTATTAGAGATGGGCTTCTATTAGAGATGGGCTTCTATTAGAGATGGGCTTCTATTAGAGATGGGCTTCTATTAGAGACGGGCTTCTATTAGAGACGGGTTTCTATTAGAGACAGGCTTCTATTAGAGACGGGCTTCTATTAGAGACAGGCTTCTATTAGAGACGGGCTTCTATTAGAGACAGGTTTCTATTAGAGACAGGCTTCTATTAGAGACGGGCTTCTATTAGAGACAGGCTTCTATTAGAGACAGGCTTCTATTAGAGACAGGCTTCTATTAGAGACAGGCTTCTATTAGAGACGGGCTTCTATTAGAGACAGGCTTCTATTAGAGACAGGCTTCTATTAGAGACGGGCTTCTATTAGAGACAGGCTTCTATTAGAGACGGGCTTCTATTAGAGACGGGCTTCTATTAGAGACGGGCTTCTATTAGAGACAGGCTTCTATTAGAGACGGGCTTCTATTAGAGACGGGCTTCTATTAGAGACGGGCTTCTATTAGAGACGGGCTTCTATTAGAGACAGGCTTCTATTAGAGACGGGCTTCTATTAGAGACGGGCTTCTATTAGAGACGGGCTTCTATTAGAGACGGGCTTCTATTAGAGACAGGCTTCTATTGGAGATGGGCTTCTATTAGAGACAGGCTTCTATTAGAGACGAGCTTCTATTAGAGACGGGCTTCTATTAGAGATGGGCTTCTATTAGAGATGGGCTTCTATTAGAGATGGGCTTCTATTAGAGACGGGCTTCTATTAGAGACGGGCTTCTATTAGAGACAGGCTTCTATTGGAGATGGGCTTCTATTAGAGACAGGCTTCTATTAGAGACAGGCTTCTATTAGAGATGGGCTTCTATTAGAGACAGGCTTCTATTAGAGACAGGCTTCTATTAGAGACGGGCTTCTATTAGAGACGGGCTTCTATTAGAGACAGGCTTCTATTAGAGACGGGCTTCTATTAGAGACGGGCTTCTATTAGAGACAGGCTTCTATTAGAGACAGGCTTCTATTAGAGACGGGCTTCTATTAGAGACGGGCTTCTATTAGAGACAGGCTTCTATTAGAGACAGGCTTCTATTAGAGACTGGCTTCTATTAGAGACAGGCTTCTATTAGAGACAGGCTTCTATTAGAGACAGGCTTCTATTGGAGATGGGCTTCTATTAGAGACAGGCTTCTATTAGAGACAGGCTTCTATTAGAGATGGGCTTCTATTAGAGACAGGCTTCTATTAGAGATGGGCTTCTATTAGAGACGGGCTTCTATTGGAGACGGGCTTCTATTAGAGATGGGCTTCTATTAGAGATGGGCTTCTATTAGAGACAGGCTTCTATTAGAGACAGGCTTCTATTTGAGACGGGCTTCTATTAGAGACAGGCTTCTATTGGAGACGGGCTTCTATTAGAGACAGGCTTCTATTAGAGACGGGCTTCTATTAGAGACGGGCTTCTATTAGAGACGGGCTTCTATTGGAGACGGTCTTCTATTAGAGATGTGCTTCTATTAGAGATGGGCTTCTATTAGAGACAGGCTTCTATTAGAGACAGGCTTCTATTGGAGATGGGCTTCTATTAGAGACAGGCTTCTATTAGAGACAGGCTTCTATTAGAGATGGGCTTCTATTAGAGACAGGCTTCTATTAGAGATGGGCTTCTATTAGAGACGGGCTTCTATTGGAGACGGGCTTCTATTAGAGATGGGCTTCTATTAGAGATGGGCTTCTATTAGAGACAGGCTTCTATTAGAGACAGGCTTCTATTTGAGACGGGCTTCTATTAGAGACAGGCTTCTATTGGAGACGGGCTTCTATTAGAGACAGGCTTCTATTAGAGACGGGCTTCTATTAGAGACAGGCTTCTATTGGAGACGGGCTTCTATTAGAGACAGGCTTCTATTAGAGACGGGCTTCTATTAGAGACAGGCTTCTATTGGAGACGGGCTTCTATTAGAGACAGGCTTCTATTAGAGACAGGCTTCTATTAGAGACAGGCTTCTATTAGAGACGGGCTTCTATTGGAGATGGGCTTCTATTAGAGACAGGCTTCTATTAGAGACAGGCTTCTATTAGAGATGGGCTTCTATTAGAGACAGGCTTCTATTAGAGACGGGCTTCTATTAGAGACGGGCTTCTATTAGAGACAGGCTTCTATTAGAGACAGGCTTCTATTAGAGACAGGCTTCTATTAGAGACAGGCTTCTATTAGAGACAGGCTTCTATTAGAGATGGGCTTCTATTAGAGACAGGCTTCTATTAGAGACGGGCTTCTATTAGAGACGGGCTTCTATTAGAGACAGGCTTCTATTAGAGACAGGCTTCTATTAGAGACGGGCTTCTATTAGAGACGGGCTTCTATTAGAGACAGGCTTCTATTAGAGACAGGCTTCTATTAGAGACAGGCTTCTATTAGAGACAGGCTTCTATTAGAGACAGGCTTCTATTAGAGACAGGCTTCTATTGGAGATGGGCTTCTATTAGAGACAGGCTTCTATTAGAGACAGGCTTCTATTAGAGATGGGCTTCTATTAGAGACAGGCTTCTATTAGAGATGGGCTTCTATTAGAGACGGGCTTCTATTGGAGACGGGCTTCTATTAGAGATGGGCTTCTATTAGAGATGGGCTTCTATTAGAGACAGGCTTCTATTAGAGACAGGCTTCTATTTGAGACGGGCTTCTATTAGAGACAGGCTTCTATTGGAGACGGGCTTCTATTAGAGACAGGCTTCTATTAGAGACGGGCTTCTATTAGAGACGGGCTTCTATTAGAGACGGGCTTCTATTGGAGACGGGCTTCTATTAGAGATGGGCTTCTATTAGAGATGGGCTTCTATTAGAGACAGGCTTCTATTAGAGACAGGCTTCTATTGGAGATGGGCTTCTATTAGAGACAGGCTTCTATTAGAGACGGGCTTCTATTAGAGATGGGCTTCTATTAGAGACAGGCTTCTATTAGAGATGGGCTTCTATTAGAGACGGGCTTCTATTGGAGACGGGCTTCTATTAGAGATGGGCTTCTATTAGAGATGGGCTTCTATTAGAGACAGGCTTCTATTAGAGACAGGCTTCTATTTGAGACGGGCTTCTATTAGAGACAGGCTTCTATTGGAGACGGGCTTCTATTAGAGACAGGCTTCTATTAGAGACGGGCTTCTATTAGAGACAGGCTTCTATTGAGACGGGCTTCTATTAGAGACAGGCTTCTATTAGAGACGGGCTTCTATTAGAGACAGGCTTCTATTGGAGACGGGCTTCTATTAGAGACAGGCTTCTATTAGAGACAGGCTTCTATTAGAGACGGGCTTCTATTAGAGACAGGCTTCTATTAGAGACAGGCTTCTATTAGAGACAGGCTTCTATTAGAAACAGGCTTCTATTAGAGACAGGCTTCTATTAGAGACGGGCTTCTATTAGAGACAGGCTTCTATTAGAGACGGGCTTCTATTGGAGACGGGCTTCTATTAGAGACGGGCTTCTATTGGAGACGGGCTTCTATTTGAGACGGGCTTCTATTAGAGACGGGCTTCTATTTGAGACGGGCTTCTATTGGAGACGGGCTTCTATTTGAGACGGGCTTATTTGAGACGGGCTTCTATTAGAGACAGGCTTCTATTAGAGACGGGCTTCTATTTGAGACGGGCTTCTATTGGAGACGGGCTTCTATTGGAGACGGGCTTCTATTTGAGACGGGCTTCTATTTGAGACGGGCTTCTATTAGAGACAGGCTTCTATTAGAGACAGGCTTCTATTAGAGACGTGCTTTTATTAGAGACAGGCTTCTATTAGAGACGGGCTTCTATTTGAGACGGGCTTCTATGAGAGATGTGCTTCTATTAGAGATGGGCTTCTATTAAAGACAGGCTTCTATTAGAGACAGGCTTCTATTAGAGACCGGTTTCTATTTAAGACGGGCTTCTATTAGAGACGGGCTTCTATTAGAGACGTGCTTCTATTAGAGACAGGCTTCTATTAGAGATGGGCTTCTATTAGAGACAGGTTTCTATTAGAGACCGGCTTCTATTAGAGACCGGTTTCTATTAGAGACCGGTTTCTATTTAAGACGGGCTTCTATTAGAGACGGGCTTCTATTAGAGACGGGCTTCTATTAGAGACCGGCTTCTATTAGAGACCGGCTTATATTTGAGATGGGCTTCTATTAGAGACGGGCTTCTATTAGAGACGGGCTTCTATTAAAGACGGGCTTCTATTAGAGACCGGCTTCTATTTGAGACAGGCTTCTATTAGAGACGGGCTTCTATTTGAGATGGGCTTCTAGTAGAGACAGGCTTCTATTAGAGACGGGCTTCTATTAAAGACGGGCTTCTATTAGAGACAGGCTTCTATTAGAGACAGGCTTCTATTAAAGACGGGCTTCTATTAGAGACCGGCTTCTATTTGAGACGGGCTTCTATTAGAGACAGGCTTCTATTAGAGACGGGCTTCTATTAGAGACGGGCTTCTATTA
>NC_068439.1:78621543-78664043 GCF_023373465.1 Oncorhynchus keta | reverse complement strand
AAGGGAAGGAGGGAGAGAGGGAGAGAGAGGATGATGGGAGTAGGGAAGGAGCCAGGATGGATGGTGGGTTATGTGAAGTGAAGTTCCAGTTTGTGTGCGTGTGTGTGTGTGATGAGTCACAAGCTCTGTGATGTGTGTGGAATGCCAGTGGCACGTCACACCTGTTGCTAAAATGTATCCGTCTTCTTGGCGCCCCTCAGGCCTGCCTCTGCCCTCCAGTTTCAATGGATTGTTTTGACAAACTGATTGTTAAGGCAACTGGAAAAGACAGAAGGGGATGTAAGATCGCTCATTTTTTCAATGTTGTTTATTCCTGACTGTTTTCCAAAAAGCTCTTCCAAAACTCACACATGATATTTCACTGTATTACATTTTCTTACCTTCCCTTATACTGTAAAACCATCACACATTATCCAGTCTAAACACTCTCTCTCCTCCCCTCTCCCTCTTCTCCTGTCTCTGACTCTCTCTCTCTCTCTCTCTCTCTCTCTCTCTCTCTTTCTCTCTCTCTCTCTCTCTCTCTCTCTCTCTCTCTCTCTCTCTCTCTCTCTCTCTCTCTCTCTCTCTCTCTGTCTCCTCTCTTTCTCTCTCTCTCTCCTCTCCCTCCTCTCCTGTCTCTGACTCTCTCTCTCCTCCCCTCTCCCTCCTCTCCTGTTTCTTCCCTCTCTCTCTCTCTCTCTCGCTCTCTCTCTCTCCTCTCTCTCTCTCTCTCTCTCTCTCTCTCTCTCTCTCTCTCTCTCTCTCTCTCTCTCTCTCTCTCTCTCTCTCTCTCTGTCTCCTCTCTCTCTCTCTCTCTCTCCTCTCCCTCCTCCCCTGTCTCTGCCTCTCTCTCTCCTCCCCTCTCCCTCCTCTCCTGTCTCTGCCTCTCTCTCTCCTCCCCTCTCCCTCATCTCCTGTCTCTGCCTTTCTCTCTCTCCTCTCCTCTCCTCTCCTGTCTCTGCCTCTCTCTCTCTCCTCCCCTCTCCCTCCTCTCCTATCTCTGCCTCTCTCTCTCTCCTCCCCTCTCCCTCCTCCCCTCTCCCTCCTCTCCTGTCTCTGCCTCTCTCTCTCCTCCCCTCTCCCTCATCTCCTGTCTCTGCCTTTCTCTCTCTCCTCTCCCTCCTCCCCTGTCTCTCCCTCCTCTCCTGTCTCTGTCTCTGCCTCTCTCTCTCTCCTCCCCTCTCCCTCCTCTCCTGTCTCTGCCTCTCTCTCTCCTCCCCTCTCTCTCCTCTCCTGTCTCTGCCTCTCTCTCTCCTCTCCTCTCCCTCCTCTCCTGTATCTGCCTCTCTCTCTCTCCCTCCCTCTCCTTCCTCTCCTGTCTCTGCCTCTCTCTCTCTCTTCCCCTCTCCATCTTCCTCTCCCTCCCTCTCTCTCTTTTCCTCTCCCTTCCCCTCTCCACCCCCCTCTCTCTGTTTCTCTTTCTCTCTCCCTCCCTCTCCCTCCCTCTCCCTCTCTCTCCCAGGCAATGGCACTGTTTTATGGTGTACCTGCTGTACCAGTGTCTTCAAGTCGGTGACCAGTTGCTTCATTAAGAACCTGGCATGCTCAGGGATCTGTGCGGGTCTGGTGTGTGTTCCCTTTGACGTGGCTCTAGGGGCCAGCCCTCGCTGCTGCTGGTGGCTCCACACTCTGCTGCTCTGCAAGACCCTGAAGTTCCTCCACAAACTCTTCTGCTCCGTCACCGTGCTCAGCTTCGCTGCCATCGCACTCGACAGGTGGGTGATGGCAGGAAAGTCAAACTGCACTGCTGGTAGCTGCAACATATTGCTTATAAAGTGTTGTGATCTTATGTGAAGATAATGTGATAACGTGATAACATGTAAAGCAACATGTGATAACATGTAAAGCAACATGTGATAACATGAAATGTTATGTGACGTGTTCCATTTTTCACATGATTTCACGTCTGAAATTTCACGTGAAAACGTGTTTTATTTTCTGTAACGACTGAAACTAGGCTGAAAATAATTTGTATGTCATATCATAGGAAAAGACACTGCATTCACACAAAATTGCACGAAGTAGGCAGTTAGGATTTTTCACTTCAAATACATCATACTTTGACTAAAACGATTACTGATTGACTTAAATTGTTGTGCAACATCATGGGTGAACTCTGGCCATCGTCTTTCAGCTCGAAAAAAGTGGATTTCTACTGGTATGGGCGTTTTAAAACTGAAAACAGTATAATCTGTTTTTGTACCAGATAAAAGGTCCCTCTATCTCTACTCACCCTGTGTGGTTTGGAGACGGGCTGTACTCCACTCTGCCTGGTGCTGTTTGTCTCTCCTGCAGAGCTCCCTGTTCTGAGCTGCAGCCAAAATAACTGACAGTCCACAGGGAGGGACTCTCTCCCTGACACTCACAGCTACACTCCATTCTACACTCACAGCTACACTCCATTCTACACTCACAGCTACACTCCATTCTACACTCACAGCTACACTCCATTCTACACTCACAGCTACACTCCATTCTATACTCACAGCTACACTCCATTCTACGCTCACAGCTACACTCCATTCTACACTCACAGCTACACTCCATTCTACACTCACAGCTACACTCCATTCTACACTCACAGCTACACTCCATTCTACACTCACAGCTACACTCCATTCTATACTCACAGCTACACTCCATTCTACACTCACAGCTACACTCCATTCTACACTCACAGCTACACTCCATTCTACACTCACAGCTACACTCCATTCTATACTCACAGCTACACTCCATTCTACGCTCACAGCTACACTCCATTCTACACCCACTCCATTCTACACTCACAGCTACACTCCATTCTCAGCTCACAGCTACACTCCATTCTACACTCACAGCTACACTCCATTCTACACTCACAGCTACACTCCATTCTACACTCACAGCTACACTCCATTCTCAGCTCACAGCTACACTCCATTCTACACCCACTCCATTCTACACTCCATTCTATACTCACAGCTACACTCCATTCTATACTCACAGCTACACTCCATTCTCAACTCACAGCTACACTCCATTCTACACTCACAGCTACACTCCATTCTACACTCACAGCTACACTCCATTCTACACTCACAGCTACACTCCATTCTAAACTCACAGCTACACTCCATTCTATACTCACAGCTACACTCCATTCTACACTCACAGCTACACTCCATTCTACACCCACTCCATTCTACACTCACAGCTACACTCCATTCTACACTCACAGCTACACTCCATTCTACACTCACAGCAACACTCCATTCTACACTCACAGCTACACTCCATTCTATACTCACAGCTACACTCCATTCTACACCCACTCCATTCTACACTCACAGCTACACTCCATTCTACACTCACAGCTACACTCCATTCTACGCTCACAGCAACACTCCATTCTACACTCACAGCTACACTCCATTCTGCGCTCACAGCAACACTCCATTCTACACTCCATTCTACACTACATTCTACACTCACAGCTACACTCATTCTATGCTCACAGCTACACTCCATTCTACACTCACTCATTGCGTTTACTTGATAGCTACCTACACAAATAGCTAGCTAGAACATTTCAAAGCAATACAAATAAGTTCTCCAGTAGACATCTACACTCCATGCTACGGTCACTCCATTCTACACTCACAACTACACTCCATGCTACGGTCACTCCATTCTACACTCACAACTACACTCCATTCTACACTCACAGCTACACTCCATTCTACACTCACAGCTACACTCCATTCTACGCTCACAGCTACACTCCATTCTACACTCACAGCAACACTTCATTCTACACTGAGCTACACTCCATTCTACACTGAGCTACACTCCATTCTACACTCACTCCATTCTACACTGAGCAACACTCCATTCTACACTCACTCCATTCTACACTCAATCTATTCTACGCTCTTTTGCTCTGTCACTACACTCTCTTCTTCTTCACTGCTACACTTTCTCTTCCCTCCTCTTCCTTCACCGCTATACTCGCTCACTCAGTCACTCACTCAGTCACTCACTCAGTCACTCACTCACTCACTCACTCACTCACTCACTCACTCACTCACTCACTCACTCACTCACTCACTCGCCTCTTTCCTCTTCCATGTGTATTTTGTCCACATCAGACTCTCCACAGCTCAGTAAGATATCTCTCTCTCTCTCCCTCCTGCTTGCTCCACTTAGCCACACAAAACCCCCACATATTCTCATTCATACTGGAGAAGGTCTTCTGTTCAACCAGTCAAGGGTTCTGTGAATGAGAGCGGGAAACAATGATAGGTGTGCTACTATCCTTCTTCAGTCTATTTCCAACTTACCCTCTTCTCTTTCCTCTGCAGGGTAGTTTACATGCATATTTGACCCATCTAGTTAGTTAGTTAGTTAGGTAGGTAGGTAGGTAGGTAGCTACAGCGATGTTAGTTTACCTCGGGGGTAGGTAGGTAGGTAGGTAGGTAGGTACAGCGATGTTAGTTTACATCAGGGGTAGGTAGGTAGGTAGCTCCAGCGATGTTAGTTTACATCAGGGGTAAACCCCCACGATGTTATTGCCTCATTCATAGGTAGGTAGGAAGGTAGGTAGGTAGGTAGGTAGCTACAGCAACCAGTTTACATCAGGGGTAGGTAGGTAGGTAGAATAGGTAGGTAGGTAGGAAGGAAGGAAGGTAGGTAGGTATCCTTCTGTTGGTTTACATCAGGGGTAGGTAGGTAGGTAGGTTCCTAGGTAGGTAGGTTTACAGCGATGTTATTTACATCAGGGGTAGGTAGGTAGGTAGGTAGGTAGGTAGGTAGGTAGGTAGTTAGTTAGGGGTAGGTAGGTAGGTAGGTAGGTAGGTAGGTAGGTAGGTAGGTAGGTAGGAAGGAAGGAAGGAGGGAAGGTAGGTAGCTTCAGCGATGTTGGTTTACATCAGGGGTAGGTAGGTAGGTAGGTAGGTAGGTAGGTACAGCGATGTTAGTTTACCTCAGGGGGGTAGGTAGGTAGGTAGCTGCAGCGATGTTAGTTTGCCTCAGGGGTAGGTAGGTAGGTAGGTAGGCAGGCGATGGTTTACATCAGGGGTAGGTAGGTAGGTAGGTAGGTAGCTGCAGCGATGTTAGTTTACATCAGGGGTAGGTAGGTAGGTAGGTAGCTGCAGCGATGTTAGTTTACATCAGGTAGGTAGGTAGGTAGGTACAGCGATGTTAGTTTACCTCAGGGGTAGGTAGGTAGGTAGGTAGCTACAGCGATGTTAGTTTACATCAGGGGTAGGTAGGTAGGTAGGTAGGTAGGTAGGTAGGTAGGTAGGTAGGTAGCTTCAGGCGATGGTTTACATCAGGGGTAGGTAGGTAGGTAGGTAGGTAGGTAGGACAGGATGTTAGTTTACATCAGGGGTAGGTAGGTAGGTAGGTAGCTGCAGCGATGTTAGTTTACCTCAGGGGTAGGTAGGTAGGTAGGTAGGTAGGTAGGTAGGTAGGCAGCGATGTTAGTTTACCTCAGGGGTAGGTAGGTAGGTAGGTAGCTGCAGCGATGTTAGTTTGCCTCAGGGGTAGGTAGGTAGCTGCAGCGATGTTAGTTTACATCAGGGGTAGGTAGGTAGGTACAGCGATGTTAGTTTACCCCCTGATCTACATCGAACACACAAAGCCTTCGTAGTTACTACTGTCCTGATCTTCATCGAACACACAAACCTTCGTAGTTACTATTGTCCTGATCTAACACTCAGAGAACAGAATGCTTACATTGGATACGTGTTCTTCTGTTGCTTTTGTTTTGACTCAGTATGTACTGGTTAATGTTACGGATAAAAGTGTCACTGCAGAGGCTCAACTCAGTGTGAATGAATGCTCTGCGGTGTGTAATGTTGTCTATCCTCTCCTCCTCTCTAGGTACTACTCTGTCCTCTACCCTCTGGAGAGGAAGATCTCAGACGCCAGGTCACGTGACCTTGTCATCTACATCTGGATCCACGCCACCATCGCCAGTGTGCCCGTGTTCGCCTTAACCAACGTTACGGACGTGTACGCCACCTCGTCCTGTTCCGACGCCCGCGCCCGCTCCCTGGGTCACATGGTCTACGTGTTGACCTACAACGTAACCACGGTGATCCTTCCGCTCGTTGTCGTCTTCCTGTTAATGGTCCTGATTCGCAGAGCTCTCAACGCCAGCCAGAACAAGAAGGTGATCATCGCAGCATTAAGAACACCTCAGAACTCCATCTCCATCCCGTATGTCTCTCAACGCGAGGCTGAGCTACATGCTACGTTACTGGCTGTGGTGTTAGCCTTCTCAGCCTGTAGCGCCCCCTATGGGGCGTTGGTGGTATACCGCACTCTTCTCGGGGACGGGGAAGACTTGTCCCTTTCTCTCCATCTCACGGCCATCTGGCTGCCCAAGGTGTCTCTCCTCACCAACCCTCTGCTGTTTCTGACGGTGAACGGCTCGGCTCGACGCTGCCTGTTTGATGTTCTAGTCCGGGTACACAGACGCTACAGCCGGCGTAACGTGGTCAGCACTGGGAATCTGGGGCTGAGGGGCGAGGGAGGGTTGGGAGGGTCTGGGACCCTGGAGGGGTCTGCTCGCGCTGGGAGCCAGCTCCTGGAGATGTTTAATATCGGACAGCAGCAGATCTTTAGGCCGACCGATGAAGAGGAGGAGGAGGTGGAGAATGCGAGCCCTTCATTAGGGTCAGGGGTGGGGGGCTGTCCTCATCCCAATGAGAACCACCACCAGGCAGGAGGAGGAGGGGGAGGAGGGAGACATGGAGGGAAGGTGGTTCTACAGAAAGAGACCGAACCAACCAGAGAGAGCATCCCGGTAACTAAAGAACAACCTCCTCTCTTATTGCCCGAGGTCTCACCTGTCCGTGCCTGTGCTTACACCTCCTCGTCACAGGTGGCGCCAGCAACCCCCACGGAGCCCGAGGACGCCACCCAGTTTGGGTTCGGGCCATTCGAGCTGCCGCCCCAGTGGCTGCCGGAGACCAGGAACAGTAAAAAGAGGCTCCTCCCACCGCTAGGGAACACCCCAGAGGAACTGATCCAGACCAAACAGCCACGACCAAGGCCAGAACGACGAATCAGCAGGAACAACAAGGTCAGCACCTTCCCCACATCGACCCCTGAACTATAAACCCCGACCTTTGAACTGATGGCCCCTGATCACAGCTATCGGCGGAGGTCAGCATGTAGATGATTTGTGATCCGTTTTGTGTCAATGACTGGGTACAAAGTCAGTGGAGGAAACCTCACCTGATCAACCACCTGACCAACCACCTGTTCAACCACCTGACCAACTATCTGACCAATCACCTGATCAACCACCTGACCAACCACCTGCCCAAGGGCCCCCTGTAAGAGAGAACAGAAAGTACAACTCCAGAGCTCGATGAGTCTGTCTCATTGTTGATTCTCTCTGTCGTGTAATGCAGTGGTTCCCAAACGTTTTATAGTCCCGTACCCCTTCAAACATTCAACCTCCAGCTGTATCCCCTCTAGCATCAGGGTCAGCGCACTCTCAAATGTTGTTTTTTTGCCATCATTGTAAGCCACACACACACACACACACACACACACACACACACACACACACACACACACACACACACACACACACACACACACACACACACACACAATGAGTGTGAGTTTTTGTCACAACCTAGCTCATGGGGAAGTGACAAAGAGCTCTTATAGGACGAGGTCACAAATAATAGGATAATAATAATCAATAATTTTGCTCTTTATTTAGCCATCTTACATATAAAACCTTATCTGTTCATGGAAAATTGTGAAAAACTCACCACAGGTTAATGAGAAGGGTGTGCTTGAAAGGATGCACATAACTCTGACATGTTGGGTTGTATTGGAGAGAGTCTCAGTCTTAAATCATTTTCCACACAGTCTGTGCCTGTATTTAGTTTTCATGCTCGTGAGGGCCGAGAATCCACTCTCACATAGGTACGTGGTTGCAAAGGACGTCAGTGTCTTAACAGCGCGATTTGCCAAGGCAGGATACTCTGAACGCAGCCCTATTCATAAATCTGGCAGTGGCTTCTGATTCAATTCTATTTTCACAGAACCGCTTGTTGCAATTTAGATGAAGCTCTCTTGTTCAGATATCGGTAAGTGGACTGGAGGCAGGGCATGAAAGGGATAACGAATCCAGTCGTTTGTCTGTTTCGGGAATGCTATATCCCATTTGACATTGTCTGTAAGCTTGAGTTCATTTGCACACAAAAAATCATATGATGATGGAAAGACCTGTGTGTTGTCCGTGTTAATGCAGACAGAGAAGACCTGTGTGTTGTCCGTGTTAATGCAGACAGAGAAGACCTGTGTGTTGTCCTTGTTAATGCAGACAGAGAAGACCTGTGTGTTGTCCGTGTTCATGCAGACAGAGAAGACCTGTGTGTTGTCCGTGTTAATGCAGACAGAGAAGACCTGTGTGTTGTCCTTGTTAATGCAGACAGAGAAGACCTGTGTGTTGTCCGTGTTAATGCAGACAGAGAAGACCTGTGTGTTGTCCGTGTTCATGCAGACAGAGAAGACCTGTGTGTTGTCCGTGTTAATGCAGACAGAGAAGACCTGTGTGTTGTCCGTGTTAATGCAGACAGAGAAGACCTGTGTGTTGTCCGTGTTAATGCAGACAGAGAAGACCTGTGTGTTGTCCGTGTTCATGCAGACAGAGAAGACCTGTGTGTTGTCCGTGTTAATGCAGACAGAGAAGACCTGTGTGTTGTCCGTGTTCATGCAGACAGAAAAGACCTGTGTGTTGTCCGTGTTAATGCAGACAGAGAAGACCTGTGTGTTGTCCGTGTTAATGCAGACAGAAAAGACCTGTGTGTTGTCCGTGTTAATGCAGACAGAGAAGACCTGTGTGTTGTCCGTGTTAATGCAGACAGAGAAGACCTGTGTGTTGTCCGTGTTCATGCAGACAGAGAAGACCTGTGTGTTGTCCGTGTTAATGCAGACAGAGAAGACCTGTGTGTTGTCCGTGTTAATGCAGACAGAAAAACTTCTCCAACTTCTTAATCATAGCCTTAATATTGTCCCACATATTGAATATAGTTGCGGAGAGTCCATGTAATCCTAGATTCAGATCATTCAGGCGATAAAAAACATCACCCAGATAGGCCAGTCGTGTGAGAAACCCGTCATCATGCAAGCGGTCAGACAGGTGAAAAGGATGGTCATTAAAGAACTTTAAGAAAATACACGAGAGTTCAGGGGCCTTGCTTTAACAGTTAACAATTTTCACTGTAGTGTGCAAAACGTCTTTTAAGCTTTCAGGCATTCTCTTGGCAGCAAGAGCCTCTCGGTGGATGCTGCAGTGGACCCAAGTGGTGTCGTGAGCAACCGCTTGCACGCGTGTTACCACTCCACTATGTCTCCCTGTCATGGCTTTTGCGCCATCAGTACAGATACCAACACATCTTGACCACCAAAGTCCATTTGATGTCACAAAGCTGTCCAGTACTTTAAAAAATATCCTCTCATGTTGTCCTGGTTTCCGGTGGTTGCAGAAGAGGATGAACATATTATTAGTAGTATTATTATTACATAAATGTAACAGACATATACCAGGAGCTGTGCCAGGCCTGCCACATCTGTTGACTCATCCAGCTGTAACACATATAATTAATTGGCTTGTATGCGAAGAAATAATTGTTTCAAACATCTCCTGCCGTGTCACTGATGTGAAACTGTGTTGTTTGATGAAGACGTTGTCTGTATAGTTTTTTGGGCCTTTCCCCCCCCCCAGCATTGTCCATATTGTATTTATTTAACCAGGCAAGTCAGTTAAGAACACATTCTTATTTCCAATGACAGCATAGGAACTGCCTGTTCAGGGGTCAGCTCGGGGGTTTGAACTTCCGGTTACTAGTCCAACACTCTAACCACTAGGCTACCCTGCCGCCCCATTTCCACGGCAGCAGGAAGAATTAAGTCCTCCACAATAGTATGAGGCTTTCCTGTCCCAGCCACTCGGTAACTCACCATATAAGACACTTCTAGCCCCTTCTTATTAATGGTATCTGTTGCTTTTATACATGTCTTACTACTCGAAAGTCATCTTTATTCTAACTCAAAAAACTCCTGTGTCTTGTTTTTCAAATTGTTATGTTTCGTTTCTAAATGTCTGGTTTCCCGCGAGAGAGTAACAGTTAATGTGATTGGATGAGTAACAGTTAATGTTATTGGATGAGTAACGGTGAATGTGATTGGATGAGTAACAGTTAATGTGATTGGATGAGTAACGGTGAATGTGATTGGATGAGTAACAGTTAATGTGATTGGATGTTAATTATTTGACTAGGATACCTGTATTTGACATTGTGTTGTTATTTCGCTGAACATTAGATGGTTTCATTTTATTTTTGGCAGTGAAACAAGGCTACTCAGGCGAGAAATAAACCTCATCCAAATGTATAGCCACGTTCAAAAATATAAATGTACTGTTTAAAAAATGTGAGAGAATTTTTAATAAAAAAAAAATGTGAATCATATTTTTATTTGGCGTACCTCCGACGGCATTGCGTACCCCAGTTTGTGAATACCTGGTGTAATGAATAAATGTTATGTAAATAACAGGCTAGTAGGTAAAAGGCCGCGCACCAGGCCTCGCACAACACCTAATAGCCCAGGTCTAATGTCTAAAGCCACGTTTTTCTGGAGACATTGGTCGATCCCAATCTCTTCGTGGTCCTTTATAGCTCAGTTGGTGCTTGTAACGGCGCGGTGGTGGGTTTTATTCCTGGGATCATCCTTACGTAAAACAGAACGGTATGGACGCATGACTGTATGTCGCTTTGGATAAAAGCATCTGCTAAATGGCATATTTATTATATATTATCCCCAATGTCCTGGTTTGGATGTTCTCGCTTAAAAAAAATTATAATATACCTTTCCATGAAACAGTTGATTTGTACTGGCACTGCTGAACGGGGCAGCAGGGGCTTAAAAACCTTTTCAATACCTCTGTTTTATTCAACGTAATTAGTCCAATCAATTCAATCTAGTTTATTTCTAAGAAAATGTTGGACTTCAGGCCAATGATGTATTGGAACGTACACACATTTCATTCTTGGAAGGACACATTTACATTGGGATTGACATGGATAGCTGAGTAACACGAAAACTGGATGTATCATAGATTCTGGGTGTTTCTGAAGGTGTTTTTCCAAAACATATTCTAACACGATTCAACTGGCATCAAGTCTTTTATCTGTGTCAAACCTTTCACTTTTGCGTTGACATCGTGTCACCGCGGTATTTTCTCTTGAGTTGTTTTTCTTTCAAAAGGATGATATATTTCATTTAGAAACATCTGTAAAGCCTTGAGTCGTAGCTGTCCACATGTGGGTTTAATCTGCATTATATCTTACTTTGGAGTTCTTTCTCTAGAGTAGAACAGGTGTCTTCAGGTGTGTTGAATATCATTCCTTTCCAATGCCAACCCTTTGTACTACAGATATAGTGACTTCAATGCAATGAATAACATGATAAGTGCAATTGTACAGTATGCAAATAAAATAACTTTGAATTAACAGAATTGTCCTCGTGCTTTGTTCATATTCTACAATGAAATTCTTCAGTGTTCTTCAACCTCCTGTTCCTGGACTGGCCCCAGTCGGTGAGATATCGCTTTCCGGTCCCTGAGATGCTAGAGTGTTAGTTTTGATGTTAGCTGTACCTCAGGAGGGAAAAACACATAGTTTTCCTGGTCCCAGATCTGTTTCTGCTCTTGCAAACTTCCTTGCTCATTGCTCAAACCAATGAGTGACAAGGAGTTGGCATTATGACTGGCAACTGACTATCCTACCGATCCTTGACTTCGGCGATGTCATTTACAAAATAGCCTCCAACACTCTACTCAGCAAATTGGATGCAGTCTATCGCAGTGCCATCCGTTTTGTCACCAAAGTCCCATATACTATCCACCACTGCGACTTGTATGCTTTTGTTGACTGGCCCTTGCTTCATATTCGTCGCCAAACCCCCTGGTTCCAGGTCATCTACAAGTCTCTGCTAGGTAAAGCCTCGCCTTATCTCAGCTCACTGGTCACCATAGCAGCACCCACCCGTAGCACACGCTCCAGCAGGTATATCTCACTGGTCACCCCCAAAAAACAATTCCTCCTTTGGTCGTCTTTCCTTCCAGTTCTCTGCTGCCAATGACTGGAACGAACTGCAAAAATCTCTCTCATATCTCCCTCTCTAGCTTTAAGCAACAGCTGTCAGAGCAGCTCACAGATCACTGCACCTGTACATAGCCCATCTGTAAATAGCCCATTCAACTACCTCATCCCCATACTGTTATTTTATTTTATTTTATTTTTTTGCTCCTTTGCACCCCAGTATCTCTACTTGCACACTTATCTTCTGCACATCTATCACTCCAGTGTTTAATTGTTATATTGTCATTATTTCATCACTATGGCCTATTTATTGCCTCACCTCCCTTATCCTACCTCATTTGCACACACTGTATATAGACTTTTTCTATTGTATTATTGACTGTACGTTTGTTTATTCCATGTGTAACTCTGTGTTGTTGTTTGTGTCGCACATCTTTGCTTTATCTTGGCCAGGTCGCAGTTGTAAATGAGAACTTGTTCTCAACTAGCCTACCTGGTTAAATAAAGGTGAAATAAAAAACACATACACATATTTAACAGAGGTTATTGCAGGTGTAGCAAAAATGATTGTGTTCCCAACAGTGCAGTAGTATCTAACAATTCACAACAATACACACAAGTCTAAACGTTTTTTTTTTTTTAAAGAAATATGCCCGTCCCTGTTTATATAACAGATTGAGAAACACTCCTAATGGACCATCCCTAGCAGAGGGTCAGTCCAAAATGTCCTATTTCCTATATAGTGCACTACTTTTTGACCTTCTCTTCAAAAGTAGTGCACTATAAAGGGAACAGGGTGCCTTTTAGGATGCAGCCCCGAGAGGCTGGAGTGAGGGGAAAGATTTCCTACCTACCAAGTCTCCACGGATCAATTCTATTGACTCTACAGAGAAGCTGCAGATCAATACGGCTCCATTTACAACACAGTCTGCATGTTATAAATGAAATGAGAAATACATATAGGCCTAACGAAAGTCTCTTGATCAATTGATAGTCAGATTGAATCTACAACCCTTTATATAAAGATATTTTATTGTAGCGCTTGTAGTCACAAGGTCTGAATCATGTACTTTGTCATTTAGGTTTTTTTTTGAACGCGATGGTGGTCACTGACTGAGATTTATATGCTATCAACATGTCAACATACATTGTCAAGGAAAAGTATGTGAACCCTTTGGAAATACCTGGATTTCTGCATAAATTGGTCATACAATTTCATCTGATCTCCATCTAAGTCACAACAATAGACAAACACAGTCTGCTTAAACTAATAAAACACAAATGATTATATGTTGTGATGTCTTTATTGAACACACCGCGTAAACATTCACAGTGCAGGGTGGGAAAAGTATGTGAACCCTTGGATTTAATAACTGGTTGACCCTCCTTTGGCAGCAATAACCTCAACCAAACATTTTCTGTAGTTGCGGATCAGACCTGCACAACGACCATTCCTCTTTACAAAACTGTTTAAGTTCAGAAATATTCTTGGGATGTCTGGTGTGAACTGCTCTCGAGGTCATGTCACAGCATCTCAATCAGGTTGAGGTCAGGACTCTGACTGGGCCACTCCAGAACAGGAGTCTGACTGGGCCACTCCAGAACAGGACTCTGACTGGGCCACTCCAGAACAGGAGTCTGACTGGGCCACTCCAGAAGGCATATTTTCGTCTGTTGACGCCATTGTGTTGTTGATTTACTTCTGTGTTTTGGGTCGTTGTCCTGTTGCACCACCCAACTTCTGTTCAGCTTCAATTGACAGACAGATAGCCTAACATTCTCCTGCAAAATGCCTCTATAAACTTGGGAATTAATTTTTCTGTTGACGATAGCAAGCTGTCCAGGCCCTGAGGCAGCAAAGTAGCCCCAAACCATGATGCTCCCTCCACCAGACTTTACAGTTGGGATGAGGTTTTGATGTTGGTGTGTTGTGCCTTTTGTTCTCCACACATAGTGTGTTCCTTCCAAAACAACTCAACTGTAGTTTCATCTGTCCACGGAACATTTTGCCAGTAGCGCTATGGAACATCCAGGTGCACTTTTTGCAAACGTCAGACGTGCAGCAATGTTTTTTTTGGACAGCAGTGTCTTCTTCTGTGGTGTCCTCCCATGAACACCATTCTTGTTTAGTGTTTTACGTATCGAAGTTTCGTCAACAGAGACGTTAGCATGTTCCAGAGATTTCTAGATTTCTGCTGGACACTCTAGGATTCTTCTTAACCTCATTGAGCATTCTGCAATGTGCTCTTGCAGTCATCTTTGCAGGACGGCCAATCATAGGGAGAGTAGCAGCAGTGCTGAACTTTCTCCATTTATAGACAATTTGTCTTACCGTGGACTTATGAACATCAAGGCTTTTAGAGATACTTTGTAACCCTTTCCAGCTTTATGCAAGTCAACAATTCTTAATCTTCGGTCTTCTGAGATCTCTTTTGTTCGAGGCATGGTTCACATCAGGCAATACTTCTTGTGAATAGCAAACTCACATTTTGTGAGTGTTTTTTAAAGGGCAAGGCAGCTCTAACCAACATCTCCAATCTTGTCTCATTGATTGGACAAGAGGTTAGCTGACTCCTGACTCCAATTAGCTTTTGGAGAAGTCATTAGCCTAGCATACTTTTTCCAACCTACACTGTGAATGTTTAAATTATGTATTCAATATGACAAGAAAAATACAAACATTTGTGTGTTAATAGTCTATGTTTGTTTATTATTGTGACTTAGATGAAGATCAGATCAAATGTCATGACTAATTTATACAGAAATCCAGGTAATTCCAAAGGGTTCATATACTTTTTCTTGCCCATGTAATTAAACAATACTCATGTTTTTGTTACCAACTAATCCACGTCAATACAGAAACATCAGCCATTGTAAACATCAGTCATTGTAAACATCAGCCATTGTATCGCTTACCCTGATATCTAAGATGAAAGCCCTAGAAAGCCCTAGAGCAACAGAACCTCCTCTTTCGATTACCTTCTGACACTGAGTAAACAGCAACCCAGAATGTCTCTAAATATACAGAACAAAAATCTAAACGCAACATGTAACAATTTCTATGATTTTACTGAGTTACAGTTAATATAAGGATATGAATCAATTGAAATAAATAAATTAGGCCCTAATCTTCTTTATACATTTCTTTACCCCCTTTTTCTCCCCAATTTCATGGTATTCAACTGGTAGTTACAGTCCTGTCGCAATCGCTGCAACTCCCGTATGGACTTGGGAGAGGCGAAGGTCCGTGCATCCTCCGAAACACAAGCTTGCCAAGCCACACTGCTTCTTGACGCAATGCCCAGTTAAAAACGTATTGGTGACAGGGGGGCAGTATTGAGTAGCTTGGATGAATAAGTTGCCCAGAGTAAACTGCCTGCTACTCTGTCCCAGATGCTAATATATGCATATTATTAGTAGTATTGGATAGAAAACACACACGTTTCTAAAACCGTTTGAATGATGTCTGTGAGTATAACAGAACTCATATGGCATGCGAAAACCTGAGAAAAATCCAACCAGGAAGTGGAAAATCTGAGGCTTGTAGGTTTTCAAAGCTTGGCCTATCGAATACATAGACAGTGTCTAAGGGGTCATTTTTCACTTCCTAAGGCTTCCACTGGATGTCAACCGTCTTTTGAAACTTGTTTGAGGATTCTACTATAAAGGAGGTGCTCATGAGACCTGTTGGTGTCAGTGGTCTGGCAGAGTGCTTGGGTCTCATGGCGCGCGTTCGCGAGAGAGTTAGCTTTCTTTCCATTGCTTTTCTTCAAACATAGGAATTCTCCGGTTGGAACATTAATTGAACATTTAAAACATCCTAATGATTGATTCTATAATTAGTTTGACAGTTTTCCACGGACTGTTATATAACTTTTTGAACTTTTCGTCCGACGTTCTGCTGGACCTGAACGCGCGTTTGAATTTTCTTACCAAACGCCCTAACAAAAGGATCTATTTGGACATAAATGATGGACATTATCGAACAAATCAAGCATTTATTGTGGACCTGGGATTCCTGGGAGTGGATTCTGATGAAGATCATCAAAGGTAAGTGAATATTTCTAATGCTATTTTTGACTAATGTTGACTACACAATATGACAGATATCGCTTTGGCTTCTTTGTTGTCTGAACTTTGTTCTCAGATTATTGCATGGTTTGCCTTTTCCGTAAAGTTTTTTTGAAATCTGACACAGCGATTGCATTAAGGAGAAGTATATCTCTAATTCCATGTATAATAGTTGTATCTTTATCAATGTTTATTATGAGTATTTCTGTAATTTGATGGGGCTCTAAGCTAAATCATTCCATGTTTTAGAACTACTGAACGTAACGCGCCAATGTAAAATGAGATTTTTAAAATATAAATATGCACATTACCGAACAAAACATACATGGGTAACATGAAGTCCTATGAGTGTCATCTGATGAAGATCATCAAAGGTTAGTGATTAATTGGATCTCTATTTGTGCTTTTTGTGACTCCTCTCTTTGGCTGGAAAAATGGCTGTGTTTTTCTGTGAGTTGGTGGTGACCTAACATAATCGTTTGTGGTGTTTTTGCTGTAAAGCATTTTTTAAATCAGACACTGTGGCTGGATTAACAAGAATTCTATCTTTAAAATGGTGCCTGATACTTGTATGTTTGAGAAATTTTATTTATGAGATTTATGTTGTTTTGTATTTGGCGCCCTGCAATTCCATTGGCTGTTGGGTTCTGCGCCACCCGGGAGGACATTAGGCCCTAATCTATGGGTTTCACATGACTGGGAAAACAAATATGCAGCTGTTGGTCACAGATACCTTTAAAAAAAGGTAGGGACATGGATCTGGTGTGACCATAATTTGCCTCATGCCATGCAACACATCTCCTTCGCATTGACTTGATCAGGCTGTTGAATGTGGCCTGGGGAATGTTGTCCCACTCCTCTCCAATGGCTATGAGAAGTTTATGGTAGAGAATTTAACATTAAATTATCTGGCAACAGCTCTGATGGACATGCCTGCAGTCAGCATGCCAATTGCACGCTTCCTCAAAACTTGAGACATCTGGGGCATTGTGTTGTGTGGCAAACTGTAGCCTTTTATTGTCCCGAGCACAAGGTGCAACTGTGTAATGATCATGCTGTTTAATCAGCTTCTTGATATGCCACACCTGTCAGGTGGATGGATTATCTTGGCAAAAGAGAAATGCTCACTAACAGGGATGTGAGCAAATATGTGTATTTGTTCAGTGTATTTGTTAAGCCATAACCCCCCCCTCCACGGTTACCCACGATGCACTATGCTGTCTGCTATCTCCCAATCTATACTACATCCTCTCTCTCCTCACATCGCCTCGCCTGCATCAGCCAATATTGTGCAGTGGACCACAGATTGAAGCGATAGCGACTACACCACACAACGGAATTGGACTTTACCACTTCATTGTTTAGCTTAGTGTAAACATTCATACTGAAGGTTTGTCTTTTTTCAGCTGATTGATTCCTGTAAGTGCTTCAGGTGGTAGTCAATGGCAGAGATGGACATCACTCAATCAGCTTACACCTGAGGTTCGGCCAGACCATCACTCAATCAGCTTACACCTGAGGTTTGGCCAGACCATCACTCAATCAGCTTACACCTGAGGTTCAGCCATGCCTTCTGTAATATTATGGCATTTATCCCATTTCACATGAATTTCATTGATGACCTAGGTGAGTCTCACGCTTTGCAGTTCAAAGATCAACTGTATACTGTACCTGTATACTGTACAGTGCCTTCGGAAAGTATTCAGACCCCTTGACTTTTTCCACATTTTGTTAAATTACAACCTTATTCTAAAATTGATTAAATAAATACAAATCCTCATCAATCTACACACAATACCCCATAATGACATCACAATACCCCATAATGACAAAGTGAAAAAAGGTGTTTTAGACCATTTTGCTTTAATTTAGAATTTTTTTTTAAACAACTTATTTACATACTCTAAATTGAGCTCAGGTGCATCCTGCTTCCATTGATCATCCTTGAGATGTTTCTACAACTCTATTGGAGTCCACCTGTGGTACATTCAATTGATTGGACATGATTTGGAAAGGCACACACCTGTCTATATAAGGTCCCACAGTTGACAGTGCATGTCAGAGCAAAAACCAATCCATGAGGTTGAAGGAATTGTCTGTAGTGCTCAGAGACAGGATTGTGTCGAGGCACAGATCTGGGGAATGGTACCAAAACCTGTCTGCAGCATTGAAGGTCCCCAAGAACACAGTGGCCTCCATCAATCTTAAATGGAATACGTTTAGAACCACCAAGACACTCCCTAGAGCTGGCCGCCCGGCCAAACTGAGCGATCAGGGGAGAAAGAAGGGCCTTGGTCAGGGAGGTGACCAAGAACCCGATGGCCACTCTGACAGAACTCTAGAGTTCCTTTGTGGAGATGGGAGAACCTTCCAGAAGGACAACCATCTATAACTGCAGCACTCCACCAATCAGGGGTGGCAGGGTAACCGAAAGGTTGCAAGTTCAAATCCCCGAGCTGACAAGGTACAAATATGTCGTTCTGCCCCTGAACAGGCAGTTAACCCACTGTTCCTAGGCCGTCATTGAAAATAAGAATTTGTTCTTAACTGACTTGCCTAGTAAAATAAAGGTACAATTTATTGTGAAGGCCCAACTCCTTATTAACCTATTAAGACACTTTAAGTTGGTGTTTTCTTTATCATGGCAGTTACCTTTAACCCTTATCAAAGGCTAAAACATAGTTTGATATATTTATCTTAGCAGTCGAAGGAGCGTGTAGGTAATTCATTTTTCTGTACAGAGTTTATCCTGTGGGTTCGTGTTGTGCAGTGGTTCAGCCCCCTACTGTTAATTCCCTAATGAGGTTAACCAATAAATCAATGGCGCCTGTAGGAATCTCACTTTACTACATCATCCTTATGTTAGATCTTGAATGTAGAGCAGTGGCATGTTGAAGGACATTTTTTTTTAAAATGTATTTTATTCAACCTTTATTTCAGTTAAAGAACAAATTCTTATTTACAATGTCAGTGTAGGAACAATGGGTTAACTTCTTTGCTCAGGGGCAGAACGAGAGATTTTTACCTTGTCAGCTCTGGGGATTCAATCTAGCAACCCTTCAGTTACTGGCCCAACGCTCTAACCACTAGGCTACCTTGGATGAAAAAAACTTCCAAGATTTGCTTCCACTTCCAAGAGTAATGGAAATGTGGGCTTTTGAATAACAAGCCTGTTGCAATATGTTGCACCTAATAGGATTTTCACATTTTATGTAAGATGTTTTGGGGTTTTCTGTGTGCTAAATGACCCTCCATATGAGCCTCAATTGCGGTGTTATTCAGTCTAGACACAGATTATAACTAATCTGAAGTTTACTGCATACGCAAGAACTCCTAATGTACATTCCTAGGAGCATAAAATAATTGACCTCTTAAGACCTTTACTTAAGATGTGTGTTTTGACATAGCAGGTCTTAAAACATGAATACTAACAACAACATAATTTTTAGACTTTAGGACAGATGAATGTCTCTTCAGTTGGTTCACTGTTAACATGTGTGATATGGAACAATATGACTGCAATACAACAACGGGTCTGAGACCCAGTTTGGACACCTATACACCTGCCAGAAAATGTAAGAAAAACAGGTCTAGATAATCTTCTTGGAGTCACACAGGCAGACTTAGACTAAACACATGACTAGCTCTGAAAACAGAGAACCACGAGAACAAAGTACCTGTTTGTTGTAAGAGTTTGGTGGATTTTATTTTCTATGCAGCCTTAGTCGTCAGAATGGTTATCCTTTAAGTCATCATAGACATCATTGTTGTTGTTTTCATCATCACCACCTTATTAATATCCTCCTCCTCCTCCTCCTCTTCCTCCTCCTCCTCCTCCTCATCATATTCATCTTTCTTTATAGCATCTTCCTGCTCCTCCTCTTCCTCCTCCTCCTCCTCATCATATTCATCTTTCTTTATAGCATCTTCCTGCTCCTCCTCTTCCTCCTCCTCCTCCTCCTCCTCCTCCTCATCATATTCATCTTTCTTTATAGCATCTTCCTGCTCCTCCTCTTCCTCCTCCTCTCTCATCATATTAATCTTTCTTTATATCCTCATCATATTCATCTTTCTTTATAGCATCTTCCTGCTCCTCCTCTTCCTCCTCCTCCTCCTCATCATATTCATCTTTCTTTATAGCATCTTCCTGCTCCTCCTCTTCCTCCTCCTCCTCATCATCATATTAATCTTTCTTTATAGCATCCTCATCCTCCTCCTCCTCTTCCTGCTCCTCCTCCTCATCATCATATTAATCTTTCTTTATAGCATCATCATCCTCCTCCTTCCTCTCCTTAATTAAAGGGGAGAGCTCTCACCTGAGTTAAGTGGGAATAAATGGAACGTAATTCCCTTCTTATTTACTTTTCTCTCTATGTATATTCTGACCCTTCACCCACTATTCACCCGCTATTCATCTGCTATTCGTCTGCTATTCATCTGCTATTCATCTGCTATTCATCTGCTATTCATCTGCTATTCATCTGCTATTCATCTGCTATTCATCTGCTATTCATCTGCTATTCGTCTGCTATTCATCTGCTATTCGTCTGCTATTCATCTGCTATTCGTCTGCTATTCATCTGCTATTCGTCTGCTATTCATCTGCTATTCGTCTGCTATTCATCTGCTATTCATCTGCTATTCATCTGCTATTCGTCTGCTATCCGTCTGCTATTCGTCTGCTATTCATCTGCTATTCGTCTGCTATTCATCTGCTATTCGTCTGCTATTCGTCTGCTATTCGTCTGCTATTCAACTGCTATTCATTTGGGGTGGAGCGCTAATAAATGAAGGTGTCTGCGTATCTACAGATACACTGCTAATGAAGGTGTGGTGGAGGCGTGTCTCAGATCTGTATTAATGAAGGTGTGGTGGAGGCTGCTACAGATACACTGTATTAATGAAGGTGTGTTGGAGGCGTGCCTGCTATTCACCTAATGAAGGTGTGGTGGAGGTCTGCTACAATATTCTGACCTTATATAGACTGCTATTAACATTTGATCTGATCTAAGTCTGCAATATACAAACACAGTGCTTAAACTAATAACACACAATTATTGTGTTTTTCTGTCTATATTGAATACATCATTTCATTCTGCTAGGTTGGAACAAGTCTGCTATTCGTCTGCTGACTTCTCCAAAAGATCATTCGTCAGGTGTCACACCCTGCTAGTTTGCTTTGTATGTTTCTATGTTTTGTTTGGTCAGGGTGTGATCTGAGTGGGCATTCTATTTGTCTGTCTAGTTTGTCTGTTTCTGTTTGGCCTGATATGGTTCTCAATCAGAGGCAGGTGTTAGTCATTGTCTCTGATTGGGAACCATATTCTGCTGTTTGGTGTTGGGGTTTGTGGGTGATTGTTCCTGTCTCTGTGTTTACCAGATAGGGCTGTTTTTTTTTTTTTTTTTCCACATTTTTGGTTTTGTTAGTCTATTCATGTATATTTTCTTTATTAAAGAACCATGAATAATAACCACGCTGCGTTTTTCGCCTGCTCCTTCAATAAAAGAAAACTCTGCTAGTCAGCTAACCGTCCAATCAATGAGACAAGATTGGGGATGTTGGTTCTGCCTGCTAAAAACACTCACAAAATGCTATTGCTATTCACAAGAAGCATTGCCTGATCTGAACTATGCCTCGAACAAAAGATATCTCAGAAGATCTAAGATTATGAATTGTTGACTTGCATAAAGCTGGAAAGGGTTCAAAGGTATCTCTAAAAGCCTTGATGTTCATCAGTCCAGGGAAAGACAAATTGTCTATAAATATTCATCTGCTATTCCCTATGAGTGGCTATTCAAAGATCTGCTACACAGCGCAGAATGCTGAATGAAGTTAAAGACTTACAGAAAACTATGGAACATGCTAACATCTCCGTTGACGAGTGTCGTGTCTTTACTATCATTAAATGAAGACTTTTAATGATCAAAGATTCTCTGTAATTAGTATTACACAATTAAACTGATAAAATCATCAACTGTAATTGTAACTGTAATTAACTAAGAAGTCAGGGCACCAAGGAAAATATTCACATTACAAAGTTATAATTTCCTAATAACTTTTCAGATATTTTCATATCTGATCAATTAGTCTTCTTAATTAATGAATGATTTACTTTACCTCACGTTAGTCTCATTCCAAATGTCATAAATGATTGGTTATGTGCACGAACCCAGTCCTCACTATGAGTCATCCATACGTCAATTGTCATTTACAAAGTAAATGTGGTTACAAAAAATGATAGGGGAATGTGCCCTAGTGGGCTAAACCGGCATGGCAGCTTGTCAGACAAAAGGGGGAGTGGGGGGTCACCTGAGAAGTCACTACAGAGTTGGTAATTATAACAATTGAAATACTAATGCTTTGCACCTGGACGCTCACTCATTCAGGAACAATTGCAATCGATTTATTAATATTTACGCTCAGTGTGTCGTCTTGATCGCTGTTGAAAAGTTTGTTTCATTTGTAGAATCGTCCGTCTCTCTCTCTGTCTGTCGTGTTTAGAGGGGATAGTTCAGAACAATATTCATTCATGTTGTTGTAGAATGGACGTTTCAGCGTTTGTCGTTCTTCACGTTCAATGATACCGAATTCCTAGCTGCAGACTAGTAATTAAAATCAAAGACTTGTTCTTATTCTGTCGATATCTATAGTCTAAGAGTTTAACCACGTGGTATGGTTAAAAGATTCAGCAATGGTCTGCAACCTTTGTCCTCTCGTGATTGAGAGAAACATGGTCTAGTGAGAATTTCTCAAAGTTGGGGTTTTATTCAGGAGTTGCAGAAAAGGGCCTGTCCCAGGATGCCCGACCCTAACTGGGCTCATGGGCGGTTCACTGATTTAGTTAAACTCAAAAGGGAATTGGAGTTTCCTTCATTTAGTCCAAAATCACATTACACAATTTTACAAACAGTATCATTCTCACTCATTCATCTTATACAACAATTAGATGTAAAACTCATATCTGAGGCTATTATATAAACAGCGTTATGGTGATGTGGCCGCACAGTCTCCCATGAGCCTCACCAAAATGTAACAAACGGACCAGTTCGTAGCGGGATTCTTCACCTTTTATACCTTCTCCGGAACATAAATGTTGTTCGGACCTCAAGTTCTGTGAGGTGGAAGAAATTCCTTTGGTCTCTATGAAACTTCACTCTCTCTCTATACTGTGGCCATGAGGAGACAATCTCTTCCAGGAATTTACGACCTCTCTGACCACAGCAGCCTAGGAAAAGGAGGCGGGGAGAGGCAGTGAGAGGGGGATGGGGCTTGCTGTACCCAAAAAGGGCAACGTCATGACACAAGTCTTCGATAAGTAAAACCCTAAACAAGAATGGTGTTCATGAGGACACCACGGAAGAAGCCACTGCTGTCCAAAAAACAAACATTGCTGCACTTCTGAAGTTTGCAAAAGTGCACCTGCATGATCAACAGCGCTACTGGCAAAATATCCTGTGGACAGATGAAACTACAGTTGAATTGTTTGGAAGGAACAGACAACACTATGGGGGAAAAAAAGGCAAAGCACAACAACATCAAATTTTCATCCCAACTGTAAAGTCTGGTGGAGCGAGCATTTTGGTTTGGGGCTGCTTTGCTGCCCCAGGGCCTAGACAGCTTGCTATCATCGACAAAAAAAAATAACTCACAAGTTTATAAAGGCATTTTTGCAGGAGAATGTTAGGCTATCTGTCCGCCAATTGAAGCTGAACAGAAGTTGAATGATGCAACAGGACAACATCCCAAAACACAGAAGTAAATCAACAACACAAAAAAAATATGCCTTCTGGAGTGGCCCAGTCAGAGTCCTGACCTCAACCCGATTGAGATGCTGTGGCATGACCTCAAGAGAGCAGTTCACACCAGACATCCCAATAATATTGCTGAACTGAAACAGTTTTGTAAAGAGGAATGGTCCAAAATTGCTCCTGACCGTTGTACAGGTCTGATCCGCAACTACAGAAAACGTTTGGTTGAGGTTATTGCTGCCAAAGGAGGGTCAACTTTTTATTAAATCCAAGGGTTCACATACTTTTCCCACCCTGCACTGTGAATGTTTACGCGGTGTGTTCAGTAAAGACATCAAAACGTATAATTGTTTGTGTGTTATTAGTTTAACCGGACTGTGTTTGTCTATAGTTTTGACCTCGATGAAAATCAGATGAAATTGTATGACCAATTTATGCAGAAATCCAGGTATTTCGAAAGGTTCACATACGTTTTCTTGCCACTGAATATCCTACCGACGGGACATTAACTGTAATATCTTATGTTTCACCGAGTCATGGCTGAACGACGACATGAATAACATACAGCTGGCTGGTTATACACTAGTAGCCTCTGCTAAGACATGGGGCAGGGGCCTATGCATACATGTAAACAACAGCTGGTGCATGATATCTAAGGAAGTCTTGAGGTTTTGCTCGCCTGAGGTAGAGTATATCATGACAAGCTGTAGACCACTGTCACGCCCTGGCCATAGAGAGGCTTTTTATTCTCTATTTTGGTTAGGCCAGGGTGTGACTAGGGTGGGCGTTCTATGTTCTTTTTTCTTTTTTCTATTTTTTTGTATTTCTTTGTTTTTGGCCAGGTATGGTTCTCAATCAGGGACAGCTGTCTGTCGTTGTCTCTGATTGAGAACCATACTTAGGTAGCTCTTGCCCACATGGGTTTTGTGCGTAGTTATTTTCTGTTTAGTGTGTGTTGCACCTGACGGAGTTGTTTCGGTTGTGCCTTTTGTTACTTTGTTATCTAGTGTTCAGTTATATTTAATAAAATGCTGAACACGTACCACGCTGCACCTTGGTCCTCACCTTCTTCCACCAACGCCCGTTTCAATCACACCATCTACCTAGAGAGTTTTCATCTATATTTTTTTTGCTGTCTACATACCACCACAGACCGATGCTGGCACTAAAACCACACTCATTGAGCTGATTCGGCCATAAACAAACAGTAAAACGCTCATCCAGAAGTGGCACTCCTAGTGGCCGGGGAATTTAATGCAGGGAAACTTAAATCAGTTTAACCTAATTTCATCAGCATGTTAAACGTGCAACCAGAGGGAAAAACATTCTAGACCAACTTTACTCCACACACAGAGACTCGTACAAAGCTCTCCCTCGCCCTCCATTTGGAAAATTTGAGCAGAATTCTATCCTCCTGATTCCTGTTAACAAGCAAACAATTAAGCAGGATGCACCAGTGACTCGGTCTATAAAAATGTGGTCAGATGAAGCAGATGTTAAACTACAGGACTGTTTTGCTAACAGAGACTGGAATATGTTCCGGGATTCTCCCGATGGCATCGAGGAGTAGTACACCACATCAGTCACTGGCTTTATCAATAAGTGCATTGAGGACATCATCCCGACAGTGACTGTACGTACATACCCCAACCAGAAGCCATGGATTACAGGCCACATTCGCACTGAGCTAAAGGGTAAAGCTGCCGCTTTCAAGGAGCGGGACTCTAAACCGGAAGTTGAGCAAAGAAATCCCGCTTTGCCCTCTGACGAACAATCAAACAGGCAAAGCGTTAATACAGGACTAAGCCTGAATCGTACTACACCGCCTCCGATGCTCGTCGGATGTGGCAGGGCTCGCAAACTATTACAGACTACAAAGGGAAGCACAGCCAAGAGCTGCCCAGCGACACGAGCCTACCAGATGAGCTAAATAACTTCTATGCTCGCTTCGAGGCAAGTAACGCTGAAACATGCATGAGAGCGTCAGCTGTTCCGGACCTGCTGTGTGATCACGCCCTCCGCAGTCGATGTGAGTAAGACCTTTATAAAGGTCAACATTCATAAGGCCGCAGGGCCAGACGGATTACCAGGATGTGTACTCCGAGCATGCGCTGACCAACTGGCAAGTGTATTCATTGACATTTTCAAACTCTACCTGTCTGAGTCTGTAATACCAACATGTTTCAAGCAGACCACCATACTCCCTGTGCCCAATAACACTAAGGTAACCTGCCTAAAGACTACCGACCTGTAGCACTCACGTCTGTAGCCATGAAATGCTTTAAAAGGCTGGTCATGGCTCACATCAACACCATTATCCCAGAAACCCTTGACCCACTCCAATTTGCATACCAACAGATCCACAGATGATGCAATTTCTATTTCACTCTACACTGCCATTTCACACCTGGACAGGAGGAACACCTATGTGAGAATGCTATTCATTGACTACAGCTCAGCTTTCAACACCATAGTGCCTTCAAAGCTCATCATTAAGCTAAGGACCCTGGGACTAAACACCTCCCTCTGCAACTGGGTATTTTCTTAAAACGTTGGTTAAGTGCTTGTAAATAATAATTTTACTGTAAGGTCTACCTACACCTGTTGTATTTGGCGTATGTGACAAATACAATTGGATTTGATATCACCTTTTTAACAGTGAAGTTTATGAAATGCTGGCTTTATAACTTGTTAGGATGGATTTTGGAGACACAAGCTATAAGCTTCTGCAGCGCAAAAAACAGTATAGCACCAAACCTGTTTTTGTTATTATTCATAAATACTTTCCTAACTCTAAATAATATACAAGATTAGAGTATTTTTAAATCTACCAATTGGTGCTGACAAGGAGATGACTATGCATACATTTAGATGACTTTCTTTCATTGATCCCTAATATCCTGAACCTGTTCTCTCCATGTATTCTAGTGAGTCTGTCGAGAAAGTTCTAATTTAATGTACACCAAATGTAAAAGGGATGGCTTTAGATAAATGTACTGATAATGCTATTGAATGAAAACTCCAAGAGAGAATCTGTTGGACAGCAAGTGGCAGTGTCTTCAGCAGTTGAATTAAAGGTTTTCAGCGCTTGTAAAGGAACCACGCTTGCAAATCCCATTGCGCACCTGCATAAGGTAAGTTTGAATACCGTCTACTGAGAAGTGAATAGGTAAGTCTTGTGTAGGAAAGGAGAACATTTCCTAAATCTCCAGAAAATGATCTATTTTCCATAAGCCTACATTGAATAGTTTTGCTGCTGGTTTATTCTACCAGTATAGAATTTTTTCCCATTGAATTAGATCTGTTTTCATATAGTTGAGTAATGAGATAAAGTTATCTTTATGTATCAGTTGTTTGTTGTCACTTATTAAGCATCCTAAGTTTTTTATATCTTTTTTTTGTGGTCCACTTACAGGAATGTTGTAGATAATGAGTTATTATTTTTCTTTTTCCTATCGTGTAACGTCCGTCGCTCGAATGAGACCAAAGGTGCAGCGTGGTAGGTGTACATTTTCTTTATTAAAATGTTCCACCAAAAAAAAAAAAAAAAACCTCAACGAACGAAAAGCTTAGGAGTGAAACCCATGCAACAAACAAAGACAAGATCCCACAACAGAAGGTGGGAAAAAGGGCTGCCTAAGTATGATCCCCAATCAGAGACAACGATAGACAGCTGCCTCTGATTGGGAACCATACTCGGCCAACAAAGAAATATAAACATAGATTTCCCACCCTAGTCCCACCCTGACCTACCGAATAGAGAATTTAAAGGATCTCTAAGGTCAGGGCGTGACAGTACACCCCCAAAGTTGCAACTGTCCGCAAACCTGAACCTATAGGGGCAGGTCCGGGTGGGCATCTACCCTCAGTGGCGGCTCCGGTTCGGGAGATAGCCCCCGCGGTCCCCCTCTGATCCCTCCGCTTCTGTGGAACCGGACCGTGGATCGTCGACGGAGGCTCTGAACTGGGAACCACCGCTGGAGGCTCTGGACTGCAGATCGTCACTGGAGGCCCTGGACTGCAGATCGTCGCTGGAGGCTCTGGACTGCAGATCGTCACTGGAGGCTCTGGACTGCAGATCGTCGCTGGAGGCTCTGGACTGCAGATCGTCGCTGGAGGCTCTGGACTGCGGATCGTCGCTGGAGACTCTGGACTGCGGACCGTTGCTGGAGGCTCCGGACTGGGGACCGTCGCTGCAGGCTCCTTGCCATGGATCGTCACTACAGGCTCCGGGCCTTGGATCTTCACTGGAGGCTTTGTGCCATGGATCATCACTGGAGGCTTCGTACATGGAGCCAGAACAGGTCTCACCGGACTGAGGAGACGTACTGGAAGCCTGGTGCGGGGAGCTGCCACAACACGTCCTGGCTGGATACCCACTTTAGCTCGGTGAGTGTGGAGAGCTGGCACGGGACGCACTGAGCTATGAAGGCGCACTGGAGGCATAGTGCGTAGAGCTGGCGCAGGATATGCTGGACCGTGGAGGCGCACTGGAGGTCTGGAACATAGAGCTGGAACAACGCGTCCTGGCTGAATCACCCTTGTAGCACGGCAAGTGCGGGGAGCTGGCACAGGCCGCACATGTATTATTTAAACTGGACAGTTTAAAGCTTCCAAAGTGTTGAATAGAAAAGGAAGGAAAGGAAAGGTGGATACATAGTCAGTTAAATGTGTCTTCCGCATTTAACCTCATCCCTCTATGATGGGCGAAAGCCTTTTGGCATCAACAGCCATGATTGATAAATCTGGATCTTGTTTTTTAGCGTATTGTCTTAAACTAAAACATCTTCTTGTGTTTGTTTGTAAGTGTCTCTTACAAATCAAACAGTTTTTTTAGGTATAAATTCTGGTAAGACTTTTGCCATTCTATTGCATATGAGCTTTGCTTTTATTTTATTGTTACAATTTATAAAATAAAATAAAACATGTTATTTGATCATGTAGTACTTTCACAGACATTTTGCTTTGTCTAAGTTATATGATCATATTTCTTCAGCCATATTTCTTCATTCATTGATTGGTATATTGCTGCCTACTGCGTATGTCTGCATTACATATTTCCTGATTATGACGGAATTTGGTGGCCAAATCCCCCAAAACACCAGATGTCCGCAGACGGACATCCACTTATTGTCGAGAAACTGTTCTGAGAAAACACTACAGCAAACATCACCTCCAGATGTCTGCTAGTCCTTCCAGATGTCTGCCAGTCATTCCAGATGTCTGCCAGTCCTTCTACATGTCTGTCAGTCCTTCCAGATGTCTGCCAGTCCTTCCAGATGTCTGTCACTACCTCCAGATGTTTGTAACTACCGCCAGATGTCTGCTAGTCCTACCAGATGTCTGCCACTACCGCCAGATGTCTGCTAGTCCTTCCAGATGTCTGCTAGTCCTTCCAGATGTCTGCTCGTCCGTCCAGATGTCTGCCAGTCCTTCCAGATGTCTGCCAGTCCATTCAGATGTATGCTAGTCCTTTCAGATGTCTGCCAGTCCTTCCAGATGTCTGTCAGTCCTTCCAGATGTCTGACAGTCCTTCCAGATGTCTGCCAGTCCTACCAGATGTCTGCCACTACCGCCAGATGTCTGCTAGTCCTTCCAGATGTCTGCTAGTCCTTCCAGATGTCTGCCAGTCCATTCAGATGTATGCCAGTCCATTCAGATGTCTGCCAGTCCTTCCAGATGTCTGCCAGACCTTCCAGATGTCTGCCAGTCCATTCAGATGTCTGCCAGTCCTTCCAGATGTCTTCCAGTCCTTCCAGATGTCTGCCAGTACTTCCAGATGTCTGCCAGTCCTTCCAGATGTCTGCCAGTCCATTCAGATGTCTGCCAGTCCTTCCAGATGTCTGCCAGTCCTTCCAGATGTCTGCCAGTCCTTCGAGATGTCTGCCAGTCCTACCAGATGTCTGCCACTACCGCCAGATGTCTGCTAGTCCTTCCAGATGTCTGCTAGTCCTTCCAGATGTCTGCCAGTCCATTCAGATGTCTGCCAGTCCTTCCAGATGTCTGCCAGTCCTTCCAGATGTCTGCCAGTCCTTCCAGATGTCTTACAGTCCTTCCAGATGTCTGTCAGTCCTTCCAGATGTCTGACAGTCCTTCCAGATGTCTGCCAGTCCTACCAGATGTCTGCCACTACCGCCAGATGTCTGCTAGTCCTTCCAGATGTCTGCTAGTCCTTCCAGATGTCTGCCAGTCCATTCAGATGTATGCCAGTCCATTCAGATGTCTGCCAGTCCTTCCAGATGTCTGCCAGTCCTTCCAGATGTCTGCCAGTCCATTCAGATGTCTGCCAGTCCTTCCAGATGTCTGCCAGTCCTTCCAGATGTCTTCCAGTCCTTCCAGATGTCTGCCAGTCCATTCAAATGTCTGCCAGTCCTTCCAGATGTCTGCCAGTCCTTCCAGATGTCTGACAGTCCTTCCAGATGTCTGCCAGTCCTTCCAGATGTCTTACAGTCCTTCCTGATGTCTGCCAGTCCTTCCAGATGTCTGCCAGTCCATTCAGATGTATGCTAGTCCTTCCAGATGTCTGCCAGTCCATTCAGATGTATGCTAGTCCTTCCAGATGTCTGCCAGTCCTTCCAGATGTCTGTCAGTCCTTCCAGATGTCTGACAGTCCTTCGAGATGTCTGCCAGTCCTACCAGATGTCTGCCACTACCGCCAGATGTCTGCTAGTCCTTCAGATGTCTGCTAGTCCTTCAGATGTCTGCTAGTCCTTCCAGATGTCTGCCAGTCCATTCAGATGTCTGCCAGTCCTTCCAGATGTCTGCCAGTCCTTCCGGATGTCTGCCAGTCCTTCCAGATGTCTTACAGTCCTTCTAGATGTCTGCCAGTCCATTCAGATGTATGCTAGTCCTTCCAGATGTCTGCCAGTCCTTCCAGATGTCTGTCAGTCCTTCCAGATGTCTGACAGTCCTTCGAGATGTCTGCCAGTCCTACCAGATGTCTGCCACTACCGCCAGATGTCTGCTAGTCCTTCCAGATGTCTGCTAGTCCTTCCAGATGTCTGCCAGTCCATTCAGATGTATGCCAGTCCATTCAGATGTCTGCCAGTCCTTCCAGATGTCTGCCAGTCCTTCCAGATGTCTGCCAGTCCATTCAGATGTCTGCCAGTCCTTCCAGATGTCTTCCAGTCCTTCCAGATGTCTGCCAGTACTTCCAGATGTCTGCCAGTCCTTCCAGATGTCTGCCAGTCCTTCCAGGCGTCTTCCAGTCCTTCCAGATGTCTGCCAGTCCTTCCAGATGTCTGCCAGTCCTACCAGATGTCTGCCACTACCGCCAGATGTCTGCTAGTCCTTCCAGATGTCTGCCAGTCCATTCAGATGTATGCTAGTCCTTCCAGATGTCTGCCAGTCCTTCCAGATGTCTGTCAGTCCTTCCAGATGTCTGACAGTCCTTCGAGATGTCTGCCAGTCCTACCAGATGTCTGCCACTACCGCCAGATGTCTGCTAGTCCTTCAGATGTCTGCTAGTCCTTCCAGATGTCTGCCAGTCCATTCAGATGTCTGCCAGTCCTTCCAGATGTCTGCCAGTCCTTCCAGATGTCTGCCAGTCCTTCCAGATGTCTGCCAGTCCATTCAGATGTATGCTAGTCCTTCCAGATGTCTGCCAGTCCTTCCAGATGTCTGTCAGTCCTTCCAGATGTCTGACAGTCCTTCGAGATGTCTGCCAGTCCTACCAGATGTCTGCCACTACCGCCAGATGTCTGCTAGTCCTTCCAGATGTCTGCTAGTCCTTCCAGATGTCTGCCAGTCCATTCAGATGTATGCCAGTCCATTCAGATGTCTGCCAGTCCTTCCAGATGTCTGTCAGTCCTTCCAGATGTCTGACAGTCCTTCGAGATGTCTGCCAGTCCTACCAGATGTCTGCCACTACCGCCAGATGTCTGCTAGTCCTTCCAGATGTCTGCTAGTCCTTCCAGATGTCTGCCAGTCCATTCAGATGTATGCCAGTCCATTCAGATGTCTGCCAGTCCTTCCAGATGTCTGCCAGTCCTACCAGATGTCTGCCACTACCGCCAGATGTCTGCTAGTCCTTCCAGATGTCTGCTAGTCCTTCCAGATGTCTGCCAGTCCATTCAGATGTCTGCCAGTCCTTCCAGATGTCTGCCAGTCCTTCCAGATGTCTGCCAGTCCTTCCAGATGTCTTACAGTCCTTCCAGATGTCTGTCAGTCCTTCCAGATGTCTGACAGTCCTTCGAGATGTCTGCCAGTCCTACCAGATGTCTGCCACTACCGCCAGATGTCTGCTAGTCCTTCCAGATGTCTGCTAGTCCTTCCAGATGTCTGCCAGTCCATTCAGATGTATGCCAGTCCATTCAGATGTCTGCCAGTCCTTCCAGATGTCTGCCAGTCCTTCCAGATGTCTGCCAGTCCATTCAGATGTCTGCCAGTCCTCCAGATGTCTGCTCAGTCCTTCCAGTCCAGATGTCTGCCAGTCCTTCCAGATGTCTTGCCAGTCCTTCCAGATGTCTTCCAGTCCTTCCAGATGTCTGCCAGTCCATTCAAATGTCTGCCAGTCCTTCCAGATGTCTGCCAGTCCTTCCAGATGTCTGCCAGTCCTTCCAGATGTCTGCCAGTCCTTCCAGATGTCTTCCAGTCCTTCCTGATGTCTGCCAGTCCTTCCAGATGTCTGCCAGTCCATTCAGATGTATGCTAGTCCTTCCAGATGTCTGCCAGTCCATTCAGATGTATGCTAGTCCTTCCAGATGTCTGCCAGTCCTTCCAGATGTCTGTCAGTCCTTCCAGATGTCTGACAGTCCTTCGAGATGTCTGCCAGTCCTACCAGATGTCTGCCACTACCGCCAGATGTCTGCTAGTCCTTCAGATGTCTGCTAGTCCTTCAGATGTCTGCTAGTCCTTCCAGATGTCTGCCAGTCCATTCAGATGTCTGCCAGTCCTTCCAGATGTCTGCCAGTCCTTCCAGATGTCTGCCAGTCCTTCCAGATGTCTTACAGTCCTTCGAGATGTCTGCCAGTCCTACCAGATGTCTGCCACTACTGCCAGATGTCTGCTAGTCCTTCAGATGTCTGCTAGTCCTTCCAGATGTCTGCCAGTCCATTCAGATGTCTGCCAGTCCTTCCAGATGTCTGCCAGTCCTTCCAGATGTCTGCCAGTCCATTCAGATGTATGCTAGTCCTTCCAGATGTCTGCCAGTCCTTCCAGATGTCTGTCACTCCTTCCAGATGTCTGACAGTCCTTCGAGATGTCTGCCAGTCCTACCAGATGTCTGCCACTACCGCCAGATGTCTGCTAGTCCTTCCAGATGTCTGCTAGTCCTTCCAGATGTCTGCCAGTCCATTCAGATGTATGCCAGTCCATTCAGATGTCTGCCAGTCCTTCCAGATGTCTGCCAGTCCTTCCAGATGTCTGCCAGTCCATTCAGATGTCTGCCAGTCCTTCCAGATGTCTTCCAGTCCTTCCAGATGTCTGCCAGTACTTCCAGATGTCTGCCAGTCCTTCCAGATGTCTGCCAGTCCTTCCAGGCGTCTTCCAATCCTTCCAGATGTCTGCCAGTCCTTCCAGATGTCTGCCAGTCCTACCAGATGTCTGCCACTACCGCCAGATGTCTGCTAGTCCTTCCAGATGTCTGCCAGTCCATTCAGATGTCTGCCAGTCCTTCCAGATGTCTGCCAGTCCTTCCAGATGTCTGCCAGTCCTTCCAGATGTCTGCTAGTCCATTTGGATGTCTGTTAGTCCATTTAGATGTCTGCCAGTCCCTCCAGATGTCTGCCAGTCCTTCCAGATGTCTGCTAGTCCATTTAGATGTCTGCCAGTCCATTTAGATGTCTGCCAGTCCATTTAGATGTCTGCTAGTCCTTCCAGATGTCTGCCAGTCCTACCAGATGTCTGCCACTACCGCCAGATGTCTGCTCGTCCTTCCAGATGTCTGCTAGTCCTTCCAGATGTCTGCCAGTCCATTCAGATGTCTGCTCGTCCTTCCGGATGTCTACCAGTCCTTCCAGATGTCTGCCAGTCCTTCCAGATGTCTGACAGTCCTTCCAGATGTCTGACAGTCCATTTAGATGTCTGCTAGTCCATTTAGATGTCTGCTAGTCCATTTAATGTCTGCTAGTCCATTTAATGTCTGCTAGTCCATTTAGATGTATGCTAGTCCATTCAGATGTCTGCTCATCCGTTTAGATGTCTGCTAGTCCATTTAGATGTATGCTAGTCCATTCAGATGTTTGCCAGTCCATTTAGATGTCTGCTAGTCCATTCAGATGTCTGCTAGTCCATTCAGATGTCTGCTAGTCCATTTATATGTCTGCCAGTCCATTTAGATGTCTGCTAGTCCATTTAGATGTCTGCCAGTCCATTTAGATGTCTGCTAGTCCATTCAGATGTCTGCTAGTCCATTTATATGTCTGCCAGTCCATTTAGATGTCTGCTAGTCCATTCAGATGTCTGCTAGTCCATTTATATGTCTGCCAGTCCATTTAGATGTCTGCTAGTCCATTCAGATGTCTGCTAGTCCATTCAGATGTCTGCCAGTCCTTCCAGATGTCTGCTAGTCCATTTAGATGTCTGCTAGTCCATTTAGATGTCTGCCAGTCCATTCAGATATGAAAACATTATGGTAGTTAGGTCTCTTTCATTTTCAAGGACAACAGTACAGTTCCTTTCTGTCGTTCTTTATCACCATCCAACAGTTTATTCACTCCCTGACTGGTGAGAACTCAATGTCCTTTGAGATGTATAAGTGAGAGCAGGAAGTCAGTAATAAGAATCACACTCTATAAGTGGTACCAGTCTGTCTGTGCTTGGCCAGCATGTGTCATCCAGTTACAATGTCCCCGTACACATACATTAGCATCGCTCCATTCAATTACACAGGTTTACTAATTGTACTTTGATGAACTCACCTGTGTGAGGATAAATGATATAGTTGCATCCCAAATGGAACACCAATTCCCTACGTTGTGCACTAGGGCCCACAGAACTATGGCCAGAAGTAGTGCACTACGTAGGGAATAGGGTGCAATTTGGGACACATTTTCTCTCCCATTATGTCAACTATTATGCATGGAACTAGCTTTGAAGCAGCTGGGATATATCTGTTGCTAAGCAACGTGCCAGCTTATTTGATAAGCCTCCACATCCCGTCCCGGGGAATAGATATGTCCTACACTACAGTACCAACATAAACAAGGCTGCAACATCTCTGGCTGCAACCTAAAGGGCACTCTATTCTCTATTAGGCAAAGTAAATAGGGAATAGGTTTCCACATGGGGCAGATCTGGAGAGTTTTCATTGGCCGCCCTGTTGCTGGCCCTGAAATATGGCGGAGGATATGGCGGAGGATAAGGCGGAGGGGTATGGTGGATGGCAAGGTGGAGGATAAGGTGCAGGATGAGGTGGAGGGTAATGTGGAGGGTAAGGTGGAGGGTATGGTGGAGGGTAAGGTGGAGGGTAAGGTGGAGGATAAGGCGGAGGGGTATGGTGGATGGCAAGGTGGAGGATAAGGTGCAGGATGAGGTGGAGGGTAATGTGGAGGGTAAGGTGGAGGGTATGGTGGAGGGTAAGGTGGAGGGTAAGGTGGAGGATAAGGCGGAGGGGTATGGTGGATGGCAAGGTGGAGGATAAGGTGCAGGATGAGGTGGAGGGTAATGTGGAGGGTAAGGTGGAGGGTATGGTGGAGGGTAAGGTGGAGGGTAAGGTGGAGGGTAAGGACATTTAATGTAAAATGTTGGGTTGGAAATACAGTCATGGCTCTGTTGTGTACACAGAAACTCTTCCTGTTTCTTTATCTCTTGGTCTTTCCATGTTTCTCTCTGCCCTTTCTATTGCAACAACACATCATCAGCAGGGTAAAACTAACCTGTCTCACGTCTGTCTGTCTGTCTGTCTGTCTGTCTGTCTGTCTGTCTGTCTGTCTGTCTGTCTGTCTGTCTGTCTGTCTGTCTGTCTGTCTTGCCCGCGTGTTCTTCCTCAGTGCTGTCTACCATTTGTGTTATAACCTGTGGCTGCGTTCTAAATGACTATCTTGTTATTATGTTGCCAGGAGGCTGACATGTGCTGCAGAGGGCCTACGGCAAAGACTGTGTCCCAAAATGGCACCCTATTCTCTATAAAGTGCACCACGAGCCCCTGATGAGCAAAACCAGTGCACCATGCAGTGAATTATAGGCTGACAGATGCCTAGGCTGAGGGTCTTAGGATACAACTAGAAGGGAAGGTTGACACCATGGACACATGATTGTTAGTTAAAAGAGAACACATTTATACAGGGCTATATGCGGTGGACGATGTTTACAAATGGGTCTGTGTGTGTGTACGGACACGTGCTTGTTTGTGCACTTCTCTGCATGCGTGTGATTGCAGTGGTCTGTCATTTGGCCTCGTTATTTGGTTTTTGGAGGTTAGCTCTTGCAGGTTCATTTGCTGTATATGGAATGTATATCTAGACATTCTATCATAGTGATTTAGAGAGCAGGTATTGGTGAAACATCGTAAAATTAAACATTCAATTCTGTTGTCTACACAGTTAGGAAACATATTTGGACCACCGTCACAGACTCTCAGTTTTATTTTATGTGTTTTATCCATCCAACCAACAGGACTCAAGGTCCAGACCTTCCTGTATGAATGTATGAGATCCCTATCACAGCACTGAAACAGGCAGGAAGACAGATATCTGACAGCTACTATTCCCTGCTCTCCTCTCCTCTCCTCTCCTCTCCTCTCCTCTCCTCTCCTCTCCTCTCCTCTCCCTCCTCTCCTCTCCTCTCCTCTCCTCTCCTCTCCTCTCCTCTCCTCTCCTCTCCTCCTCTCCTCTCCTTGCCTCTCCTCTCCTCTCCTCTCCTCTCCTCTCCTCTCCCTCCTCTCCTCTCCTCTCCTCTCCTCTCCTCTCCTCTCCTCTCCTCTCCTCTCTTCTCCTCTCCTCTCCTCTCCTCTCCTCTCCACACTCTCCTCTCTTAATCACAAGAAGCTGATTAAACTCCTCTCCTCTCCTCTCCTCTCAGTAGCCCTGGACCTCATCATCCGGCTAGACTCCAGCAAGATTGTCTGAGACCTCCTCCCAGACAGCTCTGAACCGAGGCCTATTTCGGTCTCTCCTGAAGCCCCTTTGGGAGGCCTCTCATTCTGATTCCGGGCCTCTGCTTTCCATCCGTCTTTCCTTTTATCTCAGTATCCTATTTCTCTTGAGGAGTGCCTGCTTCTGTCTCCTCTATGCCTCTCTCCTACCTCCATTTCCTCTCCTATGAGCCTTTTCATGTTTTAACCTGTCATCTGTCCTTCATCTGACCTTCATCTGTTACTTCATCTGCCCTTCATCTGTCCTTCATCTGTTCTTCATCTGCCCTTCATTTGTCCTTCATCTGTCCTTCATCTGTCCTTCATCTGTCCTTCATCTGCCCTTCATCTGTCCTTCATCTGTCCTTCATCTGTCCTTCATCTGCCCTTCATCTGTCCTTCATCTGTCCTTCATCTGTCCTTCATCTGTCCTTCATCTGCCCTTCATCTGTCCTTCATCTGTCCTTCATCTGTCCTTCATCTGTCCTTCATCTGCCCTTCATCTGTCCTTCATCTGTCCTTCATCTGTCCTTCATCTGCCCTTCATCTGCCCTTCATCTGCCCTTCATCTGCCCTTCATCTGTCCTTCATCTGCCCTTCATCTGTCCTTCAGCTGTCCTTCATCTGTCCTTCATCTGTCCTTCATCTGCCCTTCATCTGTCCTTCAGCTGTTCTTCATCTGCCCTTCATCTGTCCTTCATCTGTCCTTCATCTGCCCTTCATCTGCCCTTCATCTGCCCTTCATCTGTCCTTCATCTGCCCTTCATCTGTCCTTCATCTGTCCTTCATCTTCCCTTCATCTGCCCTTCATCTGTCCTTCATCTGCCCTTCATCTGTCCTTCATCTGTCCTTCATCTGTCCTTCATCTGTCCTTCATCTGTCCTTCAGCTGTCCTTCATCTGTCCTTCATCTGTCCTTCATCTGTCCTTCATCTGCCCTTCATCTGTCCTTCATCTGTCCTTCATCTGTCCTTCATCTGTCCTTCATCTGTCCTTCATCTGCCCTTCATCTGTCCTTCATCTGCCCTTCATCTGTCCTTCATCTGTCCTTCATCTGTCCTTCATCTGTCCTTCAGCTGTCCTTCATCTGCCCTTCATCTGCCCTTCATCTGTCCTTCATCTGTCCTTCATCTGTCCTTCATCTGTCCTTCATCTGTCCTTCATCTGCCCTTCATCTGTCCTTCAGCTGTTCTTCATCTGCCCTTCATCTGTCCTTCATCTGTTCTTCATCTGCCCTTCATCTGTTCTTCATCTGTCCTTCATCTGTCCTTTATCTGTCCTTCATCTGTCCTTCAGCTGTCCTTCATCTGTCCTTCATCTGCCCTTCATCTGTCCTTCAGCTGTCCTTCAGCTGTCCTTCATCTGCCCTTCCATCGGCCCTTCATCTGTCCTTCAGCTGTCCTTCATCTGCCCTTCATCTGCCCTCCATCGGCCCTTCATCTGCCCTTCAGCTGTCCTTCATCTGTCCTTCATCTGTCCTTCATCTGCCCTTCATCTGTCCTTCATCTGTTCATCATATGTCCTTCATCTGCCCTTCATCTGTCCTTCATCTGTCCTTCATCTGTCCTTCATCTGCCCTTCATCTGCCCTTCATCTGTCCTTCATCTGTCCTTCATCTGTCCTTCATCTGTCCTTCATCTGTCATTCATCTGCCCTCATCTGTCCTTCATCTGTAGGTACAGTACATTGTGAAGGACAGGACGTTCTGTTCCTCTCAAGGGATGCCCTGTCCAAGACTACACGTTTTACAGTAATATTTTTTGTTGTGAGGAAAATTATGTTTATTGGCTTTTACAGTAATGCTTTTACAGAGATTAGCATACTAATGGCATTCACTGTGTTCTACTACCAGTCTCTGTATGGAATAAGAGAGAGACATTATATGACAGAGGCAAAGAAAAATATAGATGAGAGAGAGATTATTTGAGAGAGAGAGGTAAAGGCAGGATAGAGGCAGATGTCTCTCAGGCATCCTTCTCCTTCTCTTGATGTAGATATCAAATATGGAGAATAGTATGGACGATATGTAATATGTAGGTGTGCAGGATGGAAGAGACAGAGATTGAAGCGAGATTGTTATTTGACATTTGAATTGTTTATTTCTCTGTTGTATATTATCTACTTCACTTGCTTTGGCAATGATAATTAGGGGAGTCGAGAATTTAAGCAGCTTTTCGCAGCTTTTTGTTAAAAATCGCGCAACATATCAGTGCCCTGCTATTTATGCCAGGAATATAGTATATGCATATGATTAGTATGTGTGGATAGAAAACACTCAGACGTTTCTAAAACTGGTTAAATCACGTCTGTGACTATAACAGAACGTGCGTTTCATCGAAAAGTGCAGGAAAATCTGATCACTGAAAATGGAAATAAATATCCATGCGCTACTTCCAGGAATTGTTCAACGTGAACCGGATTAAATGAGGCCGAGGTTGCAGTGCCTACAGCTTCCACACGATGTCTAGAGTCTTGTCATTTGATTCGGCTTTGATTCTTGGTCAAACCGACACAAGGGAACCGATTCCCTCCGGTCACCGACCGGATGTTTTGGTTGAGATTTCTGCAAACATTATGTTCCGACGGACACCTATAGAATTTACATCGCCTCCTTTTATCGCTTATTAACGTGTACTAATACCTAAAGTTGCATTACAAAAGTATTTCGAAGTGTTTTGTGAAAGTTTATCGTCAACTTTTTTAATTTTAAAAAATGATGTTACGTTATGAAACGCTATTTTTTTTCGGTTATCACACAGTCTTCATAGATCGATATCTTGGCTATATATGGACCGATTTAATCGAAAAAAGACCCAAAATGATGTTTATGGGACATCTAGGAGTGCCAAGAAAGAAGCTTGTCAAAGGTAATGAATGTTTTATATTTTATTTCTGCGTTCTGAGTAGACCCCTATCGGCTATCGAAAAGCAAAATCTCACAACGAGTGTAGCTTTAATTCAGTATATTGTATGTGCATTTTTAGGTGACGGTGCAGTATTTGGGGGATACATGCTATCAGATAATAGCTTCAAGTTTCATGCTTTCGCCTGAAAAGCATTTTACAAATCTGACTCAAGTTTAACAGTAGCTCCAGATGTCTGCCACTACCTCCACTGCCTTAACAAGTTTAACAGTAGCTCCAGATGTCTGCCACTACCTCCACTGCCTTAACAAGTTTAACAGTAGCTCCAGATGTCTGCCACTACCTCCACTGCCTTAACAAGTTTAACAGTAGCTCCAGATGTCTGCCACTACCTCCACTGCCAATAAAACCCCTTGAATTGAATTGAAGGTTTCACTGCAACAAGGTATTTCATCTTCCTAGTGATGCATTTTCATCAGAATTTCTCTTTGAATTTCTCAAATGGAAAATGTCTCTGGTCCAGTCTGGTTTGGAATGACATTATACAGTATGTCATGCACCATCATAGGCTGAACAGGCCAAGACTATTCTGGATTTTCAAGACAACCTTTCAAGTGTTACCCTTTCGAGGGCTGCGAGGAGAGGGAGCGTACCTTAACTACGCAAAGACACCGACGAAAAACAAGTGTACTATGTTCAAAATGAATATAATTTTTGTAGGAAATTCAATAAAGTCCATTCATGGAGTAGTGGTTTCTGTCTAACCTCAATCAAGTTTAATCCAATTCCTTAAAAAAAAAGAAATGTGGCAAGAAGAAGGAACATTACCCGGAGTCAAGGCCTAATTTGGAAAGAAATATTTGACTGTGAGAGAGTGGTGCCGAAAGGACTTGGCAATCATGGTAATCATTACACAGCCTAACATAACAAGAAGCATTCAAGAACCCCCTGAAGTGTCTGTGAAGACCAGGTGAGAGAGGTAGACAGTGAGAGGGAGGAAGAGGGGGAGTGAGGGAGGGAGGGAGAGACAAAAAAATAGAGAGATTGACAGTGAATAAGGGTGTTGTTGGAGAGAGAGAGAGAGAGAGAGAGAGAGAGAGATGGATGGATGGATGGATGGATGGATGGATGGATAGAAGGGGGAAAAGAGTATGTGAGAGAGAAAAAGAATAGTCACTTTTATCAGTGAATGGGAATTGAGATATCACCATGGCAACATGGCATCCCCTGGCTCAATCAGTTGTGACTCCAGGATGTGATGTCGTCTCGTGACTCATACATACCACACTGCATACTTTTAAGAGGTTGACACAATGTAGAGGATACTGCATAATCTACAGTACTTAGAAAAACGATCACATCCATATGCAGGGTTGGAGGTTACCGGTATTTCCTTTCTGCTTCCGGGAATCGTCCAATCAGAATGTCTGGAAAACCTGGGAATATTGCAACCCTATTCATATGTAGTGAGTCAGATTGTCGCCTATGGGGACACTACAGGAGTGCTTGATTGACAGCTTATAATGTAATAGTGGCTATGTGTAGCTGGTGGAAAGAAGTCAGGCGCAGCACAGCAGATAAACGTAATTTACTCAAATATTCACAAATACAACACATAAATTGTGCCCACAATAACGGACCGTATTACAAACAAACAAACAATCACTCACAAACAAACATGGGGGAACAGAGGGTTAAATAATGAACAGGTAATTGGGGGATTGAAAGCAGGTGTGATAAGACAAAGACAAAACAAATGGAAAATGAAAAGTGGATCGGCGATGGCTAGAAGGCCGGTGACATCGACCGCCCGAACGCCGCCCGAACAAGGAGAGGGACCGACTTCGGTGGAAGTCGTGACAGTAGCATTGACAAGCTGACCACCTCCATCACCAGCATCATTAGGAAACGCATCTGCGCCGCTGTCCCCACAGTGAAGGTTTGCTGCTTCCCCCAATCAAAGGACAAAATAGGAACAAGGTGGAATCATATTACACTGCCGCGTGTCGCGGATCAGACGAACTTAATGCATTTTATGCATATTTTTTTTAAAGCAACACAGAACCATGCATAAGGGCCCCTGCTGACCCAGAGGACTGGGTGATCTCACTCTCTTAGGCCGACGTGAGTAGGGTTTTTAATCAGGTCAACACTCGCGGGCCGGACAGTATTCTCAGATCATGCGAAGAACAGCTGTCAGGCATATTCAGGGTGATTTTCAACCTCTCCTTGTCCCAGTGTGGTAATCCCCACGTCTCAAGTTGACCACCATCATTCCTGTTTTCAAGAACTCTTAGACTTCATGCCACAATGACTACCCCCCTGTAGCACTCACATCTGTACTAATGAAATGGTTTGAGAGGCTGGTTGTGGCACACATCAACTTAATCATCCCAGACACCCTACACCTGCTCCAATTTGCATACTGCCCCAACAGATCCATAGATGATGCAATCCCAATTGCGCTCCACACTGACCTCACCCACATAGATATCAGGAGTACCTATAGTGGGGAGAACAAGTATTTGATACACTGCCGATTTTGCAGGTTTTCCCACTTAAAAAGCATGTAGAGTTCTGTAATTTTTATCATAGGTACTCTTCAACTGTGAGAGACGGAATCTAAAACAAGAATCCAGAAAATCACATCATATGATTTTTAAGTAATTAATTTGCATTTTATTGCATGACATAAGTATTTGATCACCTA
>NC_068439.1:78569043-78616543 GCF_023373465.1 Oncorhynchus keta | reverse complement strand
TGTGTGTGTGTGTGTGTGTGTGTGTGTGTGTGTGTGTGTGTGTGTGTGTGTAACCAACGTGGAAGACCAGATGGGTTGGATTTAGTCAATCACTGAACTGATGGTCAAGTGTGGTGCCTAGTTGGAACAAAACTCTGCAGTACCTACGGCACTCCAGGAACAGGGTTGCCCAACCACTGCTGTGTGTGTCAAATCAAATCATTGGTCACATACATGTGGTTAGCAGATGTTATTGGTCACATACATGTGGTTAGCAGATGTTATTGGCCACATACACATGGTTAGCAGATGTTATTGGTCACATGGTTAGCAGATGTTACTGGTCACATACACATGGTTAGCAGATGTTATTGGTCACATACACATGGTTAGCAGATGTTATTGGTCACATACACGTGGTTAGCAGATGTTATTGGTCACATACACATGGTTAGCAGATGTTATTGGTCACATACACGTGGTTAGCAGATGTTATTGGTCACATACACATGGTTAGCAGATGTTATTGGTCACATAGCACATGGTTAGCAGATGTTATTGGTCACACATGGTTAGCAGATGTTACTGGTCACATACACATGGTTAGAAGATGTTATTGGTCATATACACATGGTTAGCAGATGTTATTGGTCACATACACATGGTTAGCAGATGTTATTGGTCACATACACATGGTTAGCAGATGTTATTGGTCACATGGTTAGCAGATGTTATTGGTCACATACACATGGTTAGCAGATGTTATTGGTCACATGGTTAGCAGATGTTATTGGTCACACATGGTTAGCAGATGTTATTGGTCACATCACATGGTTAGCAGATGTTACTGGTCACATCACGTGGTTAGCAGATGTTACTGGTCACATACACATGGTTAGCAGATGTTACTGGTCACATGGTTAGCAGATGTTACTGGTCACGTGGTTAGCAGATGTTACTGGTCACACATGGTTAACAGATGTTATTGGTCACATGGTTAGCAGATGTTACTGGTCACATACACATGGTTCACAGATGTTATTGGTCACATACATGGTTAGCAGATGTTACTGGTCATACACATGGTTAGCAGATGTTATTGGTCACATACACATGGTTCACAGATGTTATTGGTCACATACACATGGTTAGCAGATGTTACTGGTCACATACACATGGTTAGCAGATGTTATTGGTCACATACACATGGTTAGCAGATGTTTTGGTCACATACACATGGTTAGCAGATGTCACTGGTCATATACACATGGTTAGCAGATGTTATTGGTCACATACACATGGTTAGCAGATGTTATTGGTCACATACACATGGTTAGCAGATGTTATTGGTCACATACACATGGTTAGCAGATGTTATTGGTCACATACACATGGTTAGCAGATGTTATTGGTCATATACACATGGTTAGCAGATGTTATTGGTCACATACACATGGTTAGCAGATGTTATTGGTCACATACACATGGTTAGCAGATGTTATTGGTCATATACACATGGTTAGCAGATGTTATTGGTCATATACACAGTTCGCAGATGTTATTGGTCACAGTTATATATACATATGAGATGAGTAATGCAAGATGAGATTGAGTAATCCATTTATTAACGTGGCCACATGATTTCAAGTCTGTATTTTGGCATCAGCCATACACGTGGTTCTGAGTTAGTGATGGCTGTTTAGCAGTCTGATGGCCTTGAGATAGAAGATGTTTTTGGTCACATCCCACATGGTTGATGCACCTGTACTGACCTCGGTTCTGGATGATTGCTGGGTGAACAGGCTGTTTCACGGGTGGTTGATGTCCATGATCAATTTGGCCTTCCTGTGACATCGGGTGGTGTAGGTGTCCTAGAGGGCAGGTAGTTTGCACCCTGTGATGCGTGATGCAGACCGCACCACCTCTGGAGAGCGTTGCGGTTGTGGGCGGTGCAGGTGCTGTACCAGGCGGTGATACAGCCCGACAGGATGCTCTCAATGTGGTCTGTAAAAGTTTGTGAGGTTATTTTTTAGGTGACAAGCCCAGATGTTCTGGTCAGCCTCCTGAGGACCTATGTGTGTATTGTGTGTGTGTGTGTGTGTGTGTGTGTGTGTGTGTGTGTGTGTGTGTGTGTGTGTGTGTGTGTGTGTGTGTGTGTGTGTGTGTGTGTCACATGGTTAACAGATGTTGTGTCACATACACATGGTTAGCAGATGTTATTGTGTGTGTGTGTGTGTGTGTGTGTGTGTGTATTGTGTTCCTGGCTCTTGTGGTGATATATTCTAGCATGAGAAAATCCACAGGAAACATAGGTCCTAATGTTGTTGTCACAAGAGAATAATTGACTGCTCTCATTCAGGTGGTCTTCTGTGCTCTCCATATAAACTGATGCAGCAGAGTGGACAAACAAATTGAACTGTGAAAACAAACCTTGTGACACAACAGCATTGTTGCAACACAAAGACTACTGCACATCTGTGTTGTGTGTGTGTGTGTGTGTGTGTGTGTGTGTGTGTGTGTGTGTGTGTGTGTGTGTGTGTGTGTGTGTGTGTGTGTGTGTGTGTGTGTGTGTCATGCACATGCTCCAAAAAGATGCCTGTTTTGTTTCGGACAAGAGATCAGGCATCTTTGTGTGTATGTGCACCCTTCTCTGTGTGTATGCGTAAGTGTGTGTCTCTCTGTGTGCGTGTGTCTGTGTGTGTCTGCACACACTCCCTACATTACCCTGTTATTGTTTTGGTCAATAAAGCAAGGCTTGGGAACTTGTTAGTCATGACTGATGAAAAGATGATGATATAAAGAAGTGTTTATTCTAAAGGTTGTAGAACTCCATGTGTGATGACTGATAGAGACTTCATGTGTGATGACTGATAGAGACTCCATGTGTGATGACTGATAATAACTCCATGTGTGATGACTGATAGAGACTTCATGTGTGATGACTGATAGAGACTCCATGTGTGATGACTGATAATAACTCCATGTGTGATGACTGATAGAGACTTCATGTGTGATGACTGATAGAGACTCCATGTGTGATGACTGATAATAACTCCATGTGTGATGACTGATAGAGACTTCATGTGTGATGACTGATAGAGACTCCATGTGTGATGACTGATAATAACTCCATGTGTGATGACTGATAGAGACTTCATGTGTGATGACTGATAGAGACTCCATGTGTGATGACTGATAGAGACTCCATGTGTGATGACTGATAGAGACTCCATGTGTGATGACTGATAGAGACTTCATGTGTGATGACTGATAGAGACTCCATGTGTGATGACTGATAGAGACTCCATGTGTGATGACTGATAGAGACTTCATGTGTGATGACTGATAGAGACTCCATGTGTGATGACTGATAGAGACTCCATGTGTGATGACTGATAGAGACTCCATGTGTGATGACTGATAGAGACTTCATGTGTGATGACTGATAGAGACTCCATGTGTGATGACTGATAATAACTCCATGTGTGATGACTGATAATAACTCCATGTGTGATGACTGATAATAACTCCATGTGTGATGACTGATAGAGACTCCATGTGTGATGACTGATAGAGACTCCATGTGTGATGACTGATAATAACTCCATGTGTGATGACTGATAGAGACTCCATGTGTGATGACTGATAGAGACTCCATGTGTGATGACTGATAATAACTCCATGTGTGATGACTGATAGAGACTCCATGTGTGATGACTGATAGAGACTCCATGTGTGATGACTGATAGAGACTCCATGTGTGATGACTGATATGGACTTCATGTGTGATGACTGATAGAGACTCCATGTGTGATGACTGATAGAGACTCCATGTGTGATGACTGATAGAGACACCATGTGTGATGACTGATAGAGACTCCATGTGTGATGACTGATAGAGGCACCATGTGTGATGACTGATAATAACTCCATGTGTGATGACTGATAGAGACTCCATGTGTGATGACTGATAGAGACTCCATGTGTGATGACTGATAATAACTCCATGTGTGATGACTGATAGAGACTCCATGTGTGATGACTGATAGAGACTCCATGTGTGATGACTGATAGAGACTCCATGTGTGATGACTGATAGAGGCACCATGTGTGATGACTGATATGGACTTCATGTGTGATGACTGATAGAGACTCCATGTGTGATGACTGATAATAACTCCATGTGTGATGACTGATAGAGACTTCATGTGTGATGACTGATAGAGACTCCATGTGTGATGACTGATAATAACTCCATAGCAGTGTGATGTGTGTGATGACTGATAGAGACTCAATGTGTGATGACTGATAGAGACACCATGTGTGATGACTGATAGAGACTCCATGTGTGATGACTGATAGAGACTCCATGTGTGATGACTGATAAGGACTCCATGTGTGATGACTGATAGAGACTCCATGTGTGATGACTGATAGAGACTCCATGTGTGATGACTGATAATAACTCCATGTGTGATGACTGATAATAACTCCATGTGTCATGACTGATAGAGACTCCATGTGTGATGACTGATAGAGGCACCATGTGTGATGACTGATAGAGACTCCATGTGTGATGACTGATAGAGGCACCATGTGTGATGACTGATAGAGACTCCATGTGTGATGACTGATAGAGACTCCATGTGTGATGACTGATAATAACTCCATGTGTGATGACTGATAGAGGCACCATGTGTGATGACTGATAGAGACTCCATGTGTGATGACTGATAGAGACTCCATGTGTGATGACTGATAGAGACTCCATGTGTGATGACTGATAATAACTCCATGTGTGATGACTGATAATAACTCCATGTGTGATGACTGATAATAACTCCATGTGTGATGACTGATAGAGGCACCATGTGTGATGACTGATAGAGACTCCATGTGTGATGACTGATAGAGACTCCATGTGTGATGACTGATAGAGACTCCATGTGTGATGACTGATAATAACTCCATGTGTGATGACTGATAGAGACTCCATGTGTGATGACTGATAATAACTCCATGTGTGATGACTGATAGAGACTCCATGTGTGATGACTGATAGAGGCACCATGTGTGATGACTGATAATAACTCCATGTGTGATGACTGATAATAACTCCATGTGTGATGACTGATAGAGGCACCATGTGTGATGACTGATAGAGGCACCATGTGTGATGACTGATAGAGACTCCATGTGTGATGACTGATAGAGACTCCATGTGTGATGACTGATAGAGACTCCATGTGTGATGACTGATAGAGACTCCATGTGTGATGACTGATAGGAACTCCATGTGTGATGACTGATAGAGACTCCATGTGTGATGACTGATAGAGACTCCATGTGTGATGACTGATAGAGACTCCATGTGTGATGACTGATAGAGACTCCATGTGTGATGACTGATAATAACTCCATGTGTGATGACTGATAATAACTCCATGTGTGATGACTGATAATAACTCCATGTGTAATGACTGATAGAGGCACCATGTGTGATGACTGATAGAGACTCCATGTGTGATGACTGATAGAGACTCCATGTGCGATGACTGATAGAGGCACCATGTGTGATGACTGATAGAGACTCCATGTGTGATGACTGATAGAGACTCCATGTGTGATGACTGATAATAACTCCATATTATAACATATTATTACATATTATAACATATTATTACATATTATTACATATTATTACATATTATTACATATAACATATATAACATATATATAACATATATGACATATTATTACATATTATTACATATTATTACATATTATGACATATTATAACATATAACATATATGACATATTATTACATATTATTACATATTATTACATATTATAACATATTATTACATATTATAACATATTATTACATATAACATATATGACATATTATTACATATTATTACATATTATTACATATTATTACATATTATAACATATTATTACATATTATAACATATTATTACATATTATAACATATTATTACATATTATTACATATTATGACATATTATAACATATTATTACATATTATGACATATTATAACATATTATTACATATTATTACATATTATGACATATTATAACATATTATTACATATTATTACATGTAACATATATGACATATTATTACATATTATGACATATTATAACATATTATTACATATTATGACATATTATAACATATTATTACATATTATTACATATTATAACATATTATTACATATTATTACATATTATGACATATTATAACATATTATAACATATTATTACATGTAACATATATGACATATTATTACATATTATTACATATACCATGTTAATACATTATTACATATTATTACATATAACATATTATTACATATAACATATAACACCCAACATATTATTACATATTATTACATATTATAACATATTATTACATATAACATATTATAACATATTATTACATAGTATTACATATTATAACATATTATTACATATTATTACATATACCATGTTAATACATTATTAAATATTATTACATATAACATATTATTACATATAACATATAACATACAACATATTATAACATATTATTACACATAACATATTATTACATATTAAAACATATTACACATAACATATTATTACATATAACATATTATTACATATTATTACATATAACATATTATTACATATTATTATATATAACATATTAAAACATATTATTACCCATAACATATTAAAACATATTATAACATATAACATATTATTACATATAACATATTATTACATATTATTACATATTATTACATATTATTATATATAACATATTAAAACATATTATTACATATAACATATTATTACATATTATTATATATAACATATTAAAACATATTATTACCCATAACACATTAAAACATATTATTACACATAACATATTAAAACATATTATAACATATAACATATTATTACATATAACATATTATTACATATTATTACATATTATTACATATTATTATATATAACATATTAAAACATATTATTACATATAACATATTATAACATATTATTACATATTATATTTTCCCAATACACCATCCTATATAACCCAGAGAAATGTTCTCCCAATACACCATCCTATATAACCCAGAGAAATGTTCTCCCAATACACCATCCTATATAACCCAGAGAAATGTTCTCCCAATACACCATCCTATATAACCCTGAGAAATGTTCTCCCAATACACCATCCTATATAACCCAGAGAGATGTTCTCCCAATACACCATCCCATATAACCCAGAGAGATGTTCTCCCAATACACCATCCTATATAACCCAGAGAGATGTTCTCCCAATACACCATCCTATATAACCCAGAGAGATGTTCTCCCAATACACCATCCCATATAACCCAGAGAAATGTTCTCCCAATACACCATCCTATATAACCCTGAGAAATGTTCTCCCAATACACCATCCTATATAACCCTGAGAAATGTTCTCCCAATACACCATCCAATATAACCCAGAGAAATGTTCTCCCAATACACCATCCTATATAACCCTGAGAAATGTTCTCCCAATACACCATCCTATATAACCCTGAGAAATGTTCTCCCAATACACCATCCAATATAACCTAGAGAAATGTTCTCCCAATACACCATCCTATATAACCATGAGAAATGTTCTCCCAATACACCATCCAATATAACCCAGAGAGATGTTCTCCCAATACACCATCCTATATAACCCAGAGAAATGTTCTCCCAATACACCATCCAGGTCAATGCTGATTTAAAGCTGCATTAACAAACAAGCTTTAGTCCAGTGAACTAATAAAGGACGTGTTTACCACAGCTTTATATGTTTTTAAAAAACAATCCTCTTACGATCTTTGGTTAATCTAACACACATTAAGACGTATGGAGCCAGAAGCCATCAAATACACGGTCCCTAATCAAAACCTCCCATGATGCCATTACATTAATAGTTGGATTGATAAGGTGTCTGGGATTGATCTGGCTCTTTCAGCTGAACAGTCTAAATACCATAATTGGTGAATTAGTCTTGGAAAATACCTATCTAAGAAAAACATTCAATTTAGGATTCCTAGTCATCGGGAAAGAGCCATTTCAATCCCAGACACCTCATTAATCCAACTAAATAAATGTAATTGCATCATGGGATGTTTTGATTCGGGAGCTTGTTGCTGACTCTTCTGACTGGACGACACAACTTTATGAAGGTGATCTATACTTAACAAGCGCTCGACTTGGACTGAAATGTTGTGTGCCGGTACTGTTTATATTTAGGTGCAGGCACATTTAAGGTACCGATACTCAGCTCCGGTGAGCTCTTGCCCAAGTCAAGCGCTGTACACAACTCTATTTATCTCCATAAACCACATTATAAAACAAATCATCTTGATTTGGTTCATACTCGAGGTAAAAAGCTTGATAAAGTTACAGAAGCCAGAAGAGAGCGTTACATCTCATTACAACTGACAGAAAAGTATTCATCCCCATTAGCAGCACCTCCTGATTAAACGTTTCATTGCAGACATTGAGGAAAGAAAATCATATAAAACAACCTTTTTGTGTCAGTTTGGTTACCACTCACCTCTTCTCCCCCCTCTCTCTCTCTGTCTCTCTCTCTCTCTCTCTCTCTCTCTCTCTCTCTCTCTCTCTCTCTCTCTCTCTCTCTCTCTCTCTCTCTCTCTCTCTCTCTTTCTCCCTCTTCCTCTCTCTCTCTCTCTCTCTCTCCTCTCTCTCTCTCTCTCTCTCTCTCTCTCTCTCTCTCTCTCTCTCTTCCTCTCTTCCTCTCTCTCTCTCTCTCTCTCTCTCTCTCTCTCTCTCTCTCACTTTCTCTCACCCCTCCTCTGTCTTCTTCCTCTCTCTCTTCTTGTCCCTCCTTTGCTCTCTCTCTCTCTCTCTCCTCTCTCTCTCTCTCTCTCTCTCTCTCTCTCCTCCCTCTACCCACCCCTCTCTCTTCTTCCTCTCTCTCTCTTCTTCTCCCTCCTTTGCTCTCTCTCTCCTCTCTCTCTCTCTCTCTCTCTCTCTCTCTCTCTCCTTCTACCCACCCTCTCTCTTCTTCCTCTCTCTCTTCTTCTCCCTACTTTGCTCTCTCTCTCTCTCTCTCTCTCTCTCTCTCTCTCTCTCTCTCTCTCTCTCTCTCTTCCTCTCTCTCTCTCTCTCTCTCTCTCTCTCCTCTCTCTCTCTCTCTCTCTCTCTCTCTCTCTCTCTCCTCTCTCTCTCTCTCACTTTCTCCCTACCTCCTCTCTCTTCTTCTCCCTACTTTCTCTCTCTTCTCTCTCTCTCTCTCTCTCTCTCTCTCTCTCTCTCTCTCTCTCTCTCTCTCTCTCTCTCTCTCTCTCTCTCTCTCTCTCTCTCACTTTCTCTCTACCTCTACCCCTCCTCTTCTTCCCCTCTCTCTTCTTCTCCCTCCTTTGCTCTCTCCCTCTACCCACCTCTCTCTTCTTCCTCTCTCTCTTCTTCTCCCTCCTTTGCTCTCCCCCCCCTCTCTCTCTCTCTCTCTCTCTCTCTCTCTCTCTCTCTCCCTCTCTCTCTCTCTCCCTCCCTCTACCCACCCCTCTCTCTTCTTCCTCTCTCTCTTCTTCTCCCTCCATTCCCAGTCAGACACTAGCTCCCTGGCTATGTGATCCGCTTGTTAAACCATAGCCAGTTGCCTCCACCATGGCACACAACGACTTAACTGTTTCTCACATAAAAACATCTACATTAGCCGTGGCCTATAAAAAAAACAACAACAACTGTGTGAATTTGTCATGTTGTCATTCCTGAACAAGAATCTGGCGGTTAAATTGTAAAGTATTTGAACACATTCTATGTGCTGTAGGCTTCATATCAGTGCTGTTGAATGCTGTGTTGTGTGCTGTTCCACGAGCGTTCAGACATCATTGGGGTGTTTTTGTCTCCCTCTTTTGGCTGCTGTCTATAAGCAGTTTATTCCTTTTGTGACCGTGACCCATTGATCATTATTATTTTTTATTTTTTATTTATTTAACATTTATTTAACTAGGCAAGTCAGTTAAAGAACACATTCTTATTTACAATGATGGCCTAGGAACAGTGGGTTAACTTCGCTGTTCAGGGGCAGTTTCACCTTGTCAGCTCGGGGATTTTATCTAGCAACCTTTCAGTTACTGGCCCAATGCACTAACCACTAGGCTACCCATCGAGAATGATAAAGTGGTGGTGAAAAGGCAGGTTTGGCATGGTCAGCGCCATCGAGGGCTTCCATCATGCTTACGCCATTTTAAGAGTAGTCAACTGGCTGGGGTTTCCTATGGGTTGTAGCCTCAATGGTGTTGTCCATGCTGTCACAAACGCTATAATGGCACAGATATAAAGATGAGTCCTTGATCTATCTCAATGCCTTGACCTTACCTGTCGGTAGGAAGCTCTGGAACTCCTGGCGGAGGGAAGGTGTCTGAGACGTGGATAAGGAGCTGTGGAGCATACGGAGGTGCGAAGAGACGAAAGTGTAAAAATGGCGTTAAGTACAGACCTACATCTCTGGAGTACAAACCTTTGTCTTCTGAGTAGTAGTATCTACCTTAGTCTCCTGAATACAAACCATGTACATTTACGAATGAATCTAGTTGCTCTCTTGAGAACCTTGAGTTGGTTGGCAGTGGTGATTGCTCTGAATTTGAGCCAGACCAGGTTGAAGTACCACTCTGAATTTGAGCCAGACCAGGTTGAAGTACCAGTCTGAAGTTGAGCCAGACCAGGGTGAAGTACCACTCTGAATTTGAGCCAGACCAGGGTGAAGTACCACTCTGAATTTGAGCCAGACCAGGGTGAAGTACCACTCTGAATTTGAGCCAGACCAGGGTGAAGTACCACTCTGAAGTTGAGCCAGTGGGGCAACATTGAGTGTAGAGGCTGATCTAATGAAAGATAATATTCCTGGTGTTTGTGACACCTGCCTTTCTAGCTGATAATGTAAGGTTAGATTATATTTACTATTCTGTTCCGAACACGCTACGGTGCTTTAGGTGCCAAGGATTCTGACATGTTGCAGCAATGTGTAGAAGGGACATCCCGCAATGTGAAAAAAAGGTGCAGGAGGGCATAGTCAGACGGAGTGTAAAGTTGGGGTAGAGAAAGCACTGTGCAAACTGTGGGGATGGCAATGCAGCTGGGGATGTAAAGTGCCCTGTGAGAGAGAGAGAGAGAGAGAGAGAGAGAGAGAGAGAGAGAGAGAGAGAGAGAGACAGGTTGAGATGACCACAGTTCGAGTTGAGGCAAAAAGTTTGCTCTGCTGAGTCAGTGGAGAGGGTAGAGGATAGCCCAAGGGTGGGTGATATGGCTGGGAGTCCCCCCCGCAGTTAGTAGGCCTGAAGATAGAGATCCAGAGAAGATGAGTCTTTTGTGTGTGTTTGTAGTCATGATGATCACCTGATGGAGTGGAAAACACTGAAGATAGATGTGGTAGTTTTATGTGTGTGTTTGTAGTCATGGTGATCACCTGATGGAGTGGAAAACACTGAAGATAGATGTGGTAGTTTTATGTGTGTGGTTGTAGTCATGGTGATCACCTGATGGAGTGGAGAACACTGAAGATAGATGTGGTAGTTTTATGTGTGTGGTTGTAGTCATGGTGATCACCTGATGGAGTGGAAAACACTGAAGATAGATGTGGTAGTTTTATGTGTGTGGTTGTAGTCATGGTGATCACCTGATGGAGTGGAGAACACTGAAGATAGATGTGGTAGTTTTATGTGTGTGGTTGTAGTCATGGTGATCACCTGATGGAGTGGAAAACACTGAAGATAGATGTGGTAGTTTTATGTGTGTGGTTGTAGTCATGGTGATCACCTGATGGAGTGGAAAACACTGAAGATAGATGTGGTAGTTTTATGTGTGTGGTTGTAGTCATGGTGATCACCTGATGGAGTGGAGAACACTGAAGATAGATGTGGTAGTTGCAGCAGCAGAGAAATATTTGGGTGCGAGAGATTTTAGTGCAGATGAACTACAGGAATCTTGGAGAGAAGGAGTTAGGGCCAAAGTAGTGGGATAGGGTGCGGGGTGGGGGGGGTGTATAGGTGCAGGATTAGATGGCGTTGCAATTGAAGTTTTCCCATTCCCCATTTCCATTTTTATTTCGTGACAAAAATGTTCAATCTGCATTCCGACCTGTGAAAGGCATCAATACCCAACACAGCGACTAGTCTGCCGGAAATTCACACAAAGAAGAAGAAGAACTTACCTGTCATGTGCCTTCAGTAAACAGGAAGTTAATGTTTCTCTAATAGAAGATCATTGTTTGATTCTGCACATGGTATGTTTGTATTCTCCATCAATTCGCAAACGTTTTAATGTCTTTAATAGCATTGTTGGTATGTAACACATTCTTTATACTTTGATGGTTATTTTGGTGAATATATAATATATAATAATATATTTTGTTGGGTTTGACAAACTACAGAACGGGTCAGTGGGTTAATGGTATGGCTTCCTTCATAGTATTGTCACCAGGACAAGGCCAAGGTACATTGTGGCCTACTTTGGACTGGTTCTGTAAAATTGTCAAGGGTGATACCACAGGGTATAATGTGTCCATCTGTTGGTGTTTTAAAACATTTGCACGACATCTCTGAGTCAAGTCGCAAATTGCACCCAATTCCGTACATAGTGCACCGGTAGGGCTCTGATAAGAAGTGGTGCCTTACAGTATATATGGAATATAGGGCCATTTGGGACGTAGACTTTCTGAGTGTCTGTGAGAGTTGTTCTTTATGAGCAGCATGTTCTGGTTCTGTTCTGTTCTGCTCATCTCCATCGCTCATTAAAAAAAAAACCCTGTGGAACTCGGAACCCATTTTGGAATTTGGAACACAGAATGTTCTCTCTGTCTCAGAAGGAATATGAAACAGAGCTCCTCTGGATGGCTGATATGTTCTCTCTGTCTCAGGAGGAATATGAAACAGAGCTCCTCTGGATGGCTGATACGTTCTCTCTGTCTCAGGAGGAATATGAAACAGAGCTCCTCTGGATGGCTGATACGTTCTCTCTGTCTCAGGAGGAATATGAAAGAGAGCTCCTCTGGATGGCTGATACGTTCTCTCTGTCTCAGGAGGAATATGAAACAGAGCTCCTCTGGATGGCTGATATGTTCTCTCTGTCTCAGGAGGAATATGAAAGAGAGCTCCTCTGGATGGCTGATACGTTCTCTCTGTCTCAGGAGGAATATGAAACAGAGCTCCTCTGGATGGCTGATACGTTCTCTCTGTCTCAGGAGGAATATGAAACAGAGCTCCTCTGGATGGCTGATACGTTCTCTCTGTCTCAGGAGGAATATGAAACAGAGCTCCTCTGGATGGCTGATACGTTCTCTCTGTCTCAGGAGGAATATGAAACAGAGCTCCTCTGGATGGCTGATATGTTCTCTGATGTTTCAACACATATCCCTTCTATCAGTCTGTGGCTGAAAGAGCAGCCAGGTCGTTCAACATTTACATCGTAGTTGGACGTGTATCCATGTCAGGAAGGATGTTGGGAAATGCCTTCAAAACCGGCCAATAGGGGCAACAGTGAGCACTGTAACCATGAAGTACTCTTGGGTTTTGTGGCGCTAGGGGGGGATCAGAAGGTTACATGTTTGATTTTTTTTTATAAAAAAAAGAAAGTATTATTTATTACTATCCTAAACCTTAATTCTTACCTTAACCATTCAGAATCAGTGCCTTCAGAATTTGACGTTTGGAGAAATGGAACGATTGTCACGTTCTGACCTTAGTTCCATTTTTACGTCTTTATTTATATTTAGGGAGCCTGTTTTCTATTGTGTTTTGTGGGTGGTTGTATCCTGTGTTAGTGTTTTCGCTATTCGGGACTGTTTCGGTTGTTTTTTTTTGTACTTTTGTTATTTTGTTCAGTGATCTGGTGATTTATTAAATATATCATTATGGACAGTTACCACCCTGCACATTGGTCTGATCCTTGCTACTCCTCCTCCTCTGAAGAAGAATTCCGTTACAGAATCACCCCCCAACCAAGGACCAAGCAGCGTGGTAACGGGCAGTGGCAGAAATCTCAAGACTCCTGGACATGGGAGGAGATTCTGGACGGCAAGGGACCCTGGGCACAGGCTGGGGAATATCGCTGCCCCAAGGCAGAGCTGGAGGCAGCCAAAGCAGAGCGGCGGCATTTTGAGGAGTAGGCACTTCAGCGCAACAGAGACGAGGCAACCCCAAAAATGTATTGGGGGGCGGGACACGGGGAGTGTGGCTAAGTCAGGTAGGAGACCTGAGCCAACTCCCCGTGCTTACCGTGGAGAGAGGTGGACCGGGCAGGCACTATGTTATGTTGTGAGGTGCATGGTGTCCCCGGTGCGCAGGCATAGCCCGGTGCATTACATAGCAGCGCCTCGTATCGGCCAGGCTAGAGTGGGCATCGAGCCAGGTGCCATTAAGCCGGCTCAGCGCATCTGGTCTCCAGTGCGTCTCCTCGGGCCGGGATACATGGCACCAGCCCTACGCATGGTGTCACCGGTTTGCCAGCACAGCCCAGTGCGCTCTATTCCACATCGCCGCACTGGCCTGGCTACGGGGAGCATTCAGCCAGGTAGGGTTGGGCAGGCTCGGTGTTCGAGACCTCCAGTGCACCTCCATGGTCCGGTCTATCTGGTGCCTCCTCCACGCACCAGCGCTCTGGTGGCAGTCCCCCGCACCAGGTTGTCTCTCCGTCTCCTCCCTACAGGTGCTCCCGTCTGTCCTGAGCTGCCAGAGTCTCCCGTCTGTCCTGAGCTGCCAGAGTCTCCCGTCTGTCCTGAGCTGCCAGAGTCTCCCGTCTGTCCTGAGCTGCCAGAGTCTCCCGTCTGTCCTGAGCTGCCGGAGTCTCCCGTCTGTCCTGAGCTGCCGGAGTCTCCCGTCTGTCTTGAGCTGCCGGAGTCTCCCGTCTGTCCTGAGCTGCCGGAGCCTCCGGTCAGTCAGGAGCTGCCAGAGCCTCCGGTCAGTCAGGAGCTGCCAGAGCCGCCGGTCAGAGCTGCCGGAGGCTCCCGCCTGTCCGGTGCTGCCGGAATCTCCCGTCCATTCGGGACCTGTTGCTAGGGTCCCCAATCCGGGGTCGGTGGCGAGGGTCGCCACTCCTAAGGTGCCACATAAGTGGGCAGAGACTATGGTGGAGTGGGGTCCACGTCCCGCTCCAGAGCCTCCACCGCGGTAAATGCCCACCCAGTCCCTCCCCTACAGGTTCAGGTTTTGCGGCCGGAGTCCGCACCTTTGGGGGGGGTACTGTCACGTTCTGACCTTAGTTCCATTTTTATGTCTTTATTTTAGTTGGTCAGGGCCTTGAGTTGGGGTGGGCATTCTATGTTGTTTTTCTATGTTTTGTTCTGTTGTTATGTGTTTGGCCTAGGAGATACAATCATTTTTTGATGTTTGGAGAACGTGGATGAACTCTAATTCTAATGTGAGACCTTGTTGACCAGAAAGGTCTGTGTCTGTCGGAGAGGTCTGTGTCTGTCAGAGAGATCTGTGTCTGTCGGAGAGATCTGTGTCTGTCGGAGAGATCTGTGTCTGTCGGAGAGATCTGTGTCTGTCGGAGAGATCTGTGTCTGTTGGGGGGATCTGTGTCTGTCGGAGAGATCTGTGTCTGTTGGGGGGGGGGTCTGTGTCTGTCGGAGAGATCTGTGTCTGTTGGGGGGGGGATCTGTGTCTGTCGGAGAGATCTGTGTCTGTTGGGGGATCTGTGTCTGTCAGAGAGATCTGTGTCTGTCGGAGAGATCTGTGTCTGTCGGAGAGATCTGTGTCTGTTGGGGGGGATCTGTGTCTCTTGGAGAGATCTGTGTCTGTCGGAGAGATCTGTTTCTGTCAGAGAGATCTGTGTCTGTCAGAGAGATCTGTGTCTGTCGGAAAGATCTGTGTCTGTCAAAGAGAGATCTGTGTCTGTTGGGGGGATCTGTGTCTGTCGGAGAGATCTGTGTCTGTCGGAGACATCTGTGTCTGTCGGAGAGATCTGTGTCTGTCGGGGGGATCTGTGTCTGTCGGAGAGATCTGTGTCTGTTGGGGGGATCTGTGTCTGTCGGAGAGATCTGTGTCTGTTGGGGGGGATCCGTGTCTGTTGGAGAGATCTGTGTCTGTCGGAGAGATCTGTTTCTGTCGGAGAGATCTGTGTCTGTCGGAGAGATCTGTGTCTGTCAGAGAGATCTGTGTCTGTCGGAGAGATCTGTGTCTGTTGGGGTGGATCTGTGTCTGTTGGGGAGATCTGTGTCTGTCAGAGAGATCTGTGTCTGTTGGAGAGATCTGTGTCTGTCGGAGAGATCTGTGTCTGTCGGAAAGATCTGTGTCTGTCAGAGAGATCTGTGTCTGTCGGAGAGATCTGTGTCTGTTGGGGTGGATCTGTGTCTGTTGGGGAGATCTGTGTCTGTCGGAGAGATCTGTTTCTGTCGGAGGGGGGGTCTGTTTCTGTCAGAGAGATCTGTGTCTGTACTTTTCAACATCCATGGACATCCGGTGTCGGTCGGTACTCAGTGGGTTAGGATGCTGTTTAGAGTAAATGAAATTGAGTGGCTCATGGTTAGGTGACAGGGAGAGAGGAAGGGGTTGTCCTCACTGACTGTTTTAGCACTCTTGGTTTGACCTATACAACGGAGACAAAGAGACAAAGAGACAAAGAAAACCGTTCTGAGCTGAACACACCAGTATGGAAGAGAGGACAGTAGCAGGTGATCCAACTGTGGTTTGTGACTATTATGATTTCTCATTGTAGCCAATTCAGTTGCAGTAATTCTGTTACTGATTTTTTTTATTTTACTTTATTTTAAGTATGGAATTAGGAGTTTTAATCACTTAATAATTCATCAACAAAAGTAATATAAATACAGAAATCTAAAAGCAACATGTAAAGTGTTGGTGTCATGTTTCATGAGCTGAAATAAAAGACCACACAAATGTGTTTTTAATAATAATCCATCCACCTGACGGGTGTGGCATATCAAGATGCTGATTCAACAACATGATCATTACATAGGTGCACCTTGTCCCGAGGACAAGAAAAGGACACTCTAAAATGTGTAGTTTTGTCACACAACACAATGCCACAGATGTCTCAAGTTTTTAGGGAGCGTGCAATTGGCATGCTGACTGCAGGAATGTCCTCCAGAACTGTTGCCAGAGAATTGAATGTTCATTTCTCTACCATAAGCCAGCTCCAACGTCGTTGAGAATTCGGCAGTACATCCAACTGGCCTCACAACCGTAGACCATGTATCTGTGGTGTCGTGTGGGCGAACAGTTTGCTGATGTCAACGTTGTGAACCGAGTGGCCCATGGTGGCGGTGGGGTTATGGTATGGGCAGGCATAAACTATGGACAACAAACACAACTGCATTGTATCGATGGCAATTTGAATGCATAGAGATACCGTTACGAGATCCTGAGGCCCATTTTTTTCTAAAGGTATCTGTGACCAACAGATGCATATCTGTATTCCCAGTCATGTGAAATCCATAGATTAGGGCCTAATTTATTTAATTCAATTGACTGATTTCCTCATATGAACTGTAAAATCAGTCAAATCAATGAAATTGTTGCTTGTTTCTTCCGTTGAACTTTCATTATCCTCCCTGATGAGTCGAGAAATTAGAAAATATCTTTCAAATACAACATGTGGTGTTTTTGGTAATGAAATTAGAAGGTAAACAATTTCTCCAAAACGAAATATAAAAGTGTTGATATTAGTTGTCTGTTAACTTCAACATGATTGTGTTTTTACATGTTTCTAACACTTTTTCAGACTTTTTCTGGTTGATGTTTTCTCAGCCCCATTTTCCAACTGTTTATCCTAATTTTAAGATGGAAAATGGTTGTCAAATGTATCTATGCCTTCATTTCCCCGAAATATACATTATTGTCTTTAATTTGAATGGAAATCGAGCAATTACGGTTAAGATTTTTCCTCTAGTCCGTCCTCAACTGTATATACAGTACATCCACTTATAAGTGACACTGGATGCGCTCGGTTTTAAATATATATGCGCCCGTCGTTACAAGCTCTCCTCAGTTCACAGATGTTCAACAGACAAGTCTTCCAAAAAAGAGGAGGCAGAAGTTTCGCTCTTGAACATGAGCATATGACCGCCAACAGTGGTCATTTAAAAAGCCATCAATATCATTTAGCACACAGCAATAAACCCTCTTCCATCCTGCTGTTTTTTCTGGTATTCCAAATACAAACGTGTGTGTTTCAAGTCTATATCCAAGAGGCTAGAGCAAACCCAGCTGTGTCAATAAATCACCTCCAAATTCAAGTGTTTGCTCCGTGTCTTCTCCTCCGGCGCTCTAGATTTACAAGCGGCTGTAAAACGTGATGTTTTTGTTGTTGTTGGGGGGGGGGAGTTGAAGTATGAAGTTGATCTTGCGGACTCATTCTTTGCATTCATAGCTCCTCCATGTATGAATGTCAGAGGTTGTGTTACCTTTCTCCATCCCCATCAGCTTTGTAGCAAACTAGGTGGCTGTGGGTGCGAACAGAGCTATGCTGTCCAGCTAGCTCTTTCTCTCTCTCTCTCTCTCTGTCTCTCTCTCTCTGTCTGTCTCTCTCTTTCTCTTTCTCTTTCTCTTTCTCTTTCTCTTTCTCTTTCTCTTTCTCTTTCTCTTTCTCTCTCTCTCTCTCTCTCTCTCTCTCTCTCTCTCTTTCTCTCTTTCTCTTTCTCTTTCTCTTTCTCTTTCTCTTTCTCTTTCTCTCTTTCTCTTTCTCTCTTTCTCTCTCTCTCTCTCTCTCTCTGTATCTCTCTCTGTATCTCTCTCTGTATCTCTCTCTGTATCTCTCTCTGTATCTCTGTCTGTATCTCTGTATCTCTGTATCTCTCTCTGTATCTCTGTATCTCTCTCTCTCTGTATCTCTCTCAATTCAATTCAAGGGCTTTATTGGCATGAGAAACGTGTTAACATTGCCAAAGCAAGTGAGGAAGATAATATATAAAATGAAATAAACAATAAAAATTAACAGTAAACATTACACATACAGAAGTTTCAAAACAATAAAGACATTACAAATGTCATATTATATATATACAGTGTTTTAACAATGTACAAATGGTTAAAGGACACAATATAAAAATAAATAAGCATAAATATGGGTTGTATTTACAATGGTGTGTGTTCTTCACTGGTTGCCCTTTTCTCGTGGCAACAGGTCACAAATCTTGCTGCTGTGATGGCACACTGTGGAATTTCACCCAGTAGATATGGGAGTTTATCAAAATTGGATTTGTTTTCAAATTCTTTGTGGATCTCTCTCTCTCTCTCTCTCTCTCTCTCTCTCTCTCTGTATCTCTGTATCTCTCTCTCTCTGTATCTCTGTATCTCTCTCTCTCTGTATCTCTCTCAATTCAATTCAAGGGCTTTATTGGCATGAGAAACGTGCTAACATTGCCAAAGCAAGTGAGGAAGATAATATATAAAATGAAATAAACAATAAAAATTAACAGTAAACATTACACATACAGAAGTTTCAAAACAATAAAGACATTACAAATGTCATATTATATATATACAGTGTTTTAACAATGTACAAATGGTTAAAGGACACAAGATAAAAATAAATAAGCATAAATATGGGTTGTATTTACAATGGTGTGTGTTCTTCACTGGTTGCCCTTTTCTCGTGGCAACAGGTCACAAATCTTGCTGCTGTGATGGCACACTGTGGAATTTCACCCAGTAGATATGGGAGTTTATCAAAATTGGATTTGTTTTCAAATTCTTTGTGGATCTCTCTCTCTCTCTCTCTCTCTCTCTCTCTCTCTCTCTCTCTCTCTCTCTCTGTATCTCTCTCTCTCTCTCTCTCTCTCTCTCTCTCTCTCTCTGTATATCTCTCTCTCTTTCTCTCTCTCTCTCTTTCTCTCTTTCTCTCTCTCTCTCTTTCTCTCACTTTCTCTCTCTCTCTTGAGCGCACAGAGCGCACAGAGCTGAGCGCACAGAGATGGACACAGAGACAGGCAAGTTCTAGTCAGAAAACACGACTTTACTCTGAAAGAAAATTGCTCGGTCCTTCTTCTCATAGTCGGCTCCGTGCCTCCGGGAGCTTTGTCTCCCTCTGTAGGCTCACTCCTTGCCTCTCTCTTAATATAATAACCTCAACTCGTGAGAACACATTTAATATAATAACCTCAACTTGTAATAACACATTTAATATAATAACCTCAACTCGTGATAGCACATTTAATATAATAACCTCAACTCGTAATAACACATTTAATATAATAACCTCAACTCGTAATAACACATTTAATATAATAACCTCAACTCGTAATAACACATTTAATATAATAACCTCAACTCGTGATAGCACATTTAATATAATAACCTCAACTCGTAATAACACATTTAATATAATAACCTCAACTCGTAATAACACATTTAATATAATAACCTCAACTCGTAATAACACATTTAATATAATAACCTCAACTCGTAATAGCACATTTAATATAATAACCTCAACTCGTAATAGCACATTTAATATAATAACCTCAACTCGTAATAACACATTTAATATAATAACCTCAACTCGTAATAACACATTTAATATAATAACCTCAACTCATGATAACACATTCCTGCCATCTCCTCACAGCAGATTGACTTGGACAAGAGCTGTTTTTACATTTCAACCAGATGAGCTGGTGCTACTACAGACTTCAACCAGCTGAGCTGGCTAATGGTGCCATAGGTTGTCCCCATCTTAAATCAGTTCCATCAAAATGTGAAAAGTTTGAAAATAGAAAACGTTCCTCCATGTTTTTGACCATCCAGACTAGAGACATGGTGATCTGGTTCCATCTCTGACTAGTCGTCTGTGGGAGACAGAGGGAGCTGAAGGCTTGTTGGATCTGAGAGCCAATGTTTACCTCCCTCAACCCTCCCATCCGGTGGTGGTATGACCTCATAGTAATGGTTTCTTTCTACAGTTCCACTACACTTATGGTTTAGGGGGAATCTGCAGGGTTGCCACTTGGCAGCTACTGGTGATGCAGCTTTTCTTAGAAACCAACATAAAGAAATCATTTCACTTACTAAATTGGTTTATGTCATGGAATACTTTTTTCCACCCAATAATCTGCTGCAGGCGTGTACTAGTCCGGTCAAAGACAGGTCAAAATATGTCATTTCTAAATGTACCTTACCTCTCTCTCCTCCTTCTCCCTCTCTCACATCACCCTGTCTCTCTCCTCCTCCTCCCTCTCTCACATCACCCTGTCTCTCTCCTCCTCCTCCCTCTCTCACATCACCCTGTCTCTCTCCTCCTCCTCCCTCTCTCACATCACCCTGTCTCTCTCCTCCTCCTCCTCCCTCTCTCACATCACCCTGTCTCTCTCCTCCTCCTCCCTCTCTCACATCACCCTGTCTCTCTCCTCCTCCCTCTCTCACATCACCCTGTCTCTCTCCTCCTCCTCCCTCTCTCACATCACCCTGTCTCTCTCCTCCTCCTCCTCACTCTCTCACATCACCCTGTCTCTCTCCTCCTCCTCCTCCTCTCTCACATCACCCTGTCTCTCTCCTCCTCCTCCTCCCTCTCTCACATCACCCTCTCTCTCCTCCTCCTCCCCCTCTCACATCACCCTGTCTCTCCTCCTCCTCCCCCTCTCACATCACCCTGTCTCTCCTCCTCCTCCCCCTCTCACATCACCCTCTCTCTACTCCTCCTCCCCCTCTCACATCACCCTGTCTCTCCTCCTCCTCCTCCCTCTCTCACATCACCCTGTCTCGCTCTCCTCCTCCTCCCTCTCTCACATCACCCTGTCTCGCTCTCCTCCTCCTCCCTCTCTCACATCACCCTGTCTCTCCTCCTCCTCCCTCTCTCACATCACCCTGTCTCGCTCTCCTCCTCCTCCCTCTCTCACATCACCCTCTCTCTCCTCCTCCTCCCCCTCTCACATCACCCTGTCTCTCCTCCTCCTCCCCCTCTCACATCACCCTGTCTCTCCTCCTCCTCCCTCTCTCACATCACCCTGTCTCTCTCTCCTCCTCCTCCCCCTCTCACATCACCCTGTCTCTCCTCCTCCTCCTCCTCCCTCTCTCACATCACCCTGTCTCTCTCTCCTCCTCCTCCCTCTCTCACATCACCCTGTCTCTCTCTCCTCCTCCTCCCTCTCTCACATCACCCTGTCTCTCCTCCTCCTCCCTCTCTCACATCACCCTGTCTCTCCTCCTCCTCCCTCTCTCACATCACCCTGTCTCTCTCTCCTCCTCCTCCCTCTCTCACATCACCCTGTCTCTCTCTCCTCCTCCTCCTCCTCCCTCTCACATCACCCTGTCTCTCTCTCCTCCTCCTCCCTCTCTCACATCACCCTGTCTCTCTCCTCCTCCTCCCTCTCTCACATCACCCTGTCTCTCTCTCCTCCTCCTCCCTCTCTCACATCACCCTGTCTCTCCTCCTCCTCCTCCCTCTCTCACATCACCCTCTCTCTCCTCCTCCTCCTCCCTCTCTCACATCACCCTGTCTCTTTCTCCTCCTCCTCCCTCTCACATCACCCTGTCTCTCTCTCTCCTCCTCCTCCCTCTCACATCACCCTGTCTCTCTCTCCTCCTCCCTCTCACATCACCCTGTCTCTCTCTCCTCCTCCTCCCTCTCTCACATCACCCTGTCTCTCTCTCCTCCTCCTCCCTCTCTCACATCACCCTGTCTCTCTCCTCCTCCTCCCCCTCTCACATCACCCTCTCTCTCCTCCTCCTCCTCCCTCTCACATCACCCTGTCTCTCTCCTCCTCCTCCTCCCTCTCTCACATCACCCTGTCTCTCTCTCCTCCTCCTCCCTCTCTCACATCACCCTGTCTCTCTCTCCTCCTCCTCCCCTCTCTCACATCACCCTGTCTCTCTCCTCCTCCTCCCTCTCTCACATCACCCTGTCTCTCTCCTCCTCCTCCTCCCTCTCTCACATCACCCTGTCTCTCTCCTCCTCCTCCTCCCTCTCTCACATCACCCTGTCTCTCTCTCCTCCTCCTCCCTCTCTCACATCACCCTGTCTCTCTCTCCTCCTCCTCCCTCTCTCACATCACCCTGTCTCTCTCTCCTCCTCCTCCCTCTCTCACATCACCCTGTCTCTCTCCTCCTCCTCCTCCCTCTCTCACATCACCCTGTCTCTCTCTCCTCCTCCTCCCTCTCTCACATCACCCTGTCTCTCTCTCCTCCTCCTCCCTCTCACATCACCCTGTCTCTCTCTCTCCTCCTCCTCTCTCTCACATCACCCTGTCTCTCTCCTCCTCCTCCTCCCTCTCTCACATCACCCTGTCTCTCCCTCCTCCTCCTCCTCCCTCTCTCACATCACCCTGTCTCTCTCCTCCTCCTCCTCCCTCTCTCACATCACCCTGTCTCTCTCCTCCTCCTCCTCCCTCTCTCACATCACCCTGTCTCTCTCCTCCTCCTCCCTCCTCCTCCCTGTCTCTCTCTCCTCTCACATCACCCTCCTCCCTCTCTCACATCACCCTGTCTCCTCCTCCTCCTCCCTCTCTCACATCACCCCTGTCTCTCTCCTCCTCCTCCTCCCTCTCTCACATCACCCTGTCTCTCTCCTCCTCCTCCTCCCTCTCTCACATCACCCTGTCTCTCTCCAGCTCCTATCTGGTTGCAGAGGCCTTTCCAAAATAACCAGAAGTCAAACAGCATGTAACCATCTCACTGCTCGTTAGACAGATGTTCCCTTGTGCTCTGGCTCTTAACAGGATGGTTGTGCGTGCCGCGCCGTGCCTGTTCCCAATGGAGTAGGTGTGGTTAACCACCCAATCAGAGTCCAAACCAAGCCTTGGCTTTGTATTGGAGAGGAGAGGATTGTGAACGAGAAATATAGATTGATTCTATAATGTAATTATTGTTGAGGTTATCTGAACTCTTTTAGGAGGAGGCCGTCTTTTCAAAGGAAATCAAAAGCATATATCATATCCTCAGTGGGAATAGAAGACTTTCATACAAAACAACATGCTGTGATTATAAATCCTAGACCCATATAACCCCAGCTATCCTAGACCCATATGACCCCAGCTATCCTAGACCCATATAACCCCAGCTATCCTAGACCCATATGACCCCAGCTATCCTAGACCCATATAACCCCAGCTATCCTAGACCCATATGACCCCAGCTATCCTAGACCCATATGACCCCAGCTATCCTAGACCCATATGACCCCAGCTATCCTAGACCCATATAACCCCAGCTATCCTAGACCCATATGACCCCAGCTATCCTAGACCCATATGACCCCAGCTATCCTAGACCCATATAACCCCAGCTATCCTAGACCCATATGACCCCAGCTATCCTAGACCCATCTGACCCCAGCTATCCTAGACCCATATAACCCTAGCTATCCTAGACCCATATAACCCCAGCTATCCTAGACCCCTGACCCCAGCTATCCTAGACCCATATAACCCCAGCTATCCTAGGCCCATATGACCCCAGCTATCCTAGACCCATATAACCCCAGCTATCCTAGACCCATGACCCCAGCTATCCTAGACCCATATAACCCCCTATCCTAGACCCATCCTCCTCCCCAGCTATCCTGACCCATATAACCCCAGCTATCCTCACAGACCCATATGACCCCAGCTATCCTAGACCCATATGACCCCAGCTATCCTAGACCCATCTGACCCCAGCTATCCTAGACCCATCTGACCCCAGCTATCCTAAACCCATCTCCTCCCTATCTTCAGGCCCATAAACTCCAGCTATCCTAGACCCATATGACCCCAGCTATCCTAGACCCATATGACCCCAGCTATCCTAGACCCATACATCACCCCCAGCTATCCTAGACCCACATGACCCCAGCTATCCTAGACCCATATATCACCCCCAGCTATCCTAGACCCATATGACCCCAGCTATCCTAGACCCATATGACCCCAGCTATCCTAGACCCATATGACCCAGCTATCCTAGACCCATATGACCCCAACTATCCTAGACCCATATAACCCCAGCTATCCTAGACCCATATGACCCCAGCTATCCTATCCTATAGACCCATATGACCCCAGCTATCCTAGACCCATATGACCCCAGCATCCTAGACCCATATGACCCCAACTATCCTAGACCCATATGACCCCAGCTATCCTAGACCCATATGACCCCAACTATCCAGACCCATATAACCCCAGCTATCCTAGACCCATATGACCCCAGCTATCCTAGACCCATATAACCCCAGCTATCCTAGACCCATATCCTCCTCCCCCAGCTATCCTAGACCCATATGACCCCAGCTATCCTAGACCCATATGACCCCAGCTATCCTAGACCCATATAACCCCAGCTATCCTAGACCCATCCTCCCCATCTATCCTAGAACCATATGACCCCAGCTATCATAGACCCATATAACCCCAGCTATCCTAGACCCATATGACCCCAGCTATCCTAGGCCCATATGACCCCAGCTATCATAGACCCATATAACCCCCAACTATCCTAGACCCATATAACCCCAGCTATCCTAGACCCATATGACCCCAGCTATCCTAGACCCATATAACCCCACTATCCTAGACCCATATGACCCCAGCTATCCTAGACCCATATAACCCCAGCTATCCTAGACCCATATGGACCCCAGCTATCCTAGACCCATATGACCCCATCTATCCAAGCCCATATGACCCCCAGCTATCATAGACCCATATAACCCCAGCTATCCTAGAGATATGACCCCAGCTATCCTAATTATTATGACCCCAGCTATCATAGACCCATATAACCCCAACTATCCTAGAAATAACCCCAGCTATCCTAGACCCATATGACCCCAGCTATCCTAGACCCATATGACCCCAGCTATCCTAGACCCATATAACCCCAGCTATCCTAGACCCATATGACCCCAGCTATCCTAGACCCATATGACCCCAGCTATCCTAGACCCATATGACCCCAGCTATCCTAGACCCATATGACCCCAGCTATCCTAGACCCATCTGACCCCAGCTATCCTAGACCCATATGACCCCAGCTATCCTAGACCCATATGACCCCAGCTATCCTAGACCCATATAACCCCAGCTATCCTAGACCCATATAACCCCAGCTATCCTAGACCCATATGACCCCAGCTATCCTAGACCCATATAACCCCAGCTATCCTAGACCCATATGACCCCAGCTATCCTAGACCCATATGACCCCAGCTATCCTAGACCCATCTGACCCCAGCTATCCTAGACCCATATGACCCCAGCTATCCTAGACCCATATAACCCCAGCTATCCTAGACCCATATAACCCCAGCTATCCTAGACCCATATGACCCCATCTATCCTAGAACCATATGACCCCAGCTATCCTAGACCCATATAACCCCAGCTATCCTAGACCCATATGACCCCAACTATCCTAGGCCCATATGACCCCAGCTATCCTAGACCCATATAACCCCAGCTATCCTAGACCCATATAACCCCAACTATCCTAAACCCATATAACCCCCAGCTATCCTAGGCCCATATGACCCCAGCTATCCTAGACCCATATAACCCCAGCTATCCTAGACCCATATGACCCCAGCTATCCTAGACCCATATAACCCCAGCTATCCTAGACCCATATAACCCCAGCTATCCTAGACCCATATGACCCCATCTATCCTAGACCCATATGACCCCAGCTATCATAGACCCATATAACCCCAGCTATCCTAGACCCATATGACCCCAGCTATCCTAGGCCCATATGACCCCAGCTATCATAGACCCATATAACCCCAGCTATCCTAGACCCATATGACCCCAGCTATCCTAGACCCATATGACCCCAGCTATCCTAGACCCATATAACCCCAGCTATCCTAGACCCATATGACCCCAGCTATCCTAGACCCATCTGACCCCAGCTATCCTAGACCCATCTGACCCCAGCTATCCTAGACCCATCTGACCCCAGCTATCCTAGACCCATATAACCCCAGCTATCCTAGACCCATCTGACCCCAGCTATCCTAGACCCATCTGACCCCAGCTATCCTAGACCCATCTGACCCCAGCTATCCTAGACCCATATAACCCCAGCTATCCTAGACCCATATAACCCCAGCTATCCTAGACCCATCTGACCCCAGCTATCCTAGACCCATATAACCCCAGCTATCCTAGACCCATATAACCCCAGCTATCCTAGACCCATCTGACCCCAGCTATCCTAGACCCATATAACCCCAGCTATCCTAGACCCATATAACCCCAGCTATCCTAGACCCATATAACCCCAGCTATCCTAGACCCATCTGACCCCAGCTATCCTAGACCCATATAACCCCAACTATCCTAGACCCATATAACCCCAGCTATCCTAGACCCATCTGACCCCAGCTATCCTAGACTCATATGACCCCAGCTATCCTAGACCCATATAACCCCAACTATCCTAGACCCATATAACCCCAACTATCCTAGACCCATCTGACCCCAGCTATCCTAAACTCATATAACCCCAACTATCCTAGACCCATATAACCCCAGCTATCCTAGACCCATATAACCCCAACTATCCTAGACCCATATAACCCCAGCTATCCTAGACCCATCTAACCCCAACTATCCTAGACCCATATGACCCCAACTATCCTAGACCCATATAACCCCAACTATCCTAGACCCATATAACCCCAACTATCCTAGACCCATCTGACCCCAGCTATCCTAAACTCATATAACCCCAACTATCCTAGACCCATATAACCCCAGCTATCCTAGACCCATATAACCCCAACTATCCTAGACCCATATGACCCCAACTATCCTAGACCCATATAACCCCAACTATCCTAGACCCATATAACCCCAACTATCCTAGACCCATATAACCCCAACTATCCTAGACCCATATAACCCCAACTATCCTAGACCCATATAACCCCAACTATCCTAGACCCATATAACCCCAACTATCCTAGACCCATCTGACCCCAGCTATCCTAAACCCATCTGACCCCAGCTATCCTAGACCCACATCTGACACATCAGACAGAGTAACAGTGGCAGAAACCCGCACCTCTGTGCTACATCAAAGACAACTGGCATTATATGTCAACAGGGGTCCACATTATTTCCATGGCAATAATGAGAACACGAAGCAGCCAAAACTCTTTGGTCCTTTAAAAAAAACTACTGTATGTAACATGTGTTATGCTGTGGTTTGGAAAATAAATACATGTGACTCTGGATGACAACATAATGATGTTTGTTTCCAACATGAGGGCTGTTTTCCTAAAGAAGTTAAATCTGCTACCTGTTTTTTTTTTTCCTTGCCACAATACTAACGAGTATGGCAATACTAGTATCGTCCCGGCCCTAGTTCACATCATGTAGTGAAGAGTGAGTGATTCCCTTCTCCCTGTCTCTGGTCCAGTGCTCTTAATGTGAACAGACACTGTTGTCCTTGTATCTAGCATGAGATGTTGCAAACACACGTCATAACGTAGGGTCCTTCTGTAGCTCAGTTGGTAGAGCACGGCGCTTGTAACGCCAGGGTAGTGGGTTCGATCCCCGGTACCACCCATACGTAGAATGTATGCACACATGGACTTTAAGTCGCTTTGGATAAAAGCGTCTGCTAAATGGCATATATTAGGTAATACATGACATAACACCTTCTTATTCCCTTCCCCCTTGTATTGTGTCATCAAGCCCTTAGAGGGAAAGATATTGTGAATTTGAGAAGGTGCCGATATGTCCTGTTGATCATTGCTTTGGCCTTGTTTCAAACATCCCGTACACGGTTTCTTCATATGGATCCCATCCCTTCTACTTAACGATAGTGCCATACAACTTAGACATCTACATATCTGTCATTGGAGGAGTGACCGTTTCAAAGGAAACACTTGACCCATAGTGTAGAATTCACAGTGAACTGAAAAACGGCTGATAGACCAAAGATTCAATAAAACGGTATGTTGCTGATTCTATGCAGTTACAGTGATGCCAATGTCCTTGATAGTCAGACAGAGAGAGAGAGATTCTAAACATTTTGGCTTGTCAGTGCTAGCTGTGCCACTAGAGGTCCAGGTTTGAGTCCAGGCTCTCTCGCAGCCGGCTGCGACCGGGAGACCCATGGGGTGGGGACACAATTGGCCCAACGTCGTCTGGGTTAGGTTAGGGTTTAGCCGGTAGGGATGTTCTTGTCCCATCGCGCTCTAGTGACTCCTGTGGCGAGCCGGGCGCAATGCACGCTGACACGGCCGCCAGGTGTACAGTGTTTCTTTTGACACATTGGTGCGGCTGGCTTCCGGGTTGAGCAGGCATTGTGTCAAGAAGCAGTGTGGCTTGGCAAGGTTGTGTTTCAGAGGACGCATGGCTCTCGACCTTCGCCTCTCCCGAGTCCGTACGGGAGTTGCAGCGATGAGACAAGACTGTAACTACCAATTGGATACCACAAAATTGGGGAGAGAAAGGGGTAAAAGTAAGAAAAACAACAACAAATACATATTGGCCTGTGACAACGCTCATGGAAAAAAGCACATGTTACCAAATGAAATGACCGGATCCTTTGTTCTTTACCTCCCAATCACGTCCGGTTGTGATAGCCCGGTATCGTTCCTCTGGGTCGGTAGTTTTTTATTTCACCTTTATTTCACCTTCATTTAACCAGGTAGGCTAGTTGAGAACAAGTTCTAATTTGCAACTGCGACCTGGCCCAGATAAAGCATAGCAGTTCGACACATACAACAACACAGAGTTACACATGGAATAAACAAAACATACAGTCAATAATACAGTAGAAAGAAAATAATTAATGATAGAGCTTCCAAAAATGACCTTAGCATTTGATCAGAATTGATCAGAATTGAAATACAGAAATATCTTATTTATAGTACATACGTAACACACCCCTGAGTCGATACGTTGTAGAAGCACATTTGGCAGTGATCGCAGCAGTGAGTGTTTCTGGGTAAGATTTCCACACCTGGATTGTGCAACATTATTATTTCCAAACTCTTCTATCGAATTGGTCGTTGATCATTATTACTAGACAACAATCTCTTGCCAGAGATTTTCAAGTAGATTTAAGTCAAACTGTAACTCAGGAACATTCACTGGGTTCTTGTTAATTAACTCCAGTGTAGATTTGGTTTTGTGTTTTAGGTTATTGTCCTGCTCAAAGGTGAATTCATCTCCCAGTGTCTGGTGCCTGTGCTTAGATCCATTCCGTTTATGTTTTATCCTAAAGAACTCCCCAGTCCTTAATGATTACAATCATACCCATAACATGATGCAGCCATCACTATGCTTGAAAATATGGAGAGTGGTCCTCAGGGATGTGTTGTATTGGATTTGCCCCAAATGTAACACTTTGTATTCATTACATAAAGGGTTAGGGTTAGGGTTAGTTTTATTCTGTACAGGCTTCCTTCTTTTCACTCTGCCACTCTGGTATGTTTTTGTGGAGTAACTATAATGTGGTTGATAGTTGTCTCCTATAACAGCCATTAAACTGTAACTGTTTTAAAGTCACCATGGCCAAATCAAATCAAATGGTATTTGTCACACTGAATACAACAGTGTGACAAAATCCCTTAACAAATAATGCAGTTCAAGAAATATAGTTATGATAATATATATATATATATATATTTTAATAATAAAAAGTAACACAATAAAATAACAAAAACGAAGCTATATACAGGGGGTAATGTTATCGAGTCAATGTGTGGGGGTACAGGTCAGTCCAGGTCATTTGTACATGGAAGTAGGGGTAAAGTGACATAATGAACAGTGACTAGCTGCGGGGCCAATGTAAATAGTCTGGGTGGCCATTTGCTACATTTTTCAGCAGTCTTATGGCTTGGGAGTAGAAGCTGTTCAGCAGTCTTATGGCCTGGGGGTAGAAGCTGTTCAGCAGTCTTATGGCCTGGGGGTAGAAGCTGTTCAGCAGTCTTATGGCCTGGGGGTAGAAGCTGTTCAGCAGTCTTATGGCCTGGGGGTAGAAGCTGTTCAGCAGTCTTATGGCCTGGGGGTAGAAGCTGTTCAGCAGTCTTATGGCTTGGGGGTAGAAGCTGTTCAGCAGTCTTATGGCTTGGGGGTAGAAGCTGTTCAGCAGTCTTATGGCCTGGGGGTAGAAGCTGTTAAGGATCCTTTTGGACCCAGCCTTGGTGCTCCGGTACCTCTTGCCGTGCGCTAGCAGAGAGAACAGTCTATGACTTCGGTGACTGGAGTCTCTGACAATACTTACCCCTTGACTTATTCCACTTTTGGTTGTGTTAGTCGGAATTCAAAATAGATTAAACAAAAATGCTCTCCCATCTACACACAGTACCCCATAATGACAAAGTGGAAACATGTTTTTAGAAATTCATGAGCCCTCTCCTTCCTCTCCGGCAAATGAGTTAGGAAGGACACCTGAATATTTGTAGTGACTGGATGTATTGATACACCATCCAAAGTGTAATTAATAACATCATAATGCTCAAAGGTGTTTGTGGGTGTGTAGGGCCCAATGAGTGTGCATAGACAGTGCAACAATTAAAAGGTCAATGAGGAGACAAGGTTAACTTAAATAGTTCATGTAGCTATTTTGTTAGCTATTTTTCAGTCTTATTGCTTGGGGATGGAAGTTGTTCATGAGCCTGTTGGTGCTGGTCTGCACCGGTACCGCCTGCCATCAGGAAGCAGAGAGAGTCTACGACTATGGGTGACTTAAATCTTGAACAATTTTCCTGATGTTCCTTTCACACCACCTGATGTAGATGTCCTGGATGGCAGGGAGCTCTGTCCCAGTGATGTACTGGGCTGTCCTCACCACTCTCTGTAGCGCCATGCAATCGAGGGCGGTGCTGTTGTCATACCAGGCGGTGATACAGCCAGTCAAAATGCTCTTGTAGAACTTTTTGAGGATTTGAGGGCCCATGACAAAATGTTTAACCTGCCAAGGGGAACCTGCCTTCCTCACAACTGTGCGCGTGTGTGTGGACCATTTTAAGTCCTTAGTGATGTGGACACTGAGGAACTTGAAGCTCTCGACCCGCTCCACTGAAGCCCCATCGATATGAATGGGGGCGTGCTCAACCCCCCCCGCCCCCCCCCCCGTCTCCTGTATTCCATGATCGATCAGCTCCTTGGTCTTATTGACGTTGAAGGGTAGGTTGTTGTCCCGGCATCACACTGCCAGGTCACTGACCTTCTCCCTGTAGGTAGACTCATCGTCGTCAGTGATCAGGCCTACCACCATTGTGTAGAAAGCAAACTCGATGATGGTTTTGGAGTTGTGCATGGCCATGCAGTCGTAGGTGAACAGGGAGTACAGAAGGGGACTAAGCACACACCCCTGTGGGGCCCCTGTGTTGAAGGTAAGTGTGGTGGAGGTGATGCTGCCTACCCTCACCACCTGGGTTCGGCCCTTCAAGAATACCAGGATCCAGTTGCAGATGGAGGTGTTCAGACCCAGAGTCCTAAGTTTGGTGACGAGGTCGGAGGGGCCAATGGTGTTGAACGCTGAGCTGTAGTCAATAAAGAGAATTCTCACATAGGTATTCCTCTTATCTAGGTGGGTGAGGGCAGTGTGGAAAGCAATTTAGATTACGTCATCTATGGATCTGTTGGGGCGGTATGTAAATTGGAGTGGGTCTAGGGTGTCTGGGATGGTGGAGTTAATCTGTGCCATAACCAGCCTCTCAAAGCACTTCATGATTACAGAAGTGAGTGCTACAGGGTGGTAGCCATTGTGGCCTGAAGCCATAGAGTTGTTGGGAACAGGAATGTTGATGGGCATCTTAAAACAGGGGGATTACAGACCGGGACAAGGAGAGATTGAAAATTACAGTGAATATGTCTGCCAGCTGTTCTGCGCATAGTCTGAGAATACACCCTGGAATACTGTTGGGTCCTGTGTACCTTGTGGGTGTTGACCTGACCTTACTCACGTTGGCCTCAGAGAGCGAGATCACCCAATCCTCTTGGTCAGTGACGGCCCTCACACCTGGCATGATGTTGTTTATTGACAAACCGTGCATTAAAATGCATTGAGTTGGTCTGGAAGAGAGGCATCGTTGGGCAGATCACGACTGGGTCTTCCTTTGTAATCCGTAATGGACTGTACCGCTGCCACATGTGGTAGGCGTCAGTGTAATATGATTCCTATATTGTCCTGTTGTTCGTTTGATGACTCTGCGGAGGTCGTAACGGGACTTCTTGTACACATTCCTGTCCTCGGCCGCATCCTCAGTCTTTGTGGTTGAATCTGTGTTTGAAATTCACTGCTCGACTGAGGGCTCTTATAGATAATTGTAATGTGTGGGGTACAGAGATGAAGTAGTGATTGAAAAATCATGTTAATCACTATTATTACACACAGACAGAGTCCATGCAAATACTTATATGAGTTGGTAAGCACATTTTTACTCCTGAACTTACAGTATTTCGGCTGGCCATAACAATAGGGTTGAATATTATTGACTCATATTATTGACTCAAGATATTTAAGCTTTTCATTTTAATTCATTTTTAAACTTTTGAAAAACATGAATCCACTTTGACATTATGGGGTATTGTGTTAGAGTCAGTGTGACAAAACATCTCAATTTAAATCAATTTTCCATTCAAGCTGTAAAACAACAAAATGTGGAAGAAGTCAATGGGTGTAAACATTTTCTGATGGCACTCTAGGCAGAGTTTGCAGTTTTGGGACTAGTCAATTGGTTCCATTGCGCCAGGAAAGCTCGATCAAGCCCAGTTAAAGTATTTTCAATCATTTCAAATAGTATTTGAACCTAGGTATGCGTTGAGGTCAACCATAGCCTGAGAATCAAATCATCAGTAGAATCTTTCAGGTACTCCCTACCAGTTTATCTTGAAACAGGGCTGTCAGCTCTGAGACATAACATGTAAAAAGGTTTAGTCTGTCCTCTAGATTTGGCTGGTTTAAAAGGTTTAGTCTGTCCTCCTCTAGATGTGGCTGGATTAAAAGGTTTAGTCTGTCCTCCTCTAGAAGTGGCTGGTTTAAAAGGTTTGTAAGTAATTTCTGAATTGAATCAAAGTCATGCTGAAGTTCACGAATGGCCTTCTGCACTGAGGTGGCACAGGAGTACAAAACTGTGGCATCTACATAGTGTAAGGGTTCTCGTCCTTCTCTTCTGAGGAGGAGTAGCGAGAAGGATCGGAGGACCAATGCGCAGTGTGGTAAGTGTCCATAATGTTTAATCAAAATGAACACTGAAAAACGAAACAATAAAGTGAACGAACGACAACCGAAACAGTCCTGTCTGGCGACATACACAAAGACAGAAAATAAACACCCACAACTCAAAAGTGAAACCAGACTACCGAAGTATGATTCTCAATCAGGGACAACGATTGACACCTGCCTCTGATTGAGAACCATACTAGGCCGAACACAGAAATCCCAAATTATAGAAAACCGAACATAGACAACCCACCCAACTCACGCCCTGACCATACTAAAACAAAGATATAATAACAGAACTAAGGTCAGAACGTGACACATAGAGTTGAATGTTACAAGTCATAACACTGTTTCCTATGTCATTAATATACAAAGGTGAACAATAATGGACCCAAAATCAAACAACTATGTGAATCTCAACCCCGTCTGTCAAGATGTCCTGAGTTCTGCCGCTCAGATAATTCTGAAACCATAGACAGGCTGTATATCCCAGGCCTATAAACCATAGACAGGCTGTATATCCCAGGCCTATAAACCATAGACAGACTGTATATCCCAGACCTATAAACCATAGACAGACTGTATATCCCAGACCTATAAACCATAGACAGGCTGTATATCCCAGACCTATAAACCATAGACAGACTGTATATCCCAGGCCTATAAACCATAGACAGGCTGTATATCCCAGGCCTATAAACCATAGACAGGCTGTATATCCCAGACCTATAAACCATAGACAGGCTGTATATCCCAGGCCTATAAACCATAGACAGGCTGTATATCCCAGGCCTATAAACCATAGACAGGCTCTATATCCCAGACCTATAAACCATAGACAGGCTGTATATCCCAGGCCTATAAACCATAGACAGCCTGTATATCCCAGGCCTATAAACCATAGACAGCCTGTATATCCCAGACCTATAAACCATAGACAGCCTGTATATCCCAGACCTATAAACCATAGACAGGCTGTATATCCCAGGCCTATAAACCATAGACAGCCTGTATATCCCAGACCTATAAACCATAGACAGGCTGTATATCCCAGACCTATAAACCATAGACAGGCTGTATATCCCAGGCCTATAAACCATAGACAGCCTGTATATCCCAGACCTATAAACCATAGACAGGCTGTATATCCCAGACCTATTTTTGATAATTTCATCAGTGAAACAGAATGAGTAACAGTGTCGGACGCCTGTGACAGATTAATAAACAAGGCAGCAGAGCTCTTTTTAGCATCCGAGGCATTGACAAGATCATTAACAACTAGCGTGGTTGCTGTGGTAGTACTATGCCCAGGCCTAAACCCCGATTTGGTTTATATTAAAAATACAATCATCAGATAAAAAGGAACAAAGTTGTACATTAACCAAGGATTCAAGAGTCTTAGCTAAAGAAGGTAGTGTTGAAATGGGGCGATAGTTGTCAAGATCATTTGTATCCCCACCTTTATGGACGTAGGACGTAGAAGAACATATGTGGATTTCCACTCTTTTACTTCCTGATAACAATGTTCATTTAAAAAAAATGTGGGCTACCGAGCGAGCAATAAAGGGAGCTGCATGCACAAGCAGACCAGGCTCCAAATGATCAGACCCTGTGGATTTAGTTTTTTTTTAATCTAATGTTAGCAAGACATCCAGGACCTCTGTATCAGGGAATTTCTTCAAAAAAGGAAAACTCCTGACCAGCATTTTCAATATCATTCAATATATTTTCACCATCAACATCCAAACGACTCTTTTCAAGAGCTGGCTTTGAAATACATTCAAATATAATAGCCTGCAGAGATAAAATGGTGATTAAATGCATTCATTATATTAATTTAGTCAGTGGTAGGGCCAGAATCTAAATGAATTTCTAGGGGGAGAGAAGAGGAGACACAACCCTTCAGTGACATAGCAGTTTTCCAGAATGTAGCTGGGTTCCCTGTACATTCAGGTAGTGTATTAATGTAATAATCAGATTTAGCTGGGTTCCCTGTACATTCAGGTAGTGTATTAATGTAATAATCAGATTTAGCTGTGTTCCCTGTACATTCAGGTAGTGTATTAATGTAATAATCAGATTTAGCTGGGTTCCCTGTACATTCAGGTAGTGTATTAATGTAATAATCAGATTTAGCTGGGTTCCCTGTACATTCAGGTAGTGTATTAATGTAATAATCAGATTTAGCTGGGTTCCCTGTACATTCAGGTAGTGTATTAATGTAATAATCAGATTTAGCTGGGTTCCCTGTACATTCAGGTAGTGTATTAATGTAATAATCAGATTTAGCTGGGTTCCCTGTACATTCAGGTAGTGTATTAATGTAATAATCAGATTTAGCTGGGTTCCCTGTACATTCAGGTAGTGTATTAATGTAATAATCAGATTTAGCTGGGTTCCCTGTACATTCAGGTAGTGTATTCATGTAATAATCAGATTTAGCTGGGTTCCCTGTACATTCAGGTAGTGTATTAATGTAATAATCAGATTTAGCTGGGTTCCCTGTACATTCAGGCAGTGTATTAATGTAATAATCAGATTTAGCTGGGTTCCCTGTACATTCAGGTAGTGTATTAATGTAATAATCAGATTTAGCTGGGTTCCCTGTACATTCAGGTAGTGTATTCATGTAATAATCAGATTTAGCTGGGTTCCCTGTACATTCAGGTAGTGTATTAATGTAATAATCAGATTTAGCTTTCTAAATAGTTTTACACACATATTTCTCCAAATCTGAAAGACTGCCAGTCAGTGAATCTAGTTTTGGCCCAGGCAGCATCTCTGTTGTGTGTGACTTCAGATAGCTCTGGACTGAACCAAGGGAAAAACCTATTTTTAATTCTTTCTTTTTTTTAAAGGGAGCATATTTATCTTCAATACAATTGAAAACATTTGAGAAGTGGTTCAGAACCAACTCTGGGTCAGGTGAAGATGCAATACAATCACAGTCACCAAAATAAAGACCAGTTCACTGAAATGTTTAAAATTCCTCATGTTGATAAAACAATGTTTGGTTCGAGACATCCGTATATCCCTGACACATACAATGGGACAGTGGTCACTAATATCCACAGCAAACACTCCACTCCCAGCATATTTCTCTGGAGTATTTGTAAATATGAACTCAAAGTCGATTTTGTAGGGTCTTTTAAGTTTGGACGGGTTTGTAATCAGCTGGGACAATTTTAGATGAGTATAAAAAATCCTTTAAACAGTCAGCATCCTTTTCTCCCCGAGCGAGATTAAAATCTCCAGCGATCGACACCTCTGGGGTAGTCAAAATAGCAATTAAATCAGTCAGTTCGATTGACTTTTTACGACTAACCGGATTGTCACAAGACCTGGGTCCTGTCCTGTCCTGTCCTGGCCAGCACACCATGTGCAGTCATTTTCCATTTCATAATATTAAACTCTAAACACTCCTGCTGGTATTTCAAAAGTTTGAGGATGTGGAGCTTTTCTGTTGACGGGAGACACAAAGTTTTAGTGTTTGGGTGAATAGTCTCCCAGAACTCGCTCGCTTTTATGTGTTGTCAAACCCATTTGAGTGTTGATGAGAAAGGAGATCCAAATCTGAAACCCAAGCTTTCAGAACAGAAACAACCTCTCCTCTACTTTGATCGTAGCTGTTGTTCAGATATTGTGATTTAGACCTGTACCAGATCATAAAGATGGACACTGCGTGTTACTGTGTACCACATCTTTCATTCCATGACAGGCCGATACAAAGCCAGGGGCCTCGGTGTACTCTCCATACTGTTCTCATTCAGTCTCTGATTTTGAAACAATATCAATAAAGCTATTTTCAATTCGATATAGAAGGAAACAGTTATATCTATATTCAAAACAACGACGAGTCCAACACAGAACTCAATTGTCCCCGTTTTGAGCTTCTCACACAATAAGGATACATAAACGCACCAATACATCAACTAAACAGAAAACAACTGTTGACACCTGAAGAAGACAAGTTGACATTGACCTTGTTTCTGCTTGTGGTTTGTGGTATGGTCGGTCGGTTGGTTGGTTGGTTGGTTGGTCGGTTGGTTGGTCGGTTGGTCGGTCGGTCGGTTGGTTGGTTGGTTGGTTGGTTGGTTGGTCGGTTGGTCGGTTGGTCGGTTGGTCGGTTGGTCGGTTGGTCGGTCGGTTGGTCGGTTGGTTGGTTGGTCGGTCGGTCGGTTGGTTGGTCGGTTGGTCGGTCGGTTGGTTGGTCGGTTGGTTGATCGGTTGGTTGGTCGGATGGTTGGTCGGTTGGTTGGTTGGTTGGTTTGTGGTATGGTTGGTTGGTCGGTTGGTCGGTCGGTGGGTCGGTTGGTCGGTCGGTGGGTCGGTCGGTTGGTCGGTTGGTCGGTCGGTCGGTCGGTCGGTTGGTCGGTTGGCCGGTCGGTGGGTCGGTTGGTTGGTTGGTCGGTCGGTCGGTCGGTCGGTTGGTTGGTCGGTTGGCCGGTCGGTGGGTCGGTTGGTTGGTTGGTCGGTCGGTCGGTCGGTCGGTGGGTCGGTTGGTTGTAACTATATAAATTCAAAGCAAAGCAATGTGCAGAAAATAGTAAGGCGCGGTAAACCCTGTTGCATGGAATTCATGTATAAAATATACACCTCAAAGAACAGCTGTACACAGAAGATAACATTATTATTATTATTATTATTATTATAACATGGGAACTGTTTTGAAGCCTGTTAGAAAACACCGTATTACAAAGGCACATTGCTGTGATTAAAAATGAAAGGCTTTAGTTCACTATCTACATACAGAATGTACATGTCTAAGTCCCAAATGGTACTACTTTTGACCAGGGTCCATAGGGTAGTATATAGGGAATAGGGCTCTGGTCTATAGTAGTGCACTATATAGGGAATAGGGCTCAGGTCTATAGTAGTGCACTATATAGGGAATAGGGTTCTGGTCTATAGTAGTGCACTATATAGGGAATAGGGCTCTGGTCTATAGTAGTGCACTATATAGGGAATAGGGCTCTGGTCTATAGTAGTGCACTATATAGGGAATAGGGCTCTGGTCTATAGTAGTGCACTATATAGGGAATAGGGCTCTGGTCTATAGTAGTGACTATATAGGGAATAGGGCTCTGGTCTAAAGTAGTACCACTATATAGGGAATAGGGTTCTGGTCTATAGTAGTACCACTATATAGGGAATAGGACTCTAGTCTATAGTAGTACCACTATATAGGGAATAGGGCTCTAGTCTATAGTAGTACCACTATATAGGAAATAGGACTCTGGTCTATAGTAGTACCACTATATAGGGAATAGGGCTCTGGTCTATAGTAGTGCACTATATAGGGAATAGGGCTTTGGTCTATAGTAGTACCACTATATAGGGAATAGGGCTCTGGTCTATAGTAGTACCACTATATAGGGAATAGGGCTCTGGTCTATAGTAGTGCATTATATAGGGAATAGGCCTCTGGTCTATAGTAGTGTACTACACAGGGAATAGGGCTCTGGTCTATAGTAGTACCACTATATAGGGAATAGGCCTCTGGTCTATAGTAGTGTACTACACAGGGAATAGGGCTCTGGTCTATAGTAGTACCACTATATAGGGAATAGGGCTCTGGTCTATAGTAGTGCACTATATAGGGAATAGGGCTTTGGTCTATAGTAGTATCACTATATAGGGAATAGGGCTCTGGTCTATAGTAGTACCACTATATAGGGAATAGGGCTCTGGTCTATAGTAGTGCATTATATAGGGAATAGGCCTCTGGTCTATAGTAGTGTACTACACAGGGAATAGGGCTCTGGTCTATAGTAGTACCACTATATAGGGAATAGGGCTCTGGTCTATAGTAGTGCATTATATAGGGAATAGGCCTCTGGTCTATAGTAGTGTACTACACAGGGAATAGGGCTCTGGTCTATAGTAGTACCACTATATAGGGAATAGGGCTCTGGTCTATAGTAGTGCACTATATAGGGAATAGGGCTCTGGTCTATAGTAGTCCACTATATAGGGAATAGGGTTCTGGTCTATAGTAGTACCACTATATAGGGAATAGGGCTCTGGTCTATAGTAGTGCACTATATAGAGAATAGGGCTCTGGTCTATAGTAGTGCACTATATAGGGAATAGGGCTCTGGTCTATAGTAGTGCACTATATAGGGAATAGGGCTCTGGTCTATAGTAGTCCACTATATAGGGAATAGGGCTCTGGTCTATAGTAGTCCACTATATAGGGAATAGGGCTCTGGTCTATAGTAGTCCACTATATAGGGAATAGGGCTCTGGTCTATAGTAGTCCACTATATAGGGAATAGGGCCCTGGTCTATAGTAGTGTACTATATAGGGAATAGGGCTCTGGTCTATAGTAGTGCACTATATAGGGAATAGGGCTCTGGTCTATAGTAGTACCACTATATAGGGAATAGGGCTCTGGTCTATAGTAGTGCATTATATAGGGAATAGGCCTCTGGTCTATAGTAGTGTACTACACAGGGAATAGGGCTCTGGTCTATAGTAGTACCACTATATAGAGAATAGGGCTCTGGTCTATAGTAGTCCACTATATAGGGAATAGGGCTTTGGTCTATAGTAGTACCACTATATAGGGAATAGGGCTCTGGTCTATAGTAGTACCACTATATAGGGAATAGGGCTCTGGTCTATAGTAGTGCATTATATAGGGAATAGGCCTCTGGTCTATAGTAGTGTACTACACAGGGAATAGGGCTCTGGTCTATAGTAGTACCACTATATAGGGAATAGGGCTCTGGTCTATAGTAGTCCACTATATAGGGAATAGGGTTCTGGTCTATAGTAGTACCACTATATAGGGAATAGGGCTCTGGTCTATAGTAGTGCACTATATAGAGAATAGGGCTCTGGTCTATAGTAGTGCACTATATAGGGAATAGGGCTCTGGTCTATAGTAGTGCACTATATAGGGAATAAGGCTCTAGTCTATAGTAGTCCACTATATAGGGAATAGGGCTCTGGTCTATAGTAGTCCACTATATAGGGAATAGGGCTCTGGTCTATAGTAGTCCACTATATAGGGAATAGGGCTCTGGTCTATAGTAGTACCACTATATAGGGAATAGGGCTCTGGTCTATAGTAGTACCACTATATAGGGAATAGGGCTCTGGTCTATAGTAGTGCATTATATAGGGAATAGGCCTCTGGTCTATAGTAGTGTACTACACAGGGAATAGGGCTCTGGTCTATAGTAGTACCACTATATAGGGAATAGGGCTCTGGTCTATAGTAGTCCACTATATAGGGAATAGGGTTCTGGTCTATAGTAGTACCACTATATAGGGAATAGGGCTCTGGTCTATAGTAGTGCACTATATAGAGAATAGGGCTCTGGTCTATAGTAGTGCACTATATAGGGAATAGGGCTCTGGTCTATAGTAGTGCACTATATAGGGAATAGGGCTCTGGTCTATAGTAGTCCACTATATAGGGAATAGGGCTCTGGTCTATAGTAGTCCACTATATAGGGAATAGGGCTCTGGTCTATAGTAGTCCACTATATAGGGAATAGGGCTCTGGTCTATAGTAGTCCACTATATAGGGAATAGGGCTCTGGTCTATAGTAGTGCACTATATAGGGAATAGGGCTCTGGTCTATAGTAGTCCACTATATAGGGAATAGGGCCCTGGTCTATAGTAGTGTACTATATAGGGAATAGGGCTCTGGTCTATAGTAGTGCACTATATAGGGAATAGGGCTCTGGCCTATAGTAGTCCACTATATAGGGAATAGGGCTTTGGCCTATAGTAGTACCACTATATAGGGAATAGGGCTTTGGCCTATAGTAGTCCACTATATAGGGAATAGGGTGCCATTTGGCATGTGGGACGCAACCATAGTGCCTGTTAAGTTGAGGCTGATATAACCAGCTGAGATATTGCCCTGTTATTCACCACCTCTCCATGGCTCTATGCAGGGACTGGTTTGGTCATCGAAGTGTCAGCCATCGTGTTTAATCAGCAGAAGGCATAGGTCTAATCCTCTCCTCTCCTCTCCTCTCTTCTCCTCTCCTCTCCTCTCCTCTCCTCTCCTCTCCTCTCCTCTCTCTCCTCCTCTCCTCTCCCTCTCCTCTCCTCTCCTCTCCTCTCCTCTCCTCTCCTCTCCTCCTCTCCTCTCCTCTAGCCAACAGCTTGCAGATAAGAGTGTGGGTATGTTAGCCTACATGATGAGATTACTACGGCAGCCAAGCATCGATCATCATGTCACCAGAATAAGATCCTCAATATTTATTGGAAAGGACGATCAAACGCATCACTGTGCAATTTTCACCACCCTGTGAAGTTTGTCATAACATATTAAATCTGTAGCCAAATAAACTTCAACCTTGTCGAGCATATTTAGTTTTGGCGACATTTGAAAAGTTTACAGACAAGTCACTGTTTCCATCAGGCCTGTCATGACATTTTTTTTATCCGACATGTACTTCACTCACATAAAACGGTTGGATGGAAACCTAGTTACAGTGACTCTTTTGGCCATCAACGAGTCGGCCATCAACGAGTCGGCCATCAACGAGTCGGCCATCAACGAGTCGGCCATCAACGAGTCGGCCATGGATTTGGGGGGGAGCACCAGTGACCCCAGAGAATAATTAGACTTCGCTGTTCTGCTGTTTCTGAGTGCCCTGGATGAAAAAGTTGCTCTGTACAGAGAAAATGGGTCTCTAGCCCAAACCATTCAAAAGTTGCTCTGTACAGAGAAAATGGGTCTCTAGCCCAAACCATTCAAAAGTTGCTCTGTACAGAGAAAATGGGTCTCTAGCCCAAACCATTCAAAAGTTGCTCTGTACAGAGAAAATGGTCTCTTGCCCAAACCATTCAAAAGTTGCTCTGTACAGAGAAAATGGGTCTCTTGCCCAAACCATTCAAAGTTGCTCTGTACAGAGAAAATGGGTCTCTTGCCCAAACCATTCAAAAGTTGCTCTGTACAGAGAAAATGGGTCTCTTGCCCAAACCATTCAAAAGTTGCTCTGTACAGAGAAAATGGGTCTCTAGCCCAAACCATTCAAAAGTTGCTCTGTACAGAGAAAATGGGTCTCTAGCCCAAACCATTCAAAAGTTGCTCTGTACAGAGAAAATGGGTCTCTAGCCCAAACCATTCAAAAGTTGCTCTGTACAGAGAAAATGGGTCTCTAGCCCAAACCATTCAAAGTTGCTCTGTACAGAGAAAATGGGTCTCTAGCCCAAACCATTCAAAAGTTGCTCTGTACAGAGAAAATGGGTCTCTTGCCCAAACCATTCAAAAGTTGCTCTGTACAGAGAAAATGGGTCTCTAGCCCAAACCATTCAAAAGTTGCTCTGTACAGAGAAAATGGGTCTCTTGCCCAAACCATTCAAAAGTTGCTCTGTACAGAGAAAATGGGTCTCTAGCCCAAACCATTCAAAAGTTGCTCTGTACAGAGAAAATGGGTCTCTAGCCCAAACCATTCAAAAGTTGCTCTGTACAGAGAAAATGGGTCTCTAGCCCAAACCGTTCAAAAGTTGCTCTGTACAGAGAAAATGGGTCTCTAGCCCAAACCATTCAAAAGTTGCTCTGTACAGAGAAAATGGGTCTCTAGCCCAAACCATTCAAAAGTTGCTCTGTATAGAGAAAATGGGTCTCTAGCCCAAACCATTCAAAAGTTGCTCTGTATAGAGAAAATGGGTCTCTAGCCCAAACCATTCAAAAGTTGTGATCCATATTTGTTCCCAGGTGTGTTTGTGTCTCTCTCTGAAACTGGTGTGTGTGTGTGTGTGTGTGTGTGTGTGTGTGTGTGTGTGTGTGTGTGTGTGTGTGTGTGTGTGTGTGTGTGTGTGTGTGTGTGTGTGTGTGTGTGTGTGTGTGTGTGTGTGTGTGTGTGTGTGTGTGTGTGGTGGAGGGTTAGCTAGTAGACCGATAGGATTGTGCTACTTATAACTAGGACCCATAGGACTCTGGTTGAAAATACTGCACTACTACAGTGAACTCGAAAAAAGTATTGGAACAGTGGCACATTTTTTGTTGTTTTGTCTCTGTACTCCAGCACTTTGAAATGATACAATGACTATGAGATTAAAGTGCACACTATCAGCTATAATTTGAAGGTATTTTCATTCATATCGGGTAGCACTTTTTGTACAAAGTCACCCCATTTTAGGGGACGACAACTATTCGGGCAAATTTAATTACATGGATATTAAAGAAGACAAAGGTTTAGTATTTGATCCCATATTCCTAATACGAAGTGATTACATCAAGCCTGTGACTCTCTCATCCAACTTGTTGGATGCATTTGCTGTTTGTTTTGGTTGTGGTTCAGATTATTTTGTGCCCAATAGAAAAGAATGGTAAATAATGTATTGTCATTTTTGGAGTCACTTTACATGAATGTGGATGCAACCATGATTACCAATAGTCTTGAATGAATCGTGAATACTGATGAGTGAGAAAGATACAGATGCACAAATGTGACCAACCGGCTCGATAGCAAAATATGAAATAGAAAATTGTATATCATACACTACAGTTGAGGTAAAATGGGAAAGTCATTCTGCTTTGAAAGTTGATAAACTTGAAACCTCACCTTTGAGAAAATGGACCTTGAAGGTTTTGGTAAACCTACTGGAGAGTTCTTCTTTGTCTACACCCATTCAGCATTGTTTACACCCTCTAAAGCTTTAGCCCCACCCATTCAGCATTGTTTACATCCTCTAAAGCTTTAGCCCCACCCATTCAGCATTGTTTACACCCTCTAAAGCTTTAGCCCCACCCATTCAGCATTGTTTACATCCTCTAAAGCTTTAGCCCCACCCATTCAGCATTGTTTACACCCTCTAAATCTTTAGCCCCACCCATTCAGCATTGTTTACACCCTCTAAAGCTTTAGCCCCACCCATTCAGCATTGTTTACATCCTCTAAAGCTTTAGCCCCACCCATTCAGCATTGTTTACACCCTCTAAAGCTTTAGCCCCACCCATTCAGCATTGTTTACATCCTCTAAAGCTTTAGCCCCACCCATTCAGCATTGTTTACACCCTCTAAAGCTTTAGCCCCACCCATTCAGCATTGTTTACATCCTCTAAAGCTTTAGCCCCACCCATTCAGCATTGTTTACACCCTCTAAAGCTTTAGCCCCACCCATTCAGCATTGTTTACATCCTCTAAAGCTTTAGCCCCACCCATTCAGCATTGTTTACACCCTCTAAATCTTTAGCCCCACCCATTCAGCATTGTTTACATCCTCTAAAGCTTTAGCCCCACCCATTCAGCATTGTTTACACCCTCTAAAGCTTTAGCCCCACCCATTCAGCATTGTTTACACCCTCTAAAGCTTTAGCCCCACCCATTCAGCATTGTTTACACCCTCTAAAGCTTTAGCCCCACCCATTCAGCATTGTTTACACCCTCTTAAGCCTGAGCCCCACCCATTCAGCATTGTTGACATCCTCTTAAGCCTGAGCCCTGATCATCTCTTTAAGGATTCACATGTGAGGCCATGTGCTAAACAACCACAGACTGAAGGCTGGTTTATACTACGGGTGTGTTCACAAATTCAATCTGGAGCGTCAGAATGCTCTCTGGGCGTTTGTAAACTCAGAGCGTTGTCAGATTGTCCGTTTGTAAATTCAGAACGTTTCGCTCTTGTCACGTTCAGAGCGCACTCTGGACGCTCTGGCCGAGGACTAGGGTTGATCCGAGTGTTCTGACCTCACAACAGCAGTCAAGCACCCAAGCTAACTGGCTAATGTTGGCTAGCTTGCTAGCTACTTCCAGACACAAATGAGAGAACACTTCACTCTGACCATTTTACTCTCCCTAGCAGAGCTGGTTAGGAAGTTTTTATGTTATTAAGAGCGTTGGTGACTTTAACTGTGCTGCTGGCAATAACTTAATTAGGCTTTTTTTTGCCAAAATTGACTGATATCAACCATATTCAACAAGTGTTGAGGGTTTGTCAGCTATTCTGCTCTCTAGCACACTCAGTCGAGAGTGCTCTGAAATCGGAGTGGGTAGTCAGAGCGAATTTACCAGTTCCGTCTATCGAACGTTGTCGCAGTGACATCATGAACATTCTATTGAAATGGTTACTTGTGTAGTGACGTATTTTGTCGATGACATGTAGCTAGCTAGCTAAACAATGAACCACAATCCAAACTCATAACATTACTACCATATATGAATCTTCTGGTAGCTACCCAACCAGGTTCAATGTTAGCTAGCTAGCTAACATTAGGCTAAAACTAGCGATGCAAATGGCTCTGAGATACGAATAATATTAATGCCCAGATCATACACGCAAAGTTAGCTAGCGAGCCAGCCAGCTAACGTTAGCTAGATAGCTAACAGTATGATTTTAACTTTAAATAAAAACACTTTCTGACCAAATTAGAAACGTGTAATATCTGAAAATGTAGCTACCTAGACTCTCTTAGCGGTATAAATGGATGGACACTTCTCCATCTCTGTCACGGATGCCATGGTTGCCCTTAGTTTGAAGATGTAATCCAGTAATCCAAAACAGCCTTCTGTGTGTTCTCTTTTTGACTCCCTCTGCATATTTTCAATCAAAATTCCAGAATAGCCTCCATCTCCTTAGCTATCATACTCTAATTCCACTGATTTCAAAACGTGGTCCTCCAGAGAGTGGAAGGCAACACTTCTGTAGTTCTCCATGGATAACTTTATATCTTTCATAAAAGCTGCGGTAGCGAGGATGATCGACACCTACTGAGCAGCTCATGTTATGGACAGAAGCCTACTTACTACATGGCAGACCAATCAGAACTCATTTTAAAAAGTTTACATTCAAATGGCTCTCCTGTGAAGTAGTGACGCGCGACATACGCTTTTGTTTCTTACCGCCCCAAAAATGCCAACCTCCTCTGTTATTATAATGGTGAGTAGTTAGCATGTCTTGCTGGTATGATAGTTGTCCGTCTGTAACTCTGTCACTCATCATTATTCAGGATTCATTCAGGACTATGCGTAACCATGGTAGCATCCACATTAACGCAGAAGTGTTTAGAAACATGTTCTATTCTTATTTAGAATAATAATGTGCCCCCAAAATTACACAATACGTTATTTACCATTAATTTCTATTGGGAACAAAATAATCTGATACACAATCTAAACGATCAACAAATGCATCCAACAAGTTTGTATTCACAAGCTGTCACTGTGTGCTCCCTCTCCGGTCTCTAGGTTACCAGGCTGGCCCTCCTGTCACTGTGTGCTCCCTCTCCGGTCTCTAGGTTACCAGGCTGGCCCTCCTGTCACTGTGTGCTCCCTCTCCGGTCTCTAGGTTACCAGGCTGGCCCTCCTGTCACTGTGTGCTCCCTCTCCGGTCTCTAGGTTACCAGGCTGGCCCTCCTGTCACTGTGTGCTCCCTCTCCGGTCTCTAGGTTACCAGGCT
>NC_068439.1:78559043-78564043 GCF_023373465.1 Oncorhynchus keta | reverse complement strand
CAAAATTCTAGTATGTTTATGCCCGTGTCATTCTTCTTCCGTTGAAGAAACATTTTTTTCCAAAAATACGAATCAAATCAAATTGTATTAGTCACATGCTGTAACGGTTGTCGTAGGAAGGAGTGGACCAAGGTGCAAGTGTTGGGAAAAGTTCATGATCAATTTAATATCTCAAAACACTCGAATAAAATAACAAAGAGGGAAAATCGAAACAGTCCTGTCAAGTGCAGACACTAAACAGAAAACAACTACCCACAAAACCCAAACGAAAAGAGCAGCAGTAAGAAATAACAATATATACAGGGGGTGCCGGTACAGCGTCAATGTGCGGGGGCACCAGTTAGTTGAGATAGCATGTACATGTAGGTAGTGTTGTGACTATGCATAGATGACAACAGAGTGTGGCAGTGGTGTGGAGAGGGGCGGGGGCAATGCAAATAGTCTAGGAAGCCATTTGACTAGATGTTATGGAGTCTTATGGCTGGGGGGTAAAAGCTGTTTAGAAGCTACTTGGACCTAGACTTGGCTCTTCGGTACCACTTGCCGTGTAGTATCAGAGAGAACAGTCTATGACTAGGGTGGCTGGAGTCTTTGACAATTTTTAGGGTCTTCCTCTGAAACCGCCTGATATAGAGGTCCTGGATGGCAGGAAGCTTGGCCCCAGTGATGTACTGGAACTTGAAGCTCTTAACCTGCTCCACTACAGCCCCCTCAATGAGAATGGGGGGCGTGCTCGGTCCTATTTTTCCTGCAGTCCACAATAATTTACTTTGTCTTGGTCACGTTGAGGGAGAGGTTGTTGTCCTGGCACCACACGGCCAGGTCTCTGACCTCCTCCCTATAGGCTGTCTCTGTCATTGTTGTCGGTGATCAGACTGTTGTGTCGTCTGCAAATTTGATGATGGTGATCTGGTCGTGCAGTCATGAGTGAACAGGGTGTACAGGAGGGGGCTGAGTACGCGCCCCTGAGGGGCTCCCCTCCTGAGCGGCTCCTGTGATGAGGAGCAGCGTGGCGAATGTGTTGTTACCTACCCTCACCACCTGGTGGCGGCCCGTCGGGAAGTCCAGGATCCAGTGGCAGAGTGAGGTGTTTAGTTCCAGGGTCCTCAGCTTATTGATGAGCTTTGAGGGCACTATGGTGTTGAACGCTGAGCTGTAGTCAATGAATAGCATTCTCACATAAGTGTTCCTTTTGTCAAGGTGGTAAAGGGCAGTGTGGAGCGTAATAGAGATGGCATCATCTGTGGGTCTGTTTGGGCGGTATGCAAATTGTAGTGAGTCTAGGGTTTCTGGGATGATGGTGTTGATGTGAGCCATGACCAGCCTTTCAAAGCACTTCATGGCTACAGACGTGAGTGCTACGGGTCTGTAGTCGTTTAGACAGGTTACCTTGGTGTTCTTGGGCACAGGCACCATGGTGGTATGCTTAAAACATGTTGGTATTACAGACTCGGAGAGAATACACACAGTTCACTTTCATAGCAGTCACATACAAACAGCATGATCACTTTGCTTTTCCCTTCACTTTTGTCTTCAGTGCACAACACATCAGCTGTCTGTGGCCAGGCAAAAAAACACTTTACAAGCCAAACCTTCATATCATAACCGCTAACCACTACACACAGCCTACATCATTGTCACCATATTAGCTAACATCATAGTCAACATAGCTACTAGAACTAACGCCTTGGTAAACCTGCTACAGTAATGCAGTATAGTGTACAGTCAGCAAGCAGTTTAGCAGTTACATTAGCGGGCCCCGTGGCAATAAATGAATAAAACCAAAAGCTTATCTTGACTTGGAAAAGTTCCAGTGTTGGATAGCTATAGCCAACTAGTTAACATGGCATCTCTCTCTGAGCCGGGTGTTTGAGTAGGCTAAACTAGCTATCTGCGTTCACTATATAAGTAAGTGAATATATAAGTGGAAAAATACAACGTAATAGCTCTCTCTCTCTCTGTCACCTTAGGGATCCTTTTTATGTCTCTGTTTTGGTTTTGTCAGGGCGTGAGATGGGATGGGCATTCTATGTTTTGTGTTCTGTTTTCTATTTCTTTCTGTTTGGCCGGGTAGGGTTCTCACTCAGGGACAGCTGTCTATCGTTGTCTCTGATTGGGAACCATACTTAGGTACCCTTTTCCCACCTGTATGTGTGAGGGGTTGTCTCTGTTTAGAGCACTTTGCTTGTGAGCTTCACCGTTTGTTTTTGTAGTGTTTATTGTTTTGTTTGACGTCATTTTAGCTTAAAATAAAGAAAATGTACGCTCACAACGCTGCACCTCGGTCCTCATCCTTCAACAGCCATGACTCTGTCTGTCTGTCTGTCTGTCTGTCTGTCTGTCTGTCTGTCTGTCTGTCTGTCTGTCTGTCTGTCTCTCTCTCTCTCTCTCTCTCTCTCTCTCTCTCTCTCTCTCTCTCTCTCTCTCTCTCTCTCTCTCTCTCTCTCTCTCTCTTTCTCTTTCTCTTTCTCTTTCTCTTTCTCTGTACCTTATGCTTTCAGTACTAGATTCATTCTCTGTAGCTTTGATTGGGTGGACAACATGTCAGTTCATGCTGCAAGAGCTCTGATAGGTTGGAGGACGTCTCCCGGAAGTTGTCATTATTATTGTGTAAGTCTATGGAAGGGTGTGAGAACCAAGAGACTCCTAGGGTTTGTATTGAAGTCAATTTACCCAGAGGAGGACGGAAGCTAGCTGTCCTCCGGCTACACCATGGTGCTACCCTAAAGAGTGTTTTTGAGGCTACTGTAGACATTCATTGCAAACAGTGTTTTAATCAATTATTTGGTGACGTTACACTGGGAAACTTGTCAAATTACTTAAAAAATAAATACATGTATGCACTCCCTACTGTAAGTTGCTCTGGATAAGAGCATCTGCTAAATTATAAACATGTAAATGTAACAGCCACTGCCAGGAGCATATAGGGGACATTTATTCTGGTTAAAATACCTCTTTATGGCCTCCTGGGTGGAGCTGCGGTCTAGGGCACTGCATCGCAGTGCTAGCTGTGCCACCAGAGACTCTGTGTTCGATTCCAGGCTCTGTCATAGCCGGCCGCGATCGGGAAGTCCGTGGGGTGACGCACATTTGGCCTAGTGTCGTCCGGGTTAGGGAGAGTTTGGCCGGTGGGGATATCCTTGTCTCACCGCGCACTAGCGACTCCTGTGGCCGGCCAGGCGCAGTGCACGTTAACCAGGTCGCCAGGTGCATGGTGTTTCCTCTGACACATTGGTGCGGCTAGCTTCCGGGTTGGATGCGCGCTGTGTTAAGAAGCAGTGTGGCTTGGTTGGGTTGTGTTTCGGAGGACGCATGGCTTTCGACCTTCGTCTCTCCCGAGCCCGTACAGGAGTTGTAGCGATGAGACAAGATAGTAACTACTAAACAATTGCATGCCACGAAAATTGGGGAGAAAAAGGGGGTAAAATTAAAATAAAATAAAAATAATATAAATATAAAAAATACATTTTTATACTGTAACAGAATAGAGGCGGTGGACGTTAGAGAGTGGGATCCAGTCAGGATGCAGAGAACCAGGGTGTTCCATTCCATAGAACCTCAGACGTGGGGTTCCATAATTCTCATTCTGTGGCTTCCGTATTGTAGTGGTTTGAGGACAATGGTAAATGATTGACCACAGAGCAAGTTACCATAATGCAGAATGACTTTTAACTTGCATAGTCAATCAATCAAATGTATTTTATGAAGCCATTTTTACATCAGCAGTTGTCACAAAGTGTTTTACAGATACCCAGCCTAAAACCACAGAGCTTTACAGATACCCAGCCTAAAACCACAGAGAGAGAGCAATGCAGATACAGAAACACAGTGGCTAGGAAAAACTCCCCACTCTATGTAATTCAGTGTATTTTTATAGTGAAACATGCATTTATTGCTCTGTAATTACACAAAAGGAAGTCTCCAAGTTTGTTGAGCTGCATTTGAAACTCTGGTTTTTGGTAATGGTAGGTCTGTACTATGGATAAATATGCACTTTAAAGTTAAAGAGGCACTCCAATGTATAGTTTTAGAATGTGGCTACGCTAACCTGATCTGTTTTGATCAGTTACTATGAAAGATTCACTGTACATTTATAACATTAAGACAGAATCTCTGTAATTACTGTGCTTTTTAGCATTTATGATACCCCCCCAGAACCATAAAAATGTGGTAATGGCTTCCCATTGCCAATAACACTGCAGGAATACACCAACTACCCAGAGGGGGTGAGTGGTACTAGGTGGTGATTGGGTGAGCCCAAATTAGTCTCTAGGCTTACTTTTCAGGCCCCCTACATAAATATTTACTATGTTCGTAATAAAGCCCCATATATTTTTGGGGAGTTTTCCCATTAGGTGCCAACTAGTTCCCATTAGCTGCCCAGTAGCCCCAGTGAGCTGTGGGAACTGGAAATCCTGGTTGGCATACACAGTCCCCATTATGAACACAGCATTCAGTGTGGTTTCATCAGTCTAGCCTCTCTGTGCTGTGGCCTGTGGGGTTTTCTCTCGGCGTAAAGAGGTATTTCTAGTCATGTACTCTACTACTGTCTACTGTTAAACATAAGCACTTGATACATCATTATAAGATTAATGGATTTATATCCTTTTAACTTGATTGGGCTTAATTTGGATATGTTTGTGTGGGAGAGTTGAATCGAGGGAGAACACCAAAGATCCTGTAAATGAGAAAACCCTCTAGCCCTCTGTCTCTGTCTTTCTTTCTCTTTGTCTTTCTCGCTCTCTCTCTCAATTAAATTCAAGGGCTTTAATGGCATGGGAAAAATATGTTAACATTGCCAAAGCAATTGAAATAGATAATAAACCAAATGAAATAAACAATACAAACTGATCAGTAAATATTACACTCGCAGAAGTTCCAAAGGAATAGAGACATTTCAAATGTCATATTATGTGTATATACCGTGTTGTAATGATGTGGTCCTTCTGTAGCTCAGTTGGTAGAGCATGGCGCTTGTAACGCCAGGGTAGTGGGTTCGA
>NC_068439.1:78391543-78554043 GCF_023373465.1 Oncorhynchus keta | reverse complement strand
GGTTTACATACATTGAGGCCTGGTTTACATACATTGAGGCCTGGTTTACATACATTGAGGCTTGGTTTAAATACATTGAGGCTTGGTTTAAATACATTGAGGCTTGGTTTAAATACATTGAGGCCTGGTTTACATACATTGAGGCTTGGTTTAAATACATTGAGGCTTGGTTTAAATACATTGAGGCCTGGTTTACATACATTGAGGCCTGGTTTACATACATTGAGGCTTGGTTTAAATACATTGAGGCTTGGTTTAAATACATTGAGGCTTGGTTTAAATACATTGAGGCCTGGTTTACATACATTGAGGCTTGGTTTAAATACATTGAGGCCTGGTTTACATACATTGAGGCTTGGTTTACATACATTGAGGCTTGGTTTAAATACATTGAGGCTTGGTTTACATACATTGAGGCCTGGTTTACATACATTGAGGCCTGGTTTACATACATTGAGGCCTGGTTTACATACATTGAGGCCTGGTTTACATACATTGAGGCTTGGTTTAAATACATGGCAGTAAGTTAGTGGTGGTTCCCCCTACTGAGCCTTGCTTCCCAGGGGTGCCCTGAGAACCCCCCCCCACACACACACACATATACAGACGGGTCCCTTGAGGCCCTGTGCACCCCGCCCCACTGCAAGCTAAGCTGTGTGACAATGTGCTCGCCCTAATCAATGTGCTCCCCCTAAGAGGCCTGTTGCCAGGAGTTGACATGAGGAATGTCTTTTGGGTGACAAAGGCTGATCTCTCCATATGCTGACACTTTCTTCTGACTTTTCATGCGTTGGGAATGTGGATGGGAATGTGGATGGGAATAGTTTGCGCTAGATTGGTGTTTCCATCTGTGGGCCCCATGACAAATCAGTCCTCTTTCTGTTGGGGAATCTATCGAACAGACAGTAAACATGAGGTCAGCTTTGAATAGTTGAAACCCGCTTGATATTTTTTGAGGGATAAAGATTGAAGTCTTTCTCTTGTTTGGCGGTGTGAATACACACTGCACATAAATGCAGACAGCAATTATGGGGTTGGCTTTGACAGTGACGTACTGTCTGTCTGTCTCAGTCTGGATTATAAACTCTGATTTCTCAGTCTGGATTATAAATCCTGTTTCTCAGTCTTGATTATAAATCCTGTTTCTCAGTCTGGATTATAAATCCTGTTTTGTCAGGTTTTCTCAGTCTGGATTATAAATCCTGTTTTCTCAATCTGGATTATAAATCCTGTTTCTCAGTCTGGATTATAAACCCTGTTTTCTCAATCTGGATTATAAATCCTGTTTCTCAGTCTGGATTATAAACCCTGTTTTTCTCAGTCTGGATTATAAATCCTGTTTTCTCAGTCTGGATTTTCTGCCCTGTTTTCTCAGTCTGGATTATAAATCCTGTTTTTCTCAGTCTGGATTATAAACCCTGTTTTCTCAATCTGGATTATAAATCCTGTTTCTCAGTCTGGATTATAAACCCTGTTTTTCTCAGTCTGGATTATAAATCCTGTTTCTCAGTCTGGATTATAAACCCTGTTTTCTCAATCTGGATTATAAATCCTGTTTCTCAGTCTGGATTATAAACCCTGTTTTTCTCAGTCTGGATTATAAATCCTGTTTCCTCAGTCTGGATTTTCTGCCCTGTTTTCTCAGTCTGGATTATAAATCCTGTTTTTCTCAGTCTGGATTATAAACCCTGTTTTATAAAGTGTCTGAACAAAATATAAATGCTAATCTGCATCATGATATGATATTTCATAACCTGTTCTCTTGAGATGAGGACTTCAGAGCTGTGTTGGTGATATACTTGTATTTGTACTGTAGAAACATACGTTGAGCTCCAAAATGGTCAGAGAGGATCCCTTTATGTAACAGTCTTGAAATCTATAGAGGAAAACATGTACTTTTACCTCGACTGTGATATATGGTTGTCTCACGTAGTTATCTTAAAATTAATGTTTTTTTAAATGTTTTAATTTAACCTTTATTTAACTAGGCAAGTCAGTTTAAGAACAAATTCTTATTTTACAATGACGGCCGGGACGACGCTGGGCCAATTGTGCGCCACCCTATGGGACAGGCTGTTTGTGATACAGCCTGGAACCGAACCAGGGTCTGTAGTGACGCCTCTGTAGTGGCTTAGACTGCTGCGACACTCGGGAGCGGTCGAAGACATTAGAGCGTCTGCTAAATGACTAAAATGTAAATATAATATATATATTTATATATACAGTATATATATAATATATACTGTACTGTACTCTACTGAGCTCCACTGTACTCTACTGTACTCTACTCTACTGTACTCTACTGTACTGTACTGTACTCTACTGTACTCTACTGTACTCTACTCTACTGTACTGTACTCTACTGTACTCTACTGTACTGTACTCTACTGAGCTCTACTGTACTCTACTCTACTGAGCTCTACTGCACTGTACTCTACTGTACTCGACTATACTGAGCTGTACTGTACTGTACTCTACTGAGCTCTACTGTACTCTACTCTACTCTACTGAGCTGTACTGTACTGTACTCTACTGAGCTCTACTGTACTCTACTGTACTCTACTGAGCTCTACTGTACTCTACTCTACTGAGCTCTACTGTACTGTACTCTACTGTACTCGACTATACTGAGCTGTACTGTACTGTACTCTATTGAGCTCTACTGTACTCTACTCTACTGAGCTGTACTGTACTGTACTCTACTGAGCTCTACTGTACTCTACTCTACTCTACTCTACTCTACTCTACTGAGCTGTACTGTACTGTACTCTACTGAGCTCTACTGTACTCTACTCTACTCTACTGAGCTGTACTGTACTGTACTCTACTGAGCTCTACTGTACTCTACTCTACTGAGCTCTACTGTACTGTACTCTACTGTACTCAACTATACTGAGCTGTACTGTACTGTACTCTACTGAGCTCTACTGTACTCTACTCTACTCTACTGAGCTGTACCGTACTGTACTCTACTGAGCTGTACTGTACTGTACTCTACTGAGTTCTACTGTACTCTACTGTACTCTACTGAGCTCTACTGTACTCTACTGTACTCTACTGAGCTCTACTGAGCTCTAATGTACTCTACTGAGCTCTACTGTACTCTACTCTACTGAGCTCTACTGTACTGTACTCTACTGTACTCGACTATACTGAGCTCTACAGTACTGTACTCTACTGTACTCAACTGTACTCTACTATACTGAGCTCTACTGTACTGTACTATACTGTACTCTAATGTGCTCTACTATACTGAGCTCTACAGTACTGTACTGTACTCTACTATACTGAGCTCTACAGTACGGTACTCTACTGTACATTTACATTTACATTTACATTTAAGTCATTTAGCAGACGCTCTTATCCAGAGCGACTTACAAATCGACTGTACTCTACTATACTGAGCTCTACAGTACTGTACTCTACTGTACTGTATTCTACTGTACTCTACTATACTGAGCTCTGTTGTACTGTACTCTACTCTACTGTACTGTACTGAGCTCTACTGTTCTGTACTTTGATGTCCAAACTTGTTAAAAATTTGGTCCCGTCCGGACCAACCAAATTTGGTCTTGTTTGGGTACAGAGCTCATTAAAATAATAGCTAGTGTGTAGAATAGTACCCAAATATGCAGAGGACGATATTGCATATTTACACCTTTGTGTACCTATTTAGGATACAACACCATGACAGAATATATTTCTGTGAAGTACAGATCAGGGACACAATTCCGTTACCGCCATTCTGTTACCGCTATTCTGTTACCGCTATTCCGTTACCGCTATTCCGTTGCCGCTATTCTGTTACCGCTATTCTGTTACCGCTATTCTGTTACCGCTATTCTGTTACCGCTATTCCGTTACCGCTATTCTGTTAAAGCTATTCTGTTACCGCTATTCCGTTACCGATATTCTGTTACCGCTATTCTGTTACCACTATTCTGTTACCGCTATTCCGTTACCGCTATTCCGTTACCGCTATTCCGTTACCGCTATTCCATTACCGCTATTCTGTTACTGCTATTCCGTTACTGCTATTCTGTTACAGCTATTCCGTTACCGCTATTCCGTTACCGCTATTCCGTTACCGCTATTCTGTTACAGCTATTCCGTTACTGCTATTCTGTTACAGCTATTCCGTTACCGCTATTCTGTTACCGCTATACCGTTACCGCTATTCCGTTACCGCTATTCCGTTGCCGCTATTCCGTTACCGGTATTTTGTTACAGCTATTCTGTTACCGCTATTCCGTTACTGGATGTAAATCCAGTTCACTTACAGTACTGAAGTTTAAATGACCAAAATAAATGTTTTCAAAGTCAATGTGTCATGGCATAGCTGACATCCCATTCTTTCTGAAGACATTGTTGAGGGAAAATATATTTAGCAGAGTAAAAAAAAAATAAACATGAACACACAAGAATGATTTTGAGGATGATTTTACCAAATTTATGTTGCACAGCTGTTCCGGTAAATGTGTTTTTTTGTCAAATGTTTAGAGTAAACTGTGTTAAAAGTTGTCCTTGTGCATAGAGGTGTATGGTTTGCCTTTTGGGGGGGGTTCTACTAAGCCAATCTTTCCACGGCAGATGCGAAAGGCTGTCATAGGCAGATGTCCTGGTTTGAGAGGCTGACATAGGCAGATGTTCTGGTTTGAGAGGCTGACAAAGGCAGATGTCCTGGTTTGAGAGGCTGTCATAGGCAGATGTCCTGGTTTGAGAGGCTGACATAGGCAGATGTCCTGGTTTGAGAGGCTGACATAGGCAGATGTTCTGGTTTGAGAGGCTGACATAGGCAGATGTCCTGGTTTGAGAGGCTGACATAGGCAGATGTTCTGGTTTGAGAGGCTGTCATAGGCAGATGTCCTGGTTTGAGAGGCTCACATAGGCAGATGTTCTGGTTTGAGAGGCTGACAAATGCAGATGTCCTGGTTTGAGAGGCTGTCATAGGCAGATGTCCTGGTTTGAGAGGCTGACATAGGCAGATGTCCTGGTTTGAGAGGCTGACATAGGCAGATGTTCTGGTTTGAGAGGCTGACATAGGCAGATGTCCTGGTTTGAGAGGCTGACATAGGCAGATGTTCTGGTTTGAGAGGTTGTCATAGGCAGATGTCCTGGTTTGAGAGGCTGACAAAGGCAGATGTCCTGGTTTGAGAGGCTGACATAGGCAGATGTTCTGGTTTGAGAGGCTGACATAGGCAGATGTCCTGGTTTGAGAGGCTGACATAGGCAGATGTCCTGGTTTGAGAGGCTGACATAGGCAGATGTCCTGGTTTGAGAGGCTGACATAGGCAGATGTCCTGGTTTGAGAGGCTGACATAGGCAGATGTTCTGGTTTGAGAGGCTGACATAGGCAGATGTCCTGGTTTGAGAGGCTGACATAGGCAGATGTCCTGGTTTGAGAGGCTGACATAGGCAGATGTCCTGGTTTGAGAGGCTGACATAGGCAGATGTTCTGGTTTGAGAGGCTGACATAGGCAGATGTTCTGGTTTGAGAGGCTGTCATATGCAGATGTCCTGGTTTGAGAGGCTGTCATAGGCAGATGTCCTGGTTTGAGAGGCTGACATAGGCAGATGTTCTGGTTTGAGAGGCTGACATAGGCAGATGTCCTGGTTTGAGAGGCTGTCATAGGCAGATGTTCTGGTTTGAGAGGCTGTCATAGGCAGATGTCCTGGTTTGAGAGGCTGACATAGGCAGATGTTCTGGTTTGAGAGGCTGACATAGGCAGATGTCCTGGTTTGAGAGGCTGACATAGGCAGATGTTCTGGTTTGAGAGGTTGTCATAGGCAGATGTCCTGGTTTGAGAGGCTGACAAAGGCAGATGTCCTGGTTTGAGAGGCTGACATAGGCAGATGTTCTGGTTTGAGAGGCTGACATAGGCAGATGTCCTGGTTTGAGAGGCTGACATAGGCAGATGTCCTGGTTTGAGAGGCTGACATAGGCAGATGTCCTGGTTTGAGAGGCTGACATAGGCAGATGTCCTGGTTTGAGAGGCTGACATAGGCAGATGTTCTGGTTTGAGAGGCTGACATAGGCAGATGTCCTGGTTTGAGAGGCTGACATAGGCAGATGTCCTGGTTTGAGAGGCTGACATAGGCAGATGTCCTGGTTTGAGAGGCTGACATAGGCAGATGTTCTGGTTTGAGAGGCTGACATAGGCAGATGTTCTGGTTTGAGAGGCTGTCATATGCAGATGTCCTGGTTTGAGAGGCTGTCATAGGCAGATGTCCTGGTTTGAGAGGCTGACATAGGCAGATGTTCTGGTTTGAGAGGCTGACATAGGCAGATGTCCTGGTTTGAGAGGCTGTCATAGGCAGATGTTCTGGTTTGAGAGGCTGTCATAGGCAGATGTCCTGGTTTGAGAGGCTGTCATAGGCAGATGTCCTGGTTTGAGAGGCTGTCATAGGCAGATGTCCTGGTTTGAGAGGCTGTCATAGGCAGATGTCCTGGTTTGAGAGGCTGACATAGGCAGATGTTCTGGTTTGAGAGGCTGACATAGGCAGATGTTCTGGTTTGAGAGGCTGACATAGGCAGATGTCCTGGTTTGAGAGGCTGACAAAGGCAGATGTCCTGGTTTGAGAGGCTGACAAAGGCAGATGTTCTGGTTTGAGAGGCTGACATAGGCAGATGTCCTGGTTTGAGAGGCTGACATAGGCAGATGTTCTGGTTTGAGAGGCTGTCATAGGCAGATGTCCTGGTTTGAGAGGCTGACATAGGCAGATGTTCTGGTTTGAGAGGCTGACATAGGCAGATGTCCTGGTTTGAGAGGCTGACATAGGCAGATGTCCTGGTTTGAGAGGCTGACATAGGCAGATGTCCTGGTTTGAGAGGCTGACATAGGCAGATGTCCTGGTTTGAGAGGCTGACATAGGCAGATGTCCTGGTTTGAGAGGCAGCCTATAAAATTAAATAAAAGATTTGGCCTACATTTTAAGTGAAAACTCGGAATCTCAGCGCAATTCTGTTACCATGGAATTGCCCCACTACCTTTTAAAAATAATGTCTATCTTGATTTCCCCAATCACAATTAAACACAATCACAATCTCTTTTTTGTATGTTAATCATTTTTTAGCATCTTTAATACAAGCATAACACCTAACAATTTTTTAAAACGTTTTTTTTTTTAAACCCTTTTAACATAGACCCAGGGCCTGTTGTTACCTCATATCCCAATGATAATTCCTTTTGCATTATGCCTGTGAAGACAACACTTAAATTGACTCAACTTGCAATTGACTCAACCATTGGCTGAACTTACGCCATGGTCATTGGCTTAATTTACCCTAAGGTAAACAGCTGTTGTATAGAACAATCTTCAAATCAGTTTGCTTACCACTTTTTTCATGTGGTTTCTTCCTTCACAGAATCCATGAAATTATGACCTCTTCTTAAACATTTGGTCAAATTATTTATTTTGTGTATGGTTTTCTGTATTAAAAAATATGTTTAAACATGCCCCTTTGGCCTAACTTACCCCACTCTCCCTCTTAAGCAGCCTGTATATCAATGCTGTATATAGGTGTGTGAACCAGTTGGGTCAACCCACCTTGGGGGGTTTGGTCGTTCAGAGTTCGATTAGCACCACCTGGAACACCATGGAGCTCGAGGAGGCTCTCACTCCAGTAATTTGTTAAGTGGAACAGAACAGCCTCTGGTCAAGGAGGTCTCTCTGTCTCTCTACTCCACTCTCTCTCTTTCTCTCTCTCTCTCTCTCTCTCTCTCTCTCTCTCTCTCTCTCTCTCTCTCTCTCTCTCTCTCTCTCTCTCTCTCTCTCTCTCTCTCTCTCTCTCTCTCTCTCTCTCTCTCTCTCTCTCTCTCTCTCTCTCTCTCACACACACTACTCTCTCTATCTCTATATATCTCTCACTATCTATACTCCTATACTCCCTCCCAACTCACACTCTCTCTCTCCCACACACTTTCTCTCTCTCTCTCGCTCTCACTCTCACTCTACTCTCTCTATCTCTATATATCTCTCACTCTATACTCCTATACTCCCTCCCAACTCACACTCTCTCTCTCTCTCTCTCTCTCTCTCTCTGTCTATATATATATATATATTCCTACAGCCCCCACCCCCCCCCAACACACACATGCTGTTTGGCCGTTGATCTACCATTCTCCCCCTGTCTCCAATCTTCCCTTCCTCCCTGCCTCCTTCTATACTCCCCTCATCCCTCTATTCTCGCCTTTCTTTCCCGGCTGAAATTAGGGCTGTACCAAGGACTACCCAGATTCCTTCTGTCTGGGACTAGTCAATAGAACACTGTGAGGCTACTAAATCTGTCTGGTAAACATACACTGAGCGGACAAAACATTAGGAACACCTTCCTAATATTGAGTTGCACCCCCCCCCTTTTCACCTCAAAACAGTCATCTTTCATCTACACTGACTGAAGTGCATTTAACAGGTGACATCAATAAGGGATCGACTGGATTCACCTGGTCAGTCTGTGTCATGGAAATATCAGGTGTTCCTAATGTGTTGTACACTCAGTGTACATGACATCACTCCCTTATTCCCAGCTTGCCCCCCCCAGGCACAGCCCAACATCCTTAACGTCTCAGCAGTCTGAGCTTTCAGGACCTCTACATGCTGTTGACGTTGACTAACGATAGAGTTAATTATGTCTTACTAATTCAATCAAAACGGTGTGGTTAGTGAGAGAGAGAGCTAACTCCATACCATGTCTCTGATGGGGGGAAAAAATGACTGTTTACCTGAAAATAGTGTGCAGCAATACAACACTAAATGTATTGTCCAGCTGGGCAGGTTATTTTGTCCTGGTCCATTGGTATGTAGGCTACTTGCCATCAGTTCTTGTTGAGAGTATATCTGAATGAATGTACTGTCACTTTTAAGCAAAACAGGAGTTGGGGGAGTTTTAAAGGGGAATGGGGTTTTACATATTTACCTAATCAATATTTTATATAGATGTTTTAGGCAATGCTTCGATATGGAAGGCTGATCTAATTCTAGATTTATGGCCTGACCACTGTCCTGTTAATATGCCAAGATCTCCCTCTCTCCCTCGTACCTCCCTCCCTCCCTCCCTCCCCCTCTCCCTCCTCTCCTTCCCGCCCCCCTCTCCTTCCCTCCTCCCCTCCCCCTCCCTGAAAGGCAGGCCTTTCCCCCCCCTCCCTCCTCTCCTTCCCGCCCCCCTCTCCTTCCCTCCCCCCTCTCCCCCTACCTGAAAGGCAGGCCTTTTCTCCCTCATCTCCCCCCCTCTCCCTCCCACCTCCCTCTCCTTCCCTCCCCCTCTCCCCCCTCCCTGAAAGGCAGGCCTTTTCTCCTATTGTGAGGCCTTTACGGGTGACATGGCTTCACTTTCACATTTAATTTAGTCAAGATTATCAAACTTTTACCCAGCCGGCCTGGAGACAAAGAGACAGCTGCTGATGAGAGAAAGGAGGAGGGGGAGGAGAGAAAGGGGACGAGGACGTGGTCCTCACTGTGGTAGACATGACTGGAAATCCCAATGAGGGCTTGTTTCCGTGTGTGTGTGTGTGTGTGTGTGTGTGTCTGTGTCTGTGTCTGTGTCTGTGTCTGTGTCTGTGTCTGTGTCTGTGTCTGTGTCTGTGTCTGTATGTGTCTGTGTCTGTGTCTGTGTCTGTGTCTGTGTCTGTGTCTGTGTCTGTGTCTGTGTCTGTGTCTGTGTCTGCAGCTCTGCTCTTTTAAACATTTTTTAAAATTGTATTTGACTTATTGCATATTTTGTTTGGATAAATGTTATGGGGAGAATCTCATTGTACAATTTACACCTTATATCATGTGCAGGTGACCAATACACTTGTATTTGATTTGATCTAATGCCTTTTCAATGGATCCCTCCTTCCCTACTCACTTCAAGAAAGGAAATGTGTTTGAAATCGAACTCTAACCTTGACCCTAAGTGATTGAACAGCCTCTCAGGGTACTTCAAAAAGGGGGAAAATATATAGGTGCTTGTCTAAAGTCATCCCTCATCCCCTGTCTGTTCTCTACTGGTCTGGTCTAAAGCCATCCCTCATCTCCTGTCTGTTCTCTACTGGTCTGGTCTAAAGCCAAAGCCACTGGTCTGGTCTAAAGTCATCCCTCATCCCCTGCCATCCCTCATCTGTTTTCTACTGGTCTGGTCTAAAGCCACCCCCATCCCTCATAAAGCCCCCTATCTCTTCTCTACTGGTCTGGTCTAAAGTCATCCCTCATCTCCTGTCTGTTCTCTACTGGTCTGGTCTAAAGCCATCCCTCATCCCCTGTCTGTTCTCTACTGGTCTGGTCTAAAGCCATCCCCCATCCCCTGTCTGTTCTCTACTGGTCTGGTCTAAAGCCATCCCTCATCTCCTGTCTGTTCTCTACTGGTCTGGTCTAAAGCCATCCCTCATCTCCTGTCTGTTCTCTACTGGTCTGGTCTAAAGCCATCCCTCATCTCCTGTCTGCCATCCCTCATCTCCTGTCTGTTCTCTACTGGTCTGGTCTAAAGCCACCCCCATCCCTGTCTGTTCTCTACTGGTCTAAAGCCATCCCTCATCTCCTGTCTGTTCTCTACTGGTCTGGTCTAAAGCCACCCCCAGCCACTGGTCTGGCTAAAGCCATCCCTCATCTCCTGTCTGTTCTCTACTGGTCTGGTCTAAAGCCACCCCCCATCCCCTGTCTGTTCTCTACTGGTCTGGTCTAAAGCCATCCCTCATCTCCTGTCTGTTCTCTACTGGTCTGGTCTAAAGCCACCCCCCATCCCCTGTCTGTTCTCTACTGGTCTTCCTTTCACCAGTTCTCCCATTTGCATGGGATGAAATCTAATACACTCAGTCAGGGTCGAACACTGGGTTGTCTTCCTATCTTCTCTATACCATCAACCTAATTAGAGTAAATGACCTGTGTGTGTGTGCGCGTGCGTGCGTGTGTGTGCGTGCGTGTGTGTGTGTGCGTGTGTGTGTGCGTGTGAGTGTGTGTGTGTGTGTGTGTGCGTGTGTGTGTGCGTGTGTGTGTGTGCGTGTGCGTGCGTGCGTGCGCGTGTGTGCGTGTGTGCGCGTGTGTGCGTGTGTGTGCGTGCGTGCGTGCGTGCGTGTGCGTGTGTGCGTGTGTGTGTGTGTGTGTGTGTGTGTGTGTGTGTGCGTGCGTGCGTGTGTGTGTGCGTGCGTGTGCGTGCGTGCGTGTGCGTGCGTGTGTGCGTGCGTGCGTGTGTGTGTGTGTGTGTGTGTGTGTGTGTGTGTGTGTGTGTGTGTGTGTGTGTGTGTGTGTGTGTGTGTCTGTGTGTGTGTGTGTGTGTGTGTGTGTGTGTGTGTAGGAGCTATAGAGACGTCCAGTGGAGCACATAGTTGCATCAGGGGAGAGAAATGAGGAACCTGATCTAGCGTGGTGACCTGGGTCAGGGACTCGAGGGACCGTGCTGACTGAAGCACAGTCGTGCTGCTGACTGATTGGTATCTCAGATATCTAGACCCCCCCCCCCCCTCCTTGACCCTTTGAGGTGTTACATTTTAACAGTTATTCTGTGATTCTGTTCAAAGGGTCCCAAATTACACTCTATTCCCTTTATAGTGCACCAGGACAATGACTAAGATTTGATTAAGGGTGCATCCCAAATTACACTCTATTCCCTCTATAGTGCACCAGGACAATGACTAAGATTTGATTAAGGGTGCATCCCAAATTACACTCTATTCCCTTTATAGTGCACCAGGACAATGACTAAGATTTGATTAAGGGTGCATCCCAAATTACACTCTATTCCCTTTATAGTGCACCAGGACAATGACTAAGATTTGATTAAGGGTGCATCCCAAATTACACTCTATTCCCTTTATAGTGCACCAGGACAATGACTAAGATTTGATTAAGGGTGCATCCCAAATTACACTCTATTCCCTTTATAGTGCACCAGGACAATGACTAAGATTTGATTAAGGGTGCATCCCAAATTACACTCTATTCCCTTTATAGTGCACCAGGACAATGACTAAGATTTGATTAAGGACTGAAGCCCCTGGTTCTTACCGTACATTTGATATTGGTTAAGGTTCCGTTTCAGTTTTAGGTCAAGGTTAGCGTTATGTCCCGGTTTTCCAAGGAATTTTGTGAAACACCTTCCCCCGCTTGAGTTGGCAGTCTAAAGTGATCCCTTCGGGCCCGAAAGTTCGAAAAGGGTTTTGAAACTCTGGATCCTTTCTCTGTCCTCATTGTTTCATTGGGATTCCTGGGTCTTCTCTGTGTTTGTCCTATCAGAGAGCACAGCATTGACTTTCATTGCTAAGCAGACGATACCCCCCCCCCCCAATTATACTTAGAAGAACCATGTCTGATAAAATCAATTGAAGATATACACTATATATAGAAGTATATGGACACCCCTTCAAACGAATGGATTTGGCTATTTGGCACCCGTTGCTGACAGGTGTTTAAAAATCAGGCACACAGCCGTGCAATCTCCATAGACAAACACTGTCAGTAGAATGGCCTTACTGAAGAGCTCTGCGACATTCAACATGGCACCATCATAGGATGCCACCTTTCCAACAAGTCAGTTAGTCAAATTTCTGCCCTGTTAGAGCTGCCCCGGTCAACTATAAGTGCTGTTATTGTGAAGTGGAAACCTTTAGGAGCAACAACGGCTCATCCCCAAAGTGGTAGGCCATACAAGCTCACAGAACGGGACCACTGAGTCCTGAAGCACGTAGGTCGTAAAAATCGTCCGTCCTCGGTTGCAACACTCACTACCGAGTTCCAAACTGCCACTGGAAGCAACGTCAGCACAAGAACTGTTCGTCTGGAGCTTCATCAAATGGGTTTCCGTGGCCGAGAAGCCGCACAGAAGCCTAAGATGCCCGTGGGCAATGCCAAGCGTCGGCTGGAGTGGTGTAAAGCTCGCCGCCAGTGGAAACACGTTCTCTGGAGTGAGGAATCACACTTCACCATCTGGCAGTCCAACGGACGAATCTGGGTTTGGCAGACACCAGGAGAACACTACCTGCCCCGATGCATAGTGCCAACTGTAAAGTTTGGTGGAGGAGGAATAATGGTCTGAGGCTGTTTTTCATAGATCAGGCTAGGCCCCTTAGTTCCAGTGAAGGGAAATCTTAATGCTACAGCATACAATGCATTCTAGATGATTCTGTGCTTCCGAGTTTGTGGCAACAGTTTGGGGGTGGCTCTGTTTCAGCATGACAATGCCCCCATGCACAAAGCAAGGTCCATACAGAAATGGTTTGTCGAGAACAGTGTGAAAGAACTTGACTGGCCTGCACAGAGCCCTGACCTCAACCCCATTGAATACCTTTGGGATGAATTGGAATGCCGACTGCGAGCCAGGCTTAATTGGCCAACATCGGTGCCCGACATCACTAATGCTCTTGTGGCTGAATTGAATGGTCTCCGCAGCAATGTTCCAGCATCTAGTGGCAAACCTTCCCAGAAGAGTGGAGGCTGTTATAGCAGCAATGTTCCAACATGTAGTGGAAAGACTTCCCAGAAGAGTGGAGGCTGTTATAGCAGCAATGTTCCAACATCTAATGGAAAGCCTTCCCAGAAGAGTGGAGGCTGTTATAGCAGCAATGTTCCAACATCTAGTAGAAAGCCTCCCAGAAGAGTGGAGGCTGTTATAGCAGCAATGTTCCAACATCTAGTGGAAAGCCTTCCCAGAAGAGTGGAGGATGTTATAGCAGCAATGTTCCAACATCTAGTGGAAAGCCTTCCCAGAAGAGTGGAGGCTGTTATAGCAGCAAGGGGGGCAACTCTATATTAATGCCCATGATTTTGGAATCAGATGTTGGACGAGCAGGTGTCCACATACTTTTGGTCATGCAGTGTAGCCAACTATATTGTCACGGTTATTTAACAGCAACAAGACTATGTTTCTAACACTTATTAGTTACCGTTAGTACAGAATTACAGGATTGCTGGTAATGCCAGGGTAAAACCTCACATGGCAGGCTTGTTTATACAGCTTAATTGCTGTGTGTGTGTTTGTGTTTGACTGTGTGTGTGTGTGTGTGTGTGTGTGTGTGTGTGTGTGTGTGTGTGTGTGTGTGTGTGTGTGTGTGTGTGTGTGTGTGTGTGTGTGTGTGTGTGTGTGTGTGTGTGTGTGTGTGTGTGTGTGTGTGTGTGTGTTTATGTATGTATATATATATATACATATACTACTTTGTTTACAGTATGGCTGCTACGCTACATCCTCCTCATGGTCAGTGTCTTGTAAAACAACCATAATGAGTATTGAATTTAAAAGCCTTGAGGTGTCGGAAAAATGAGAGCCATTTGACAGTAATTCACTACTTTCTTGTGGTTGGCAGCAATGGAAACCTAACCTCTTTCATTCTCAAATAGCCATGTAGATAACAACCTAAATACACAGGCTGCTAAGTGAGTAAAACACTAAATAATGTTCAACGCTGTAATTACAGACCGAACTCTGCCATTTATAACTCTGGGATCAAAATAACTAACAGCCTCGGCTGGCACCGTCTGCCTGTGTAATCTGAATTGGATCCAGATCCAGAATCATTATTTTTTTTTTAGTTGTTTCTTCCTCGTTCATGTATGTGTCAGTCGGCAGCCAGTAGTGTGTGTGTGTGTGTGTGTGTGTGTGTGTGTGTGTGTGTGTGTGTGTGTGTGTGTGTGTGTGTGTGTGTGTGTGTGTGTGTGTGTGTGTGTGTGTGTGTGTGTGTGGGAGCTTTTGCTAGTGTCAGTCCTTGTTGGGTAATTGCTCCCATTGTAAGCTCACTTTAGGCGGGAACAGTTTCCAATATCCACAGCTACTCTGTCTCACACAGTGGGTTTAAAAAAAAAATAGAAATATATTTTCTAAGTGTGAGCGTTCTAACTTGTAGGAGTGCCAGACGTTTGGGTTTTGCACTTTTGGGACTGTTCCATTAGTGCCATTGCGTCAGGCAAGCTCATTAAATCACAGATAAAGTCTTTGAATGAAAACAGATTCTATTGGAACCCATGTCTTTCTCGTCAAGGAGTGAGGAGTGAGGGGAGAGGAGTGAAGAGTGAGGAGTGAGGAGTGAGGAGTGAGGAGTGAGGAGAGGAGTGAGGAGTGAGGAGTGAGGAGTGAGGAGAGGAGTGAGGAGTGAGGAGTGAGAAGAGAGGAGTGAGGAGAGGAGTGAGGAGTGAGGAGTGAGGAGTGAGGAGAGGGGAGAGGGGGGAGGAGAGAGGAGTGAGGGGAGAGGAGTGAGGAGAGAGGAGTGAGGAGTGAGGAGTGAGGAGTGAGGAGAGGGGAGGAGGAGGAGAGGAGTGAGGAGTGAGGAGTGAGGAGGAGTGAGGAGTGAGGGGGAGGAGTGAAGAGTAGTGAAGAGTGAAGAGTGAAGAGGAAGAGTGAAGAGTGAGGAGGAGGAGTGAGGAGAGAGGAGTGAGGAGTGAGGAGTGAGGGGAGAGGAGTGAAGATTGAGGAGTGAGGAGGAGGAGGTGAGGAGTGAGGAGAGGAGTGAGGAGTGAGGAGTGAGGAGTGAGGGGAGAGGAGTGAGGAGTGAAGAGTGAAGAGTGAAGTGTGAAGAGTGAGGAGGAGTGAGGAGTGAGGAGTGAGGAGTGAGGAGTGAGGAGTGAGGAGAGGAGTGAGGAGTGAGGAGTGAGGAATGAGGAGTGAGGAGGAGGAGGAGAGGAGTGAGGAGTGAGGGGTGAGGAGTTGAGGAGTGAGGAGAGGAGTGAGGAATGAGGAGTGAGGAGTGAGGAGTGAGGGAGAGGAGTGAGGAATGAGGAGAGAGAGGAGTGAGGAGTGAGGAGAGGAGTGAGGAGTGAGGAGAGAGGAGTGAGGAGTGAGGAGTGAGGAGTGAGGGAGTGAGGAGTGAGGAGTGAGGAGTGAGGAGAGGAGTGAGGGAGTGAGGAGAGGAGGAGGGTGAGGAGTGAGGAGAGAGGAGAGAGGAGTGAGGAGGAGGGGAGTGAGGAGTGAGGAGAGAGGAGTGAGGAGAGAGGAGTGAGGAGAGGAGTGAGGAGTGAGGGTGAGGAGTGAGGGTGAGGAGGAGGTGAGGAGTGAGGAGTGAGGAGAGAGAGAGTGAGGAGAGAGGAGTGAGGGAGAGAGGAGGAGGAGGAGAGAGGAGAGAGGAGTGAGGAGAGGAGTGAGGGAGTGAGGAGTGAGGGGAGGAGTGAGGAGTGAGGAGAGGAGTGAGGAGTGAGGAGGAGGAGGAGGAGGGAGGAGTGAGGGGAGAGGAGTGAGGAGTGAGGAGTGAGGAGGAGGAGGAGGAGAGAGGAGTGAGGGTGAGGAGTGAGGAGGAGTGAGGAGTGAGGAGTGAGGGAGTGAGGAGTGAGGAGGAGAGGAGGAGAGGAGTGAGGAGTGAGGAGGTGAGGAGTGAGGAGTGAGGAGAGAGGAGTGAGGAGAGAGGAGTGAGGAGGAGGGAGAGGAGGAGTGAGGAGTGAGGAGAGAGGAGAGGAGGGAGGAGGGAGGAGGAGGAGGGAGGAGAGGAGGAGGGAGAGGAGAGGAGTGAGGAGGAGGAGTGAGGAGTGAGGAGTGAGGAGAGGGGAGTGAGGAGGAGGAGTGAGGAGGGAGGAGTGAGGAGTGAGGAGTGAGGAGTGAGGAGAGGAGTGAGGAGAGAGGAGGTGAGGAGTGAGGAGTGAGGAGTGAGGAGTGAGGAGGAGGAGTGAGGAGGAGGAGGAGGAGGAGGAGAGGAGTGAGGAGAGAGGAGTGAGGAGAGAGGAGTGAGGAGAGAGGAGTGAGGAGGAGGAGGAGAGGAGGAGTGAGGAGAGAGGAGGAGGGGAGGAGAGAGGAGAGGAGTGAGGAGTGAGGAGTGAGGAGAGGAGGAGTGAGGAGGAGGAGGTGAGGAGGAGGAGAGAGGAGTGAGGAGTGAGGAGAGAGGAGAGGAGGAGAGAGGAGAGGAGAGAGGAGAGAGAGAGAGGGAGGAGGAGGAGAGAGGAGTGAGGAGAGAGGAGAGGAGTGAGGAGAGAGAGAGAGGAGTGAGGAGAGAGGAGAGGGAGAGGAGTGAGGAGAGAGGAGGAGGAGGAGAGGGAGGAGGAGAGAGGAGAGAGGGAGTGAGGGAGGAGGAGAGAGGAGTGAGGAGTGAGGAGTGAGGGAGAGGAGGAGAGGAGAGAGGAGAGAGGGAGAGAGTGAGGAGTGAGGAGTGAGGAGTGAGAGAGAGGAGGAGAGGAGGAGGAGTGAGGAGAGAGGAGTGAGGAGTGAGAGAGGAGGAGGAGGAGGAGGAGAGAGGAGTGAGGAGTGAGGAGGAGGAGAGGAGAGTGTGAGGAGGAGAGAGTGAGGAGTGAGGAGTGAGGAGTGAGGGAGAGGAGTGAGGAGGAGAGGAGAGAGGAGGAGGAGGAGTGAGGAGAGAGAGAGGAGGAGGAGGAGGAGGGAGGAGGAGAGAGGAGTGAGGAGTGAGGAGTGAGGAGTGAGGAGAGGAGTGAGGATTGAGGAGAGAGGAGTGAGGAGTGAGGAGAGAGGAGTGAGCCTGTAAACTCAAAGTGGGAGACACCAGTTGAATGGCTACGGCATAATGGAGGAGAGGCTGTCGACTGTCTGAGTTGAAAGCTCTGACAGAAAAAGAAATGCAGTTGTGATTGTTTTTAAAATGTATTGTATTGTCTTATTGTGTTATGTGTACAGACTGACTACTTCCTGCCGACCTCTTGACAGGTCCCCATCCACAAACAGGTTTCGGACCTCAAGGATCTTTTCCTGGTTAAATAAAGGTAAAAAAAAATATATATATAATAATAATGTCTATCAACCCTTTATTTATTTATTTTTATTTAAACTTTATTTAGCTAGGCTGAAGGGATGAAGTCAGTTAAGAACAAATTCTTATTTTCAAAGACGGCCTAGGAACAGTGGGTTAACTGCCTTGTTCATGGGGCAGAACGACAGATTTTTTTACCTTGTCAGCTCGGGGGATCCAATACAGCCCATGGAATGAACCAGCAGCAGATCACAGCTGAGACAGGTCGTGTTTTTGTTGACCTCTGACCTGAGTAATGGTAATACAGGACAGTGAGTTCAGACAAAAGACGGAGACGTAATCTTTGTCTCATTACAGTGTGTCTGTAGCTCAGCGCTCAGCCTCTAACATTAGCCAACTCTGTCATTTTGGGAGTCTGCCGACACTGTCGAATTGGGTCGACAAGTGTATTCTTTTTGTACGTGAAACAGTTTGAGTTCGTGTTCGAAATGGCTTGAAAAGTGCATGATAGGGGATAGGGTGGAAAGTAGTGCATGATAGGAGATAGGGTGCATGATAGGGGATAGGGTGGAAAGTAGTGCATGATAGGAGATAGGGTGGATGATATGGGATAGGGTGGAAAGTAGTGCATGATAGGAGATAGGGTGCATGATATGGGATAGGGTGGAAAGTAGTGCATGATAGGAGATAGGGTGCATGATATGGGATAGGGTGGAAAGTAGTGCATGATAGATAGGGTGGATGATATGGGATAGGGTGGAAAGTAGTGCATGATAGGAGATAGGGTGCATGATATGGGATAGGGTGGAAAGTAGTGCATGATAGGAGATAGGGTGCATGATATGGGATAGGGTGGAAAGTAGTGCATGATAGGAGATAGGGTGCATGATATGGGATAGGGTGGAAAGTAGTGCATGATAGGAGATAGGGTGGATGATATGGGATAGGGTGGAAAGTAGTGCATGATAGGAGATAGGGTGCATGATATGGGATAGGGTGGAAAGTAGTGCATGATATGGGATAGGGTGCATGATATGGGATAGGGTGGAAAGTAGTGCATGATAGGAGATAGGGTGCATGATATGGGATAGGGTGGAAAGTAGTGCATGATAGGAGATAGGGTGCATGATATGGGATAGGGTGGAAAGTAGTGCATGATAGGAGATAGGGTGCATGATATGGGATAGGGTGGAAAGTAGTGCATGATAGATAGGGTGCATGATATGGGATAGGGTGGAAAGTAGTGCGTGATAGATAGGGTGGATGATATGGGATAGGGTGGGGTGCGTGATAGATAGGGTGGATGATATGGGATAGGGTGGAAAGTAGTGCATGATAGGTGATAGGGTGCATGATATGGGATAGGGTGCGTGATAGTGGGGATGGGGTGCTTTGATATGGGATATGGTGGAAATGTAGTGCATGATAGGAGATAGGGTGCATGATATGGGATAGGGTGGAAAGTAGTGCATGATAGATAGGGTGGATGATATGGGATAGGGTGGAAAGTAGTGCATGATAGGAGATAGGGTGCATGATATGGGATAGGGTGCGTGATAGGGGATGGGGTGCGTGATATGGGATATGGTGTGTGATATGGGATAGGGTGGAAAGTAGTGCATGATAGGAGATAGGGTACATGATATGGGATAGGGTGCGTGATGTGGGATAGGGTGCATGATATGGGATAGGGTGCGTGATAGGGGATAGGGTGGAAAGTAGTGCATGATAGGAGATAGGGTGCGTGATATGGGATAGGGTACATGATATGGGATGGGGTGGAAAGTAGTGCATGATATGGGTTAGGGTGCGTGATATGGGATAGGGTACATGATATGGGATAGGACCTGCTTGTGATAGTGCTGGATAGGGTAGGGCCGTGATATGGGATAGTGGGTGAAGGTGATACTAGGGATATGGTGTGTGATATGGGTTAGAAGGTGGAACTAGGGCCAGTGCATGATAGTGAGATAGGGTGGAAAGCCAGTGTGATGATAGGAGATAGGGGTAGGAAAGCCTTGTGCATGATAGGTAGATAGGGGTAGGACCTGTTGTCAATAGTGTTGATAGAAGTTTACAGATAGCAGAGCATGATAGGAGATCCCCATACATTATGTCATACAATATTTAGTTGTGCGTTTGATGGATAGGGGGGTGATATGGGATAGGGTGTGTGATATGGGATAGGGTGGAAAGTAGTGCATGATAGGAGATAGGGTACATGATATGGGATATGGTGCGTGATATGTGATAGGGTGCGTGATATGGGATAGGGTGCATGATATGGGATAGGGTGTGTGATATGGGATAGGGTGCGTGATATGGGATAGGGTGTGTGACATTTAGCTGTGTGCTAGTAGTTTAAGCAGACTCCTTGGTGCATTCAACTTGTCAACGCTTCTTACAAAAACAAGTAGTGATGAAGTCAATCTCTTCTCCACTTTGAGCCATGAGAGATGGACATGCATGTCATTAATGTTAGCTCTCTGTGTACATCCCAAGTGGCCTCCCCGTGATCTGCCCTGTTCTGAGTCCCCCCACAGTGATGCAATTTCCCTAAATAGTGTTTTGTGGCACCTGATGCTCCCTCCCACAGTGATGTCCCCCTGAACAGTAGTCCAGGTGAGACAAAACTAGGGCCTGTAGCACCTGCCTTGTTGATAGTGTTTAAGGTAGAAACTAGGGCCTGTAGGACCTGCCTTGTTGACAGTGTTGTTAAGAAGGTAGAAACTAGGGCCTGTAGGACCTGCCTTGTCGATAGTGTTTAAGGTAGAAACTAGGGCCTGTAGGACCTGCCTTGTTGACAGTGTTGTTAAGAAGGTAGAAACTAGGGCCTGTAGGACCTGCCTTGTCGATAGTGATGTTAAGAAGGTAGAAACTAGGGCCTGTAGGACCTGCCTTGTTGATAGTGCTGTTAAGAAGGTAGAAACTAGGGCCTGTAGGACCTGCCTTGTTGACAGTGCTGTTAAGAAGGTAGAAACTAGGGCCTGTAGGACCTGCTGTGTTGATAGTGCTGTTAAGAAGGTAGAAACTAGGGCCTGTAGGACCTGCTGTGTTGATAGTGTCTCCCCATCTTAGCTACTGTTGTATCAATATGTTTTGACCATGACAGTTTACAATCCAGAGTTACACCAAGCAGTTTAGTCGCCTCAACTTGCTCAATTTCCACATTATTCATTACAAGATTTAGTTGAGGCTTAGGGTTTAGTAAATTATTTGTCTGGGGTTGGCGACCAGGGTCCCCGCACCAGAGCAGCCACCAAAGTGGGGTGAGCCAGTGGTGGAGTGGGGCCTGCGTCCCGCACCATACAATCAAATCGTGATTTTACAGTAAATCCATCCATCCTCCCTCATAGTGATGTTCCCTCCCTCACAGTGATGTTCGCTCTCTCATAGTGATGCTCCCTCCCTCTTAGTGATGCTCCCTCCCTCACAGTGATACTCCCTACCTCACAGTGATGCTCCCTCCCTCACAGTGATGTTCGCTCTCTCATAGTGATGCTCCCTCCCTCTTAGTGATGTTCCCTCCCTCACAGTGATGTTCCCTCCCTCATAGTGATGCTCCCTCCCTCACAGTGATGCTCCCTCACTCACAGTGATGCTCCCTCCCTCACAGTGATGCTCCCTCTTAGTGATGCTCCCTCCCTCACAGTGATGTTCCCTCCCTCACAGTGATGCTCCCTCCCTCACAGTGATGCTCCCTCTTAGTGATGCTCCCTCCCTCACAGTGATGCTCCCTCCCTCACAGTGATGTTCCCTCCCTCACAGTGATGCTCCCCCCACAGTGATGTTCCCTCCCTCATAGTGATGCTTCCCCCCACAGTGATCACAGTGATTCTCCCTCCCTCATAGTGAAAACCCCATAGTGATGCTTCCGTGATTCTTCCTTCAGTGATGCTCCCTCCCCACAGTGATTCTCCCTCCCTCACAGTGATGCTCCCTCCCTAGTGATGTTCCTCCCTCATAGTGATTCTCCCTCCCTCACAGTGATGATTCCCCTCACAGTGATTCTCCCTCCCTCACAGGTGGGGCTTCCTCCCTAGTGATGCCTCTCCCCCTCACAGTGATTCTCCCTCCCTCACAGTGATTCTCCCTCCCTCACAGTGATGCTTCCTCCCTCACAGTGATTCTCCCTCCCTCACAGTAATTCTCCCTCCCCCACAATGATGCTCCCTCCCTTACAGTAATTTGGGCTTTGGTGGTTAACAATGCTTGGGATGACATGCAGTCATAACTATGTAGACTGAGACTCCAGAACCTGCAAAATCAAAAACTCCCCTTTATTTTCAACTGCCTTTATTTTAAATTTGCCAAAAACAAGTCTACAAAGGACTGGAATCTTTGAACTTTAATCTCTTTAAAATAATATTATAAACATATAATATCTTGTCATGACAGGAAGTAGTCCCTGCATAATATTTTCTGTCTACTTCTCTGTTTCTTCTATAAACTCTTTTATAAATGATCCAGTTGGATTTTTCCTAAAAGATACAAAAACATATTTTTGAACAGGCATAAGGCCGGCTAAAGCCCCTAGAACAAGGACCCCACTGTTGGAGAATTCTCTCTGACATGGCAGTAGCCTCTAAGAACTCACAGGAATGTATGTGATTAACTCAGTAATCACTAGCTTTAGGAAATATGCAAGAAAACATAGTTTTATCGCATTGGGAAAGCCTCGTGTTTGTACTGCTACTGAGCTGTTTAAGGGACTTGAAAGATGAGGGCGTTGTAATGTTAAATCAGCCACCTGTCTGAATGTTTTGCACGACGGTGTGTGTGTGTGTGTGTGTGTGTGTGTGTGTGTGTGTGTGTGTGTGTGTGTGTGTGTGTGTGTGTGTGTGTGTGTGTGTGTGTGTGTGTGTGTGTGTGTGTGTGTGTGTGTGTGTGTGTGTGTGTGTGTGTGTGTGTGTAGGGCTGATAGCGTCTGTGACAAACCACAGCGAAATGGCAACGACACACACAGACATAATTATGCACACACGCAAGGACACACACACATGTTCCCTCCCTCACAGTGACACACACACACCACACACACACAGTGATGCACCACCTCACAGTGACACACACATGTTCCCACCTCACACACACACACACACACACACACACACACACACACACACACACACACACACACACACACACACACACACACACACACACACACACACTATGTAAATGTACCATAGGAAGAGCCAAACATCCCAAAATGACCACAATGTTCAGTACACAACAAGGTAAACATTAAAAACCCCTCCAGTCCGATTGAAGCGCCGCTGCGTCACACGGTAACGTCATTATGAATATCTGCGTTAGAGACAATGCTTTTTTGTAGTGGGCTGCAGCTCAATCATTCCCACTGATATAAAGTTTCCCCCATTCCATTACGTGGTGAAAGCCCGAACAAGAAAATCATCATGAAATCGTCTGTAAAACCCCGAAACCGTGTGAGCTACAAACTATTGAGTCACCACCATTGAAAGAATAGACACTCACTAATACGACAGTGTCAGTTGTTTGGCTCCACGACATCCACAAGAGCTGAACTGTCACACTTACTACTACCTGCCTGCCTGCCTGTCTGCCTGCCTGCCTGCCTGTCTGTCTGTCTGCCTGTCTGTCTGTCTGTCTGTCTGTCTGTCTGTCCCTCCCTGTCTGTCTGTCTGTCTGTCTGTCTGTCTGTCTGTCTGTCTGTCTGTCTGCCTGCCTGATGCCTGTCTGTCTGTCTGTCTGTCTGTCTGTCTGTCTGTCTGTCTGTCTGTCTGATTCTCCCTCCCTGTCTGCCTGCCTGCCTGTCTGTCTGTCTGTCTGTCTGTCTGTCTGTCTGTCTGTCTGTCTGTCTGTCTGTCTGCCTGTCTGCCTGCCTGCCTGCCTGCCTGCCTGCCTGCCTGCCTGCCTGTCTGCCTGCCTGTCTGTCTGTCTGTCTGTCTGTCTGTCTGTCTGTCTGTCTGCCTGCCTGCCTGCCTGCCTGCCTGCCTGCCTGCCTGCCTGCCTGCCCTGCCTGTCTGTCTCCTGCTTTTCTTGCACTCTTTACCCTTTGTAGTGTGTGGAACTACACAATGTCTTGTGGGAACCTGCACAATGTTATTACAATACATTATTTCGATACATTATTTTGATACATTGTAAACAATTCAGAATTTTCCAACACTCTACCCCAGCCAGATGCAAATTGGAAAGGGACACAACAAAAAAATAGCTTTGAATGTGTGGCTCCTTACCACAATCAATCAGTTTGGCAAAAAGAATATCTGCACAGAGGGCCTTAGAAAAAGCTAGTGTGGAACGAACGTCTTCCACCTTGGAAGATAAAGAATTTTCCAAACATGAGGATCATGTCTCTGTCAATTCGGAGTCTGATAGTGAGTTGGAAGAAGAGGTTGAGGTTGACCCTCAGCCAGCCTTAGGACCAGCCCATCAGCCTTAGGACCAGCCCATCAGCAGCAGGACCAGCCCATCAGCAGCAGGACCAGCCCATCAGCCTTAGGACCAGCCCAACAGCGGCAGGACCAGCCCATCAGCAGCAGGACCAGCCCATCAGCAGCAGGACCAGCCCATCAGCCCCAGGACCAGCCCATCAGCCCCAGGACCAGCCCATCAGCAGCAGGACCAGCCCAACAGCAGCAGGACCAGCCCATCAGCAGCAGGACCAGCCCATCAGCCCCAGGACCAGCCCATCAGCAGCAGGACCAGCCCATCAGCAGCAGGACCAGCCCATCAGCAGCAGGACCAGCCCATCAGCCGCCAGCCCATCAGCAGCAGGACCAGCCCATCAACCTACCTGCCTGCCTGCCTTCCGCCAGCCCATCAGCAGCAGGACCAGCCCATCAGCAGCAGGACCAGCCCATCAGCAGCAGGACCAGCCCATCAGCCTTAGGACCAGCCCATCAGCAGCAGGACCAGCCCATCAGCAGCAGGACCAGCCCATCAGCCTTAGGACCAGCCCATCAGCAGCAGGACCAGCCCATCAGCAGCAGGACCAGCCCAACAGCCTTAGGACCAGCCCATCAGCCTTAGGACCAGCCCATCAGCAGCAGGACCAGCCCATCAGCAGCAGGACCAGCCCATCAGCCTTAGGACCAGTCCATCAGCAGCAGGACCAGCCCATCAGCAGCAGGACCAGCCCATCAGCCCCAGGACCAGCCCATCAGCAGCAGGACCAGGATTAGCCCATGAGCAGCAGGACCAGCTCATCAGCAGCCAGCCCCAGGACCAGCCCATCAGCAGCAGGACCAGCCCATCAGCAGCAGGACCAGCCCATCAGCAGCAGGACCAGCCCATCAGCCTTAGGACCAGCCCATCAGCCTTAGGACCAGCCCATCAGCAGCAGGACCAGCCCAACAGCAGCAGGACCAGCCCATCAGCAGCAGGACCAGCCCATCAGCAGCAGGACCAGCCCATCAGCAGCAGGACCAGCCCATCAGCCCCAGGACCAGCCCATCAGCAGCAGGACCAGCCCATCAGCAGCAGGACCAGCCCATCAGCAGCAGGACCAGCCCATCAGCAGCAGGACCAGCCCATCAGCAGCAGGACCAGCCCATCAGCCCCAGGACCAGCCCATCAGCAGCAGGACCAGCCCATCAGCCCCAGGACCAGCCCATCAGCAGCAGGACCAGCCCATCAGCAGCAGGACCAGCCCAACAGCAGCAGGACCAGCCCATCAGCAGCAGGACCAGCCCATCAGCCCCAGGACCAGCCCATCAGCAGCAGGACCAGCCCATCAGCAGCAGGACCAGCCCATCAGCAGCAGGACCAGCCCATCAGCCCCAGGACCAGCCCATCAGCAGCAGGACCAGCCCATCAGCAGCAGGACCAGCCCATCAGCAGCAGGACCAGCCCATCAGCCTTAGGACCAGCCCATCAGCCCCAGGACCAGCCCATCAGCAGCAGGACCAGCCCAACAGCAGCAGGACCAGCCCATCAGCAGCAGGACCAGCCCATCAGCAGCAGGACCAGCCCATCAGCCTCAGGACCAGCCCATCAGCCCCAGGACCAGCCCATCAGCCCCAGGACCAGCCCATCAGCAGCAGGACCAGCCCAGGATCAGCAGCAGGACCAGCCCATCAGCAGCAGGACCAGCCCATCAGCAGCAGGACCAGCCCATCAGCAGCAGGACCAGCCCATCAGCAGCAGGACCAGCCCATCAGCCTCAGGACCAGCCCATCAGCAGCAGGACCAGCCCATCAGCAGCAGGACCAGCCCAACAGCAGCAGGACCAGCCCAACAGCAGCAGGACCAGCCCAACAGCAGCAGGACCAGCCCAACAGCAGCAGGATCAGCCCATCAACAGCAGGACCAGCCCAACAGCAGCAGGATCAGCCCATCAGCCCCAGGACCAGCCCATCAGCCCCAGGACCAGCCCATCAGCCTTAGGACCAGCCCATCAGCAGCAGGACCAGCCCATCAGCAGCAGGACCAGCCCATCAGCAGCAGGACCAGCCCATCAGCAGCAGGACCAGCCCATCAGCCCCAGGACCAGCCCATCAGCCCCAGGACCAGCCCATCAGCAGCAGGACCAGGATTAGCCCATGAGCAGCAGGACCATCTCATCAGCAGCCAGCCCCAGGACCAGCCCATCAGCAGCAGGCCCAGGATTAGCCCATGAGCAGCAGGACCAGCTCATCAGCAGCAGGACCAGCCCATCAGCAGCAGGACCAGCCCATCAGCAGCAGGACCAGCCCATCAGCCGCCAGCCCATCAGCAGCCTGCAGGAGGAGAAATATGGATGTCAAACATGTTTTAAATTTAATGGTCTTGTCGAAGGAATGAGCCACCCCGCATGGCTGCCAATGTGATAACGATACAACCAGGGGCGACGTGGATTGCGGTTACTCATGTACAGGACATATAGTCTTCTTTTGAACTGTTTATCCCAGATACCATCCAGAAAATCATTCTGGACTTTACTAATTTGGAAGGAAGGTGTGTTTTTGGAGAGAGATGTAAGGAGATGGACCAAACTCATTTAGATGCATACTTTGGGGTTCTTATCCTTGCTGGTATTTTCAGATCCAATGGGGAAACCACAGAATCCCTGTGGGATTCAGGAACTGGCAGATAACTTTTCCGTGAAACAATGTCTTCCACATTATTTCCAGAATTAACCGAGACACCAGAGCAACTTGGCGGGCAGAGAGACACGCTAGCTAAAATCAGCTCAGTGTGAGACGTGGGTGGACTGTGATGCTGCTTCATCATAGACATGGAACTTGCAAGTGTATATGGGTAAGCCAGATGGAGGAGCCCCTTAGAAGAACCAAGGGATGTGGGTTGTCCTGGACCTGACACAAGGACTGCGTGACCACAACTTCACATGTAATAACGTTTTTACTTTGCACAAGCTGGGACAGGAGCTCCTCGAGAGGAAGCTGACGATGGTCGGAACAGTACGGGGAAAAAACCCAGAGCTTCCTCCCCAGCTGTTGAATACACGGAACAGGCCTATCAATTCCTCTAAATGTGTGTTCACGGCCGACACATATCTAGTGTCCTACGTGCCAAAGAAAGGCAAAAATGAGAATCTGTGGCCAGGAAACCAGAAATCAAAAACCAGAAAAAAACAAATAGCTCTTTTATTGATGAATGTAATCTAGCGGAGGTAAATGGCAACTAACCATGTATGCGGTCTATATTTCTTGTAATTGATATAAGTTAACATCTAGGTATTAAGTATTTTTACGTAAACTGCTATGGCTGTATTGTTGTGGGTCCATCAGAACACGATTCAAGGGTTAAACATGCAGGGGTTTTAATTGTAGATTCTCTGGACAGGATTTTGGCAGGATTTGGTATCTGTGACTAATTTACAACAGCAGTTACTTCCAAACATCCCATGCGTCACTTTCTCTGAATATGAAATCACGGTAAAGTCTGAAGTTCAATCTTACTGTTCTGCACCTCTACCTGTCAGATCAGGGCTGGAGAACTACCTTTCCTGGAGAGCTAAACCTGTAGGTTTTCTCTCCAACCCTGTTCCTGGAGAGCTAAACCTGTAGGTTCTCTCTCCAACCCTGTTCCTGGAGAGCTACCGTCCTGTAGGTTCTCTCTCCAACCCTGTTCCTGGAGAGCTACCGTCCTGTAGGTTCTCTCTCCAACCCTGTTCCTGGAGAGCTAAACCTGTAGGTTCTCTCTCCAACCCTGTTCCTGGAGAGCTACCGTCCTGTAGGTTCTCTCTCCAACCCTGCTCCTGGAGAGCTACCGTCCTGTAGGTTCTCTCTCCAACCCTGTTCCTGGAGAGCTAAACCTGTAGGTTCTCTCTCCAACCCTGTTCCTGGAGAGCTACCGTCCTGTAGGTTCTCTCTCCAACCCTGTTCCTGGAGAGCTAAACCTGTAGGTTCTCTCTCCAACCCTGTTCCTGGAGAGCTACCGTCCTGTAGGTTCTCTCTCCAACCCTGTTCCTGGAGAGCTATCATCCTGTAGGTTCTCTCTCCAACCCTGTTCCTGGAGAGCTACCGTCCTGTAGGTTCTCTCTCCAACCCTTTTCCTGGAGAGCTACCGTCCTGTAGGTTCTCTCTCCAACCTTGTTCCTGGAGAGCTACCGTCCTGTAGGTTCTCTCTCCAACTCTGTTCCTGGAGAGCTACCGTCCTGTAGGTTCTCTCTCCAACCCTGTTCCTGGAGAGCTACTGTCCTGTAGGTTAACTCCAACCCTGTTCCTGCAGAGCTACCGTCCTGTAGGTTCTTTCTCTCCAACCCTGTTCCTGGAGAGCTACCGTCCTGTAGGTTTTAACTCCAACCCTGTTCCTGGAGAGCTACCGTCCTGTAGGTTCTCACTCCAACCCTAATCTAGCACACCTGCTTCTAATAATTAGCTGGTTGATAAACTGAACCAGGTTAGTTACAACTGGGGTTGGAGTGAAAACATACAGGGGGCCCTCCACTTCCTGCATCATGGCTGACCGATGCAGACTAGACCAGGGCAAGACCAGAGCCCGGCCAGGCCCAACCTGCCTTAGCCGTCCAGCCTGGAGACTGTCCAGGAGATCCTGCTTTAGAGGATTTACATTAGAATGTCTTTGTTTTGCTTCCAGGATAACTACAGGAGATAACTACAGAAGATAGTAGGCCGTCATTGAAAATAATCATTTGTTCTTTTTTATTTTTTTTACCTTTATTTCACTAGGCAAGTCAGTTAAGAACAAATTCTTATTTTCAATGACAGCCTAGGAACAGTGGGTTAACTGCCTGTTCAGGGGCAGAACGACAGATTTGAACGGGGATTTGAACTTGCAACCTTTCGGTTACTAGTCCAACGCTCTAACCACTAGGCTACCCTGCCGCCCCAACTGACTTACCTGGTTAAATAAAGGTAACATATAAAAGGATTGGCTGAGAGGGCGAAGCTAATGTCTCCTTAGGTTGTTGTTTTCTTTGTCATTTTTCCAACTGAGACTGAGGCTCTTGTCAATCAAAACTGAAGAATTTGTTGTGTACTGTAGCTTATGTAGAGTGACTATGCATTTTGTTTTGACAGCTTTGTAATATATGTAGGCTTTGACATAAAGGATATTGCGGCTCATGATGTTCTGCTGTGGGAACAATGGTTGTGCCCATTTTCTCTGAATACTCCTCCACTGGCATTGTCTGTGAGGACAGAGTGTGGACACAGAAACTTTTGGGTGAATTGGCAATGGTTAGTTACATCCCCTCAAAGTATTTGTGTCAAACCTCATAGCTAGCTACCCCCACGCTGAAAACCAAACCCAATAACAGTCACTCCGGTGGACTGAAGTTTCCAACAAGAGCCATGGTGTCAGATGAAACTGGAATGAAACTGCAGCTCTCACTCTCTCCTGCCTCTCTCTCTCTCTCTCTCTCTCTCTCTCTCTCTCTCTCTCTCTCTCTCTCTCTCTCTCTCTCTCCTCTCTCTCCTCTCTCTCTCTCTCTCTCTCCTCTCACTCTCTCCTGCCTCTCTCTCTCTCTCTCTCTCTCTCTCTCCTGCCTCTCTCTCTCTCACTCTCTCTCTCTCTCTCTCCTGCTCTCTCTCTCTCTCTCTCTCTCTCACTCTCTCTGCCTTAATCTCTCTCTCTCTCTCTCTCTCTCTCTCTCTCTCTCTCTCTCTCTCTCTCGTCTCTCTCTCACTCTCTCTCTCTCTCTCTCTCTCTCTCTCTCTCTCTCTCTCTCACTCTCTCTGCCTCTCTCTCTCTCTCTCTCTCTCTCTCTCTCTCTCTCACTCTCTCCTGCCTCTCGGTGCCCGGAAAGTACCCAAACAGACAAAAGAGTTAGACAACGGCCAGGACAGTTTCGCTCTCTCTCTCTCTCTCTCTCTCTCTCTCTCTCTCTCTCTCTCTCTCTCTCTCTCTCTCTCTCTCTCTCTCTCTCTCTCTCTCTCTCGTTCTGGCTGCCAGATGAGATCCTGAAGAGGTCCCTGTACATGTCCATTATCTGGGTAACCCATCTCCCCTCTCCTCTGAGTGCCTCTCTGAGGTGTACTGTACAGTTAGTCCAGCCTGGCTGGCTGGACAGAGAAAGGAGCCCATTCTTCTCCTCTCTGAGTCTCAGCAGCAGAGCAGTGCTACCTCAGGCTTTGGTTTCTGTGGGGGCTTTTGTCTCGCGTCACCGAGTGAGGACACAGAATGGGGTCTGGAGGGAACCCAACACCACACCCTCACGTTTCTCATCGGTCCCTGCGCCTTGCTTTCAATGTTTCTGTTTCGAGCCCACAGGGCAGAGAAGAGAGAGAATGTTTTTGTGGAGAGTGATTCAAACTTTTTTCTATGGCTATACCCATTCATTCCTGTCCAATGAAGTATTGGATTGACTTTAGTATTGCCCATTAGAATGACACTTGTATTTATTCTTCAACAACATGTTAAAATGTATCAACATGGTCTCAGGGCAATGCATATAATTCTGTACGTAAGTCTCAAAACTGCCTTTAGTATGCTACATTATGTTATGTTAGGTTACATTATGAATGGAATAGCAGTCATACAATATCAGACAGATTATGACAAGGAAAGTATCGTACGTCATCCACATTCGCACAATAGCATACAAACTGAATGATGTAACTTAGGCATCTTAGAGGACTTATAGTATTATACGTCTTTCTCTGAGACCAGGTTGCTTGTTGCATCATAACAGCAAAGGAGCATTATGGGGAGAATTTACATTGGCAGATAGGGGAACTAACTGCAAAGTTTAGACACATGTACATAGCAAGTTAGGTGAATTGGGTTAAGTTTAGAACAAGGGTTAGCTAAGTTGCTACAGTTGTCCCCAGGTATCATAAAGTACCAGTCAAAGGTTTGGACCCACCTACTCATTCAAGGGTTTTTCTTTATTTTGGACTATTTTCTACTAGAATAATAGTGAAGACATCAGAACTATGAAATAACACATGTGGAATCATGCAGTAACCAAAAAAGTGTTATATTTTATATTTTAGATTCTTCAAAGTAGCCACCCTTTGCCTTGATGACAACTTTGCACACTCTCTCAACCAGCTTCACCTGGAATGCTTTTCCAACGGTCTCGAAGGAGTTCCCACAAGCAGCCAACAAAGGCTGAGCAATTGTTGGCTGCTTTTCCTTCACTCTGCGGTCCAACTCATCCCAAACCATCTGAATTGGGTTGAGGTCAGGTGATTGTGAAGGCCAGGTAATCTGATTCTCAGGTACTCAGAAATACGTAAAGTATGTTTTGTATGGCTCTGGGGCCAGTATTGAAATCAAATGTCCTTTGATAAGGAATTCCTGTTAACCACTCTGCCTGTGTCCCAGGTGTGTTGGCCAGTAAAACAAAGCCATTGTCCCATGTAATGTGAGGAGTCTACTTCCTGCTAAAGTAGCTCCATGCCTGGGAGAGTGGATAACGTGGGTTACTCACAGCAGTAGGGGAATTCACAAAGCTAATGTTCTGGCCTCATAACCAGGTTGACGTTGGCATTGAGTTTCACCACCTTGACTTCTGTAACACGGTATTCTGAATAAAATAGTCCAAGAGACCTTTAAATGTGAGCTGTTTAGAGACGTTATATCTCAGTAATCTGGCAATACCCGACGAACTGTACTGTTGTGGGTTGTGAAATGTCTTCAAAGCATATTTCAGCTGTGTGTGTTTTTCCTGCGGTTGGCACTGACAGATTGGCACCTCACACTCAGTCTCTGCATAGGGGAAACTCTGCCAATCCACCTCTCAGCTCAGACAGACAGACTGGCTTAGAATGGCACAGGCCCTGGGACTCCCTCCAGGCTGGAAGGCTAAGGCAGGTTGAGCCTTGCCGGGCTCTGGTCTGGCCCTGGTCTGGTCCACATCGGTCAGCCATGATGCAGGAAGTGGAGGATCAAGCCCCCTGTCTGGACTTCCTGCTAGCTTCACTTCCTGTACGTCCTGTTCTCAGTAATCCCTGTCATCTTTAGTCTCTGCATGCTTTTGTGAAAGATCAGAGGAATTAGATATTTTTTATTTTATTTATATATTTCAAAACAAATTACCTGTTTTTTTCCTCAATTAGTAGTTACAGTCTTGTCTCATCGCTGCAACTCCCGTACGGACTCGGAAGAGGTCAAATGTCGAGAGCCGTCCGTCCTCCGAAACGCGACTCCGCCAAGCCGCACTGCTTCTTGACACACTGCTCGCTTAACCCAGAAGTCAGCCGCACCAATGTGTTGGAGGAAACACCGTACACCTGGCGACCGTGTCATCGTGCAGGCGCCCGGCCCGCCACAGGAGTCGCTAGAGCGCGATGGGACAAGGACGTCCGGGATCTGAGTTTTACCAGTGACCTATTCTCCAGGTGTTACCGCTTCACGTTCTCTTCACTTACAATTTAAGGCAATAAAATGAACGTGAAGAACTGTTGGACTTCATTCCCAGAGGTACAGAAAAAAAATATCGCAAAGTGCGATATTGCCACTTCTCACGCAACAGGCCATAGGAATAGGAGACTCATAGGAGACTCAAGAGAGACTCACAGGGGACATATAGGAAGCTGAAACTCATAGGAGACTCATAGGAAACTGAAACTCATAGGAGACTCATAGGATACTGAAACTCATAGGAGACTCATAGGAGACTCATAGGAAACTGAAACTCATAGGAGACTCATAGGAGACTGAAACTCATAGGAGACTCATAGGAGACTCATAGACTCATAGGAAACTGAAACTCATAGGAGACGCATAGGAAACTGAAACTCATAGGAGACTCATAGGAAATTCATAGGGGACTGAAACTCATAGGAAATGCATAGGAGACGCATAGCATACTCATAGGAGACTCATAGGAGACTCTCCGGCCTAGCATGGGGATCTCTACATTACAGAGGTCTCTAATATTTAACATGTACATGTGGACTGTGGGTGGTGGATATGGTGGCAAACCACAGAGCAGCATAGCTCGGATGCCGATTTCCTTCACTGGGGGCACGAGTGTGTTCAAGTGTTCAGAACCGGTCAGTCATCTTGTGTGTGTACTGACACTTCAAGTCTTTTACTGACTCTGGAACAGCTTAGGCAGTATCACAGAGACAGACGGATTGATCTACCTAGTAGTGGCGTTACTGACTCTGGAACAGCTCAGGCAGTATCACAGAGACAGACTGTTTGATCTACCTAGTAGTGGCGTTACTGACTCTGGAACAGCTTAGGCAGTATCACAGAGACAGACGTTTTGATCTACCTAGTAGTGGCGTTACTGACTCTGGATCAGCTCAGGCAGTATCACAGAGACAGACGGTTTGATCTACCTAGTAGTGGCGTTACTGACTCTGGATCAGCTCAGGCAGTATCACAGAGACAGACTGTTTGATCTACCTAGCAGTAGTTCACGTGTGGCCCACGTCTCCTTCCTAGCAAGCGTTACTGTGATATTGTTCCCTTAGGCAAATACTCAATCACTACATCTACAACCCAATATGTTACATTTTTGCAAAGCCTTTAAATCCTGAATGTCTTTAAATATAACCAAACATCTCCAATGCTCACGATTCAGTATGAAGCATACTACATTGTGTTGGTATGGCGTCTTGGTGTGGTGTGGCCCAAACCCTCTTTAACTCTGTCCAGGTTAAGGCTATAGGACCATGGCTGAGAGAATAACAGGCTTTACAGGCCATTCTCTAAGCAGAGGTTGTAGGGGAGTATCTGGGCTGTAGCTGGGCGTACTCCCTTCAGGAAATTAAAAGCTGGAGCTACTTCCTTCAGACTCCCTATACCCTCTCATCTGCTGCCAGTAATGAATAGCAAACTATTAGTCTTCAACTTCCTTCTTCCCCTTGTGTTTGTATAAAGGCACTCACCTTGGTACCGAGGCTATCAAAGCAGACAACCTGTAGTTTGACGTTATATACACTGAGTGTACAAAACATTAAGTTCTTTCCATGACATAGACTGACCAGGTGAATCCAGGTGAAAGCTATGATCCCTTATTGATGTTGCTTGTTAAATCTACATCAATCAGTGTAGATGAAGGAAAAAATACAGGTTAAAGAAGGAATTTTAAGCCTTGAGACAATTGAGACATGGATTGTGTGTGTTTGTGCCATTCAGAGGGTGAATGGGCAAGACACAATATTTAAGTGCCTTAGAACAGGGTATGGTAGCAGGTGCCAGAAACCCTGGTTTGTGTTAAGAACTGCAACGCTGCTGGGTTTTTCATGATCAACAGTTTCCTGTGTGTATCAAGAATGGTCCACTAACCAAAGGACATCCAGCTAACTTGACACCTCTGTGAGAAGCATTGGAGTCAACATAGGCCAGCATCCCTGTGGAACGCTTTCGTGCTGTTATAATCTCCACCCGGCACAGCCAGAAGAGGACTGGCCACCCCTCAGAGTCTGGTTCCTCTCTAGGTTTCTAATCTCCACCCGGCACAGCCAGAAGAGGACTGGCCACCCCTCCGAGTCTGGTTCCTCTCCACCGGCCACAGCCAGAAGAGGACTGGCCACCCCTCAGAGTCTGGTTCCTCTCTAGGTTTCTAATCTCCACCCGGCACAGCCAGAAGAGGACTGGCCACCCCTCAGAGTCTGGTTCCTCTCTAGGTTTCTAATCTCCACCCGGCACAGCCAGAAGAGGACTGGCCACCCCTCAGAGTCTGGTTCCTCTCCACCGGCCACAGCCAGAAGAGGACTGGCCACCCCTCAGAGTCTGGTTCCTCTCTAGGTTTCTAATCTCCACCCGGCACAGCCAGAAGAGGACTGGCCACCCCTCAGAGTCTGGTTCCTCTCCACCGGCCACAGCCAGAAGAGGACTGGCCACCCCTCAGAGTCTGGTTCCTATCTAGGTTTCTTCCTAGGTTCCTTTGCTTGCGGTTTGGGGTTTTAGAATGGGTTTCTGTACAGCACTGTGTGCTACACGTGCATGTTAACATTAGAAGCCTCCTCCCTAAGTTTGTTTTATTCACTGCTTTAGCAAACTCTGCCGACCCGGATGTCCTAGCCGTGTCTAAATCCTGGCATAGGAAGACCACCAAAAACCCTGACATTTCCATCCCTAAGTATAACATTTTCTGACAAGATAGAAATGCTAAAGGGGGCGGAGTTGCAATCTACTGCAGAGATAGCCTGCAGAGTTCTGTCTTACTATTCAGGTCTGTACCCAAACAATTCGAGCTTCAACTTCTAATAATCCACCTTTCCAGAAACAAGTCTCTCACCATTGCTGCTTGCTATAGACCACCCTCTGCCCCCAGCTGTGCCCTGGACACCATATGTGAATTGATTACCCCCCATATATCTTCAGAGAGCATGCTTAACACCCCGGCCATCCTACAATCTAAGCTTGATGCCCTCAATCTCACACAAATTATCAATGAACCTACCAGGTACAACCCCAAATCCGTAAACACGGGCACCCTCATAGATATCATCCTAACCAACTTGCCCTCCAAATACACCTCTGCTGTCTTCAACCAAGATCTCAGCAATCATTACCGATTACCGACCATTTTGAATCCCACCGTACCTTCTCCGCTATGCAATCTGGTTTCAGAGCCTGTCATGGGTGCACCTCAGCCACGCTCAACGTCCTAAACGATATCATAACCGGCATCGATAAGAGACAATACTTTATTTCTCTCTCTTGGAGGACCTGAGCCCTAGGACCATGCCCCAGGACTACCTGACATGATGACTCCTTGCTGTCCCCAGTCCACCTGGCCATGCTGCTGCTCCAGTTTCAACTGACCTGAGCCCTAGGACCATGCCCCAGGACTACCTGACATGATGACTCCTTGCTGTCCCCAGTCCACCTGGCCATGCTGCTGCTCCAGTTTCAACTGTTCTGCCTTACTATTGTTCGACCATGCTGGTCATTTATGAACATTTGAACATCTTGGCCATGTTCTGTTATAATCTCCACCCGGCACAGCCAGAAGAGGACTGGCCACCCCACATATGCTCTCTCTAATTCTCTCTTTCTTTCTCTCTCTCGGAGGACCTGAGCCCTATGACCGTGCCACAGGACTACCTGACATGATGACTCCTAGCTGTCCCCGGTCCACCTGACTGTGCTGCTGCTCCAGTTTCAACTGTTCTGCCTTGTTATTATTCGACCATGCTGGTCATTTATGAACATTTGAACATCTTGGCCATGTTCTGTTATAATCTCCACCCGGCTCAGCCAGAAGAGGACTGGCCACCCCACATAGCCTGGTTCCTCTCTAGGTTTCTTCCTAGGTTTTGGCCTTTCTAGGGAGTTTTTCCTAGCCACCGTGCTTCTACACCTGCATTGCTTGCTGTTTGGGGTTTTAGGCTGGGTTTCTGTACAGCACTTTGAGATATCAGCTGATGTACGAAGGGCTATATAAATAAATTTGATTTGATTTGAATACTTTGCAGCCGTATTCATCGACCTGGCAAAGGCTTTCGAATCTGTCAATCACCACATTCTTATCGGCAGACTCAACAGCCTTGGTTTCTCAAATGACTGCCTCGTCTGGTTCACCGACTACTTCTCTGATAGAGTTCAGTATGTAAAATCGGGGGGCCTGTTGTCCGGACCTCTGGTAGTCTCTATGGGGGTGCCACAGGGTTCAATTCTCGGGTCGACTCTCTTCTCTTTATACATCAATGATGTCGCTCTTGGTGCTGGTGATTCTCTGATCCACCTCTCCGCAGACGGCACCATTCTGCATACTTCTGGCCCTTTTTGGACAGTGTTAACAAACCTCCAGACGAGGTTCAATGCCATACAACTCTCCTTCCGTGGCCTCCAACTGCTCTTAAATGCAAGTAAAACTAAATGCATGCTCTTCAACTGATCACTGCCCGCACCTGCCCGCCCGTCCAGCATCACTACTCTGGACGGTTCTGACTTAGAATATGTGGACAACCACAAATACCTAGGTGTCTGGTTAGACTGTAAACTCTTCCTTCCAGACTCACATTAAGCATCTCCAATCCAACATTAAATCTAGAATCGGCTTCCAATTTCACAACAAAGCATTCTTCACTCATGCTGTCAAACATACCCTCGAATAACCGACTATCCTACCGATCCTCGACTTCGGCGATGTAATTTACCAAATAGCCTCCAAAACTCTACTCAACAAATTGGATGCAGTCTATCACAGTGCCATCCGTTTTGTCACCAAAGCCCCAGCCACTACCCACCACTGCGACCTGTACTCTCTCGTTGGCTGGCCCTCGCTTCATACTCGTCGACAAACCCACTGGCTCAAGGTCATCTACAAGTCTTTGCTAGGTGAAGCGCCACCTTATCTCAGCTCACTGGTCACCATAGCAGCACCCACTCGTAGCACATGCTCCAGCAGGTATATCTCACTGGTCACCCCCAAAGCCAATTCTTCCTTTGGCCGCCTTTCCTTCCAGTTCTTTGCTGCCAATGACTGGAATGAACTGCAAAAATTACTGAACCTGGAGACATATCTCCCTCACTAACTTTAAGCACCAGCTGTCAGAGAATCTCACAGATCACTGCACCTGTACATAGCCCATCTGTAAATAGCCCATCCAACTACCTCATCCCCATACTGTATTCATTTATTTATTTTGCTCCTTTGCACCCCAGTATCTCTACTTGCACATTCATCTTCTGCACATCTATCACTCCAGTGTTTAATTGCTATATTGTAATTACATTTACATTTAAGTCATTTAGCAGACGCTCTTATCCAGAGCGACTTACAAATTACTTCGCCACTATGGCCTATTTATTGCCTTACCTCATCTTATCTCATTTGCACACACTGTATATAGACTTATTTTTCTACTGTATTATTGACTGTATGTTTGTTTATTCCATGTGTAACTCTGTGTTGTTGTATGTGTCAAACTGCTTTGCTTTATCTTGGCCAGGTCGCAGTTGTAAATGAGAACTTGTTCTCAACTAGCCAACCTGGTTAAATAGAGGTGAAATAAAAAAATAAAAAAATTGTGGTGGCTGCATCATGCTGTGGGGATGTTTTTCAGCGGACTCGGAAACTAGTCAGGATCGAGCCAAAGATGAACGAAGCAAAGTACAGAGAGATCCTTAATGAAAACCTGCTCCAGAGCACTCAAGACCTCAGACTGGGGCAAAGGTTCACCTTTCAACAGGATAAAGACACTAAGCACACAGTCAAGAAAATGCAGAAGTGGCTTTGGGACAAGTCTCTTAATGTCCTTGAGTGGCCAACCTTCCCACCTGACAGAACTTGAAAGGATCTGCAGCGAAGAATGTGAGAAACTCCCCAAATACTGTCCAGGTGTACCAAGATTATCACGTCATACCTAAGAACACTCAAGGCTGTAGTCACTGCCAAAGGTGCTTCAACAAATGACTGATTATAGGGTCTGAACACTTATGTAAATGTGATTAAAAAAAAGAATGTTTTTTGTATTTTTAAAACATTTGCAAAATTTTCTAAAAACCTGATTTGTCGTTATGGGGTATTGTGATGTCGTTATGGGGTATTGTGATGTCGTTATGGGGTATTGTGATGTCATTATGGGGTATTGTGTGTAGATTGAGGGATAAAGAAAAAAATCTATTTTAGAATAAGGCTGTAACGTAACAAAATGTGGAAAAAGTCAAGAGGTCTGACAACTTTCCTGTGTACGTACTGCGTATATATGTATGTATGTATGTATGTATGTATGTATGTATGTATGTATGTATGTATGTATGTATGTATGTATGTATGTATGTATGTATGTATGTATGTATGTATATGTATGTATATATATATATATATGAATTTAAATAGACCACATTTGTTTGGGTATCTGGACCCATTTTGTACTGCTACAAACTAATGTGGTGGAAGTGGTCTCTATATTTAGTGACTGTGTTGTACCAGACACACCTTGCCCAACACCACTTTGTGATTTTAACTGCAACACATTGAAAAGTCAGCTAGTTGGCATTTCTGTGTTGTGAAGAACCACTCCTTGAGTACTGGAGGCCCTGCAGGTTCTGGAGGCCCTGCATATTAGATGGTATAAATAGAAGTCCATACACATGTTTATCATTTTGAAAAAGTAGAGTCCTAGCAGGCGGTTGGCTTACCTCTCAAAGAAAACTACAAATTAGTTCCACAACAAGCATCATCATCAACCATCAGACATGCTGAGCTGCCAATGTGGTCATTAACAGCTTTGTTTTAGAAACACTGGTGTGAGGTATTCAAAAAATGCTTTTCCCTGCTTCAGTTGTCTCCTTGTAATGATAGGAAAAACAAATGTCCACACGCCAAAAAGGGTCTGTGAGAGTTCAAGAGGCTGCTGTTTGGCTTCATTTTAAAAATGTTGTCCTTTAGCAGACGCTCTTATCCAGAGCGACATACAGAAGTAATTAGGGTTTCAAGTGACTTGTTCAAAGGCACATTGACAGATTGTTTTCACCTAGTCAGCTCAGGGATTCAAACCAGCAACCTTTCGGTTTACCGGACAAATGCTTTTAACTGCTAGGCTACCGGTCACCCACATGTGCATCAACAGGCCGTTGTTTATTAGATGTAGAGGTATGGCTTTGACTGGTATGGTGCCTTGACTTCTTGAACATTTCATACTTTCAACTTGCGCTAGAGTTCCTAAGAGGTTTTCCCGTGGGATTTGTGTCTACTGTAGACTATGAGGAAATACTGTATGTAGGACATATTCTGTCCTTTCTTTGTCTTTCTCAATAGAACTCTTTAGAATATGATTATTTTTTTTAAACACAGGCCACAAAGTGTTCACTCGAGAGGTTGTTGACACAGATGAGCACAACCTGAGACGTACGTTAGAAGACACTGATGAATTGATAAACTGTGTTATAATCCTGTACATTATATTTCATTGGGGATTCATGGAAATGTAATCATTAGGAACCTTTCTCTCCAGGGAGGGGGTCTTTCAAAGTCAAAACAAAACTAATGTTAATGTCAACGGTAATTTCCCAAAGGTATAGGATCAAACGTTCTGTAGTGGCAGCAGGTTCCAAAAACACTGTGGGTTCTCCATCTCCCGGTCTTGGATTTGAACATGTTGCTTTGATACACTGGATGGAGGCCAATGTAACAGTAGAGATTCCCAAAATGGCCCCCTATTCCCTATGCAGTGCGCTACTTTTGACCAGGGGAGTAGACGACAGCATTTGATATAAACAGAGTAGGGTCCATTTGATACGCAACTACAGTGAAGCTTTCTCATTGGCCAAAACTCACAGTGAAGCTTTCTTATTGGCCAAAACTCACAGTAAAGCTTCCTTATTGGCCAAAACTCACAGTAAAGCAACCACAAACAGATGATAGCCCTAGAGCATAGAACTCTGTGGAGGAAGTGGGATCCAATGGGGGAAGGTGTGTGGTGTGTGTGTGTGTGGGGGGGTCTTCCATCTTAACATAGGGCTTTTTACTGTGTTGTAATAATGTACAGTGCCTTCAGAAAGTATTCACACCCTTGAACTTTTTTCCACACATTGTTGTGTTACAAGGTGGGATTAAAATGGATCGATTTGTCATTTTGTCATTGTCAAAGTGGAAGAAACATATATATTAAAAAAATAAACTAACATATCTTGATTACATAAATATTCAACCTCCTGAGTCGATACATAGAATCCCCTTTGGCAGCGATTACGGCTGTGAGTCTATCGAGCTTTGCACACCTGGATTGTACAATATTTGCACATTATTCTATGAAGCAGTTCTTCGTGCTCTGGTTGTTGAGTGTTTCTAGACACCCATGTTAAAGTCTTGCCGTAGAGTTTCAAGACGATTTAAGTGAAAACGGTAACAAGGCCACTCATGAACATTCAATATTATCTTGGTAAGAAACTCAAGTACTCAGTGATGTTCTGAATGTGCCCCAAACATAACACTTTGTATTCAGAACATGAAGTTAATTTCTTTGTCATATATTTTTTTTTGCAGTTTTACTTTAGTGCCTTGTTGCAAACAGGATGCATGTTTTGGATTTAAAAAAAAAATTGTACAGTCTTCCTTCTTTTCACTCATTTAGATTAGTATTGTGGAGTAAATACAATGTTGTTGATTCATCCTCCGTTTCCTCCTGTCACAGCTATTAAACTCTGTAACTGTTTTAATAAAGTCACCAATGGCCTCATGGTGAAATCCCAGAGCAGTTTCCTTCCTCTCCGGCAACTGAATTAGGAAGGACGGCTCTATCTTTGTAGTGACTGGGTCTAAACTGTAATTAATAACTTCACCATGCTCAAAGGGACATTTAATGTCTGCTTTTTTTTTGTTTACCCATCTACCAATAGGTGCCCTTCTTTGAGAGACACTGAAAAAAAAAATCCCTGGTGTTTGTGGTTGAATATGTGTCTGAAATGCACTGCTCAACTGAGGGACCTTACAAATAATTGTAATGTGTTGGGTACAGAGATGAGGTAGTCATTTAAAAATCATGTTCAACACTATTATTGCACACAGAGGGATTCCATGCCTCTTACTTTGTGACTTGTTAAGCACATTTTTACTCCTGAACGTATTTGCCATAACAAAGGTGTTCAATACTTATTGACTCAAGACATTTCAGCTACATTTTTACAAATTAATTTGTAAAAAAAAAAAAAACATAATTCCACTTTGGCAGTGACATATAATTTATGTTTAATATAAATATATAATATTCAACTTTTCAAGGGGTGTGAATACTTTCTGATAGCATTGTATAATGAGTGTTGAGACAGGAGGGGATGCTATTTTAGATGATTTGTCCGAAGTCCAAATCAAATCAAATCAAATGTATTTATATAGCCCTTCGTACATCAGCTGATATCTCAAAGTGCTGTACAGAAACCCAGCCTAAAACCCCAAACAGCAAGCAATGCAGGTGTAGAAGCACGGTGGCTAGGAAAAACTCCCTAGAAAGGCCAAAACCTAGGAAGAAACCTAGAGAGGAACCGGGCTATGTGGGGTGGCCAGTCCTCTTCTGGCTGTGCCGGGTGGAGATTATAACAGAACATGGCCAAGATGTTCAAATGTTCATAAATGACCAGTATGGTCGAATAATAATAAGGCAGAATAGTTGAAACTGGAGCAGCAGCACGGTCAGGTGGACTGGGGACAGCAAGGAGTCATCATTTCGGGTAGTCCTGGGGCATGGTCCTAGGGCTCAGGTCCTCCGAGAGAGAGAAAGAAAGAGAGAATTAGAGAACGCACACTTAGATTCACACAGGACACCGAATAGGACAGGAGAAGTACTCCAGATATAACAAACTGACCCTAGACCCCCGACACATAAACTACTGCAGCATAAATACTGGAGGCTGAGACAGGAGGGGTCAGGAGACACAGTGGCCCCATCCGAGGACACCCCCGGACAGGGCCAAACAGGAAGGATATAACCCCACCCACTTTTCCAAAGCACAATTCCAATGTGGAATCTACAATTTTACTTGATGTTTTATTTACTTTAGATACAATACTTTATATATGATTTACTGTAGATACAATACTTTATATATGATTTACTGTAGATACAATACTTTATATATGATTTACTGTAGATACAATACTTTATATATGATTTACTGTAGATACAATACTTTATATATGATTTACTGTAGATACAATACTTTATATATGATTTACTGTAGATACAATACTTTATATATGATTTACTGTAGATACAATACTTTATATATGATTTACTGTAGATACAATACTTTATATATGATTTACTGTAGATACAATACTTTATATATGATTTACTGTAGATACAATACTTTATATATGATTTACTGTAGATACAGTGCCTTTGGAAAGTATTCAGATCCCTTGAACTTTTCCACATTTTATCTTATTATAAAATTGATTAAATACATTTTTTAAAAATCTCAGCAATCTACACACAATATCCCATAATGACAAAGTGAAAACTGATTTTTTTTAAATGTTTGCAAATGTATTTAAAAAAACAAACATAAATACTTTATTTACATAAGTATTCAGAACCTTTGTTTATGAGACTCGAAATTGAGCTCCGGTGCATCCTGTTGATTGGAGTCCACCTGTGATTGGACATGTCAAAGCAAAAGCCAAGCCATGAGGTCAAAGGAATTGTCCTTAGAGTTTCCGTGACATGATTGTGTCGAGGCACAGATCTGGGGAAATTCTGCAGCATTGAAGGTCCCCAAGAATACAGTGGCCTCCATACATTCTTAAATGTAAGGAGTTTGGAACCACCAAGACTCTTCCTAGAGCTGGCAGCCCGGCTAAACTGAGCAGGAGAAGGGCCTTGGTCAGGGAGGTTACCAAGAACCCGAAGGTCACTCTGACAGAGCTCTGGAGTTCCTCTGTGGAGATGGGAGAACCTTCCAGAAGGACAACCATCTCTGCAGCACTCCACCAATCAGGCTTTTATGGTAGAGTGGCCAGACGGAAGCCACTCCTCAGTAAAAGGCACATGACAGCCCGCTTGGAGTTTGCCAAAAGGCACCTAAAGTCTCTCAGACCATGAGAAACAAGATTCTCTGGTCTGATGAAACCAAGATTGAACTGTTTAGCCTGAATGCCAAGTGTCACGTCTGGAGGGAACATGGCACCATCCCTACAGTGAAGCATGGTGGTGGCAGCAACATGCTGTGGGGATGTTTTTCAGCTGCAGGGACTGGGAGACTAGTCAGGATCGAGGGAAAGATGAACAGAGCAAAGTACAGCGAGATCCTTGTTGAAAACCTGCTCCGGAGCACTCAGGACCTCAGACTGGGGCGAAGGTTCTCCTTCCAACAGGACAATGACCCTAAGTACACAGCCAAGACAATGCAGGAGTGGCTTTGGTACAAGTCTCTGAATGTCCTTGAGTGGCCCAGCCAGAGCCCGGACTTGAACCCGATCGAACATCTCTGGAGAGACCTGAAAATAGCTGTGCAGCGACGCTCCCCATCCAACCTGACAGAGCTTGAGAGAATATGCAAAGAAGAATGGGAGAAACTCCCCAAATACAGGTGTGCCAAGCTTGTAGCGTCATACCCAAGAAGACTCTGGGCTGTTATCGCTGCCAAAGGTGCTTCAAAAAAAGTTCTGAGTAAAGGGTCTGAATACTTATGTAAATGTGATATTTCATTTTTTTTTTTTTTTTGATAAATTAGCAAAAATGTCTAAACATGTGTTTGCTTTGTCATTATGGGGTATTGCATGTAGATCGATGATGAAAAAAGCTAACAATTTAATCCATGTTAGAATAAGGCTGTAACAATGTAGAAATTCAAGGGGTCTGAATACTTTCTGAAGGTACTGTATCTACAGGTACTATATATATATATATATATATATATATATATATATATATGTAACAGATGTGAAACGGCTAGCTTAGTTAGCGGTGCGCGCTAAATAGCGTTTCAATTGGTGACGTCACTTGCTCTGAGACCTTGAAGTAGTGGTTCCCCTTGCTCTGCAAGGGCCGCGGCTTTTGTGGAGCGATGGGTAACGATGCTTCGAGGGTGACTGTTGTTGATGTGTGCAGAGGGTCCCTGGTTCGCGGGGCGAGGGGACGGCCTAAAGTTATACTGTTACAAATATATATATATTATATGTTATTATATAAAATAGTACTGTACTGTAAATAAAACATATATTAATTTGTAGATTCCACATGGGAGGAAATTGGACCTCGGACAAATCATCCAAAATAGCCTCCCCTCCTGTCTCAAAACATTAAGAACACCTGCTCTTTCCATGACGTAGACTGACCAGGTGAATCCAGGTGAAAGCTATGATACCTTATTGATGTTACTTGTTAAATCCACTTCAATCTGTGTAGATCAGTGGTCTCCAATCTTTTCTGAGTCAAGATCAGTTTCTCAGTCAAAAAGCGCTCAGATTCTTTTTAAACATGAACATGTAACATTAACTTAATTATTATTATTTTATCATGTTTATTTAACTAGGCAAGTCAGTTAAGAACAAATACTTATTTACAATGACGGCCTATCCTGGCCAAACCCTAACAATGCTGGGCCAATTGTGTGCTGCCCTTTGGGACTACCAATCACAGCCGGTTGTGATACAGCCTGGATTCAAACCAGGGTGTCTGTAGTGACACTGTAGTGCCTTAGACCGTTGCGCCACTCGGGATCCCTAATAAAGACATTTCTGAGGAAATGAGGTTTGTGCAGTAGGTCTAATACATTATCACAGCATATTGGCTATATGCCTGGTCTAATACATTTTCACAGCATATTGGCTATATGCCTGTTCTGCCAATATTGTTATTCTCAGACCGGATTATAGTTGAACTTGAGTTTTGATAACAAAATAGATCAATTGGTGTAACACTTGCGAGGCATAGCTGAGCATGAATTGAAATCATTTGCAAATAATTCGCTTTTTTATTTTACTGGTCCGATGCTACAGTACCTGCATCTGATGGTCGTGCTGCTTTCAAGACAAGTGGGAAATCTGGGGGGGGGGGGATGAGACCAAATCATGATCTCGGCGAACTTCAGGTTTGAAACTCGGAGCTCTGGATAGATGCTTGAGTTCCCGAGATGGATGACCGTTTAAAAAATGTTTTTCCGAGTTCCCAATGGTCTTGAACATCGCATTCGTCTCAGCGGGGGGATGGAGAGAGCAGCAGAGGGTCCGCCCCTCGCCTTCCATTCCTCCGGTGAGACTGACCGTAGATAGCAGACAGACAGACTTCCTCCTGATGGTGAATCTCGAGTCACACAGTATCTGCCTCAGGCACAAATTAATGTTGTTTCTATGACCAGCGAAAGAGAAATACTCCTCGATATTAAACTAGACAAGACAAGCAGCTAATAATAATACAACTCAGGGTTATAGCTACACCTGGCTACTCATTCAGTACAGCTGCAGCGCGAGTGGAAGTTGTATAATAGCGTAATGAAAGAGCAGGGAGCAGGTCTCGAACCCTCGACCTTCGAGGCCGAGGTCCGGCGCGCTATCGACTGTGCCGCAAAAGTATGTACGTGCGGCAGGGTCGATTTCCGCGCGTATAAACCCAGGGTCGTTACAATGGTGTTGAATAAAACCAGCGTTGACTGTGTTAAAATAAACTTAGACATGAACTCACTCATAAAAACAGACGCTATTTTCTGTATTATTTGACAGCCTCTCTGGTCATGGTTTTAAAAGTTATGATATCTTACGTAGGCTAGTATCAAACGTAGCTGTGGCCGGGGAAGTTGTAGCTTGGCACAGTGATTTGAGCTATCCGCTTGACCAGCGCAGTAGACGGACTCAATTTAGCCACAGATCTCCCGGTTCTCTGAGTTGGCGGAGTTTTTTTTTTTTTAAGACAAATGAAATGTTCAAAATTGGGAACACTTTGCATACCCGGTGCGCACGGCTTATGTATCAAGTGCACCTAACGATAACACAAAAAGCGCAACACAAAACAAAAGGGGCGCAAGCCTTTATATGCCTTTATCGTTGGCTTTTCTACAGCAATGTTTGGTGATCTACTAGGAATGCCTTGAAGATCGACCAGTCTGTCGCAATCGAACGGTTGGTGACCACTGGTGTCGATGAAGGGGGGGAGACAGGTTAAGCCTTGAGACAATTGAGGCATGGATTGTGTATGTGTGCCATACAGAGACGGTGCCTTCGAGCAAGGTATGGTAGTCGGTGCCTGGCACACCAGTTTGTGTCAAGAACTGCAACACTGCTACGTTTTTCAAGCTCAACAGTTTCACGTGTGTATCAAGAAGGGTCCACCACCCAAAGGACATCCAGACAACTTGACACAACTGTGAGAAGCAATTGAGTCAACATGGACCGCTTGTAGAGTCCATGCTGCAACGAATCGAGGCGGTTTTGAGGGCAACTCAATAGCAGGAAGGTGTTCCTAATAATTGGTATATTCAGCCTATATTATTTACTGTAAATACAGTACTGTATATATGATTTACTGTAGATACAGTTCTGTATATATGATTTACTGTTGATACAGTACTGTATATATAATTTACAGTAGATACAGAACTGTATATGTGATATACTGTAGATACAGAACTGTATACGTGATATACTGTAGATACAGTACTGTATATATACTTTACATTTACATTTACATTTAAGTCATTTAGCAGACGCTCTTATCCAGAGCGACTTACAAATTGGTGCATTCACCTTATGACATCCAGTGGAACAGCCACTTTACAATAGTGCATCTAAATCTTTTAGGGGGGTGAGAAGGATTACTTATCCTATCCTATCCTTTACAGTAGATACAGTACTGTATATATAATGTGTTGTAGAGGCAGTACTGTATATATGACGTACTGTAGATACAGTACAGTGGTTGTTGAGGCAAGGGACATTGAGGGCTTGGCATGTAGCCTTCAGTAAGGGAGTGCACTTCTTCACCCCCACAACAGGATAAACCAATCAGAGGAGCTATAGAAGTACCATTAATTCTAGTGTGAAGGACCTTTGATCCAGTAGCCAAATTTAGACCCCCAGTTTAGGCCCATTTGTTGATTCCTTGTTCTTATACTTACAGTTTGGGACTTGAAAGGAGTCTAATTGACAGACCTGTGAAGATAACTGTGACAACGGGACAGTTCCAACGGGACAGAGCGCTGTTGCGCCTTCTTCACCACGCTGTCTATGTGGGTGGACCAATTCAGTTTGTCCGTGATGTGTACGCTGAGGAACTTAAAACTTACTACCCTCTCCAGTACTGTCCCTTCGATGTGGATAGGGGGGTGCTCCCTCTGCTGTTTCCTGAAGTCCACAATCATCTCCTTTGTTCTGTTGACGTTGAGTGTGAGGTTATTTTCCAGACACCACACTCCGAGGGCCCTCACCTCCTCCCTGTAGGCCGTCACGTTGTTGTTGGTAATCAAGCCTAACACTGTAGTGTCGTCTGTGAACTTGATGATTGAGTTGGAGGCGAGTATGGCCACGCAGTCGTGGGTAAACAGGGAGTACAGGAGAGGGCTCAGAACGCACCCTTGTGGGGCCCCAGTGTTGAGGATCAGCGGGGTGGAGATGTTGTTACCTACCCTCAACACCAGGGGGAAGCCCGTCAGGAAGTCCAGTACCCAGTTGCACAGGGCGGGGTCGAGACCCAGGGTCTCAAGCTTAATGACGAGTTTGGAGGGTACTATGGTGTTGAATGCTGAGCTGTAATCGATGAACAGCATTCTCACATAGGTATTCCTCTTGTCCAGATGGGATAGGGCAGTGTGCAGTGTGGTTGCGATTGCGTCGTCTGTGGACCTATTGGGGCGGTAAGCAAATTGGAGTGGGTCTAGGGTATCAGGTAGGGTGGAGGTGATATGGTCCTTGACTAGTCTCTCAAAGCACTTCATGATGACGGAAGTGAGTGCTACGGGGCGGTAATCGTTTAGCTCAGTTACCTTCGCTTTCTTGGGAACAGGAACAATAGTGGCCCTCTTGAAGCATGTGGGAACAGCAGACTGGGATAAGGATGGATTGAATATGTCCGTAAACACACCAGCCAGCTGGTCTGCGCATGCTCTGAGGACGCGGCTGGGGATGCCGTCTGGGCCTGCAGCCTTGCGAGGGTTAACACATTTAAATGTTTTACTCACGTCGGCTGCAGTGAAGGAGAGTCTGCAGGTTTTGGTAGCGGGCCGTGTCAGTGGCACTGTATTGTCCTCAAAGCGAGCAATTAGTCTGTCTGGGAGCAAGACATCCTGGTCCGCGACGGGGCTGGTTTTCTTTTTGTAATCCGTGATCCCATCTTGAGATACAATACTCACCCATAATCTTTTTTACACCAAGGTTTTGCCAAATCTCCCATTGACATCCATGCATAACATTCACACAAAGTCATGATTTAACACCTCTGTGAGGGGAGATTTGTTCAGAAAAACATCCCAAGTCATTGTGATTATTACCCTTACAAAAAAAGATTGCAGTTTTTAAACTGCAGGTAAAAGTGCAGTAACTGCAGTCGACTGTGATATTTTGGACCCAGTAATTGCAGAATAACTGCAGTCGACTGTATGACTTTCCCGAAGCGGATATTAGTCTCAAGAAAGCTATTTTCCACCCCAACATTGACGTTATGCATGCTGAAGTTACAACAATGTCTGTACAGGAGATATCTTCCAATCGAGTAATATGTTTGTACATAATTGATCTCTCAGCATCACAAAGAGAGACGACATGGTGGTGTCCGATCTTACATTGCCTTTCAATGTTCTTTAACCCCTGTTCTCGGAGGGTTAGATAGATCAATGCTACATTCCTCATGTGCCCCTGAGGAAGGCATGTGTCTTTAACAGGGACAAAGAAGAGGGTCTATAGACACAGCCCCATTATGGCTCTTTGAATAAGGGCCTAACACTGACTTTGAGACGGATAGCTGGGCTCATGTTAATGATGGTGACTGAATGTGTTCTACGAGGACTTTGAGCCTGCACTGGATGCTCTTGTGTGTTCTACGAGGACTTTGAGCCTGCAATGGATGCTCTTGTGTGTTCTACGAGGACTTTGAGCCTGCACTGGATGCTATTGCGTGTTCTACGAGGACTTTGAGCCTCCACTGGATGCTATTGCGTGTTCTACGAGGACTTTGAGCCTGCACTGGATGCTCTTGTGTGTTCTACGAGGACTTTGAGCCTGCAATGGATGCTCTTGTGTGTTCTACGAGGACTTTGAGCCTGCACTGGATGCTCTTGTGTGTTCTACGAGGACTTTGAGCCTGCAATGGATGCTCTTGTGTGTTCTACGAGGACTTTGAGCCTGCAATGGATGCTCTTGTGTGTTCTACGAGGACTTTGAGCCTGCACTGGATGCTCTTGTGTGTTCTACGAGGACTTTGAGCCTGCAATGGATGCTCTTGTGTGTTCTACGAGGACTTTGAGCCTGCACTGGATGCTCTTGTGTGTTCTACGAGGACTTTGAGCCTGCAATGGATGCTCTTGTGTGTTCTACGAGGACTTTGAGCCTGCACTGGATGCTCTTGTGTGTTCTACGAGGACTTTGAGCCTGCACTGGATGCTCTTGTGTGTTCTACGAGGACTTTGAGCCTGCACTGGATGCTCTTGTGTGTTCTACGAGGACTTTGAGCCTGCACTGGATGCTCTTGTGTGTTCTACGAGGACTTTGAGCCTGCACTGGATGCTCTTGTGTGTTCTACGAGGACTTTGAGCCTGCACTGGATGCTAATTGTACTCGGCTCAGCTGCAAATCCATGCACTGTATTTAGACTTTATGCAGTTAGTATTAGTTTTTTCTAAGACAAAAATATAAATTCAATAGGGTGGCCTAGTGGTTAGAGTGTTGGACTAGTAACCGGAAGTTTGCAAGTTCAAACGAGCTGACAAGGTACAAATCTGTCGTTCTGCCCCTGAACAGGCAGTTAACCCACTGTTCCTCGGCCGTCATTGAAAATAAGAATTTGTTCTTAACTGACTTGCCGAGTTAAATAAAGGAAAAAAATGAAAATAATTGAATGTATGCATTGTGTTTGTGAAAAGACGTGAATACAGACAGAGAATGGATTTCAATAACTATTTATTGTTTCTGAAGTATATATAACAAAATAATTGCTATGGATAAAAACATCATTTTTTAAAAACATTGCACAACTAAGTAAAAATGTTTACAGACAAGCCTCACTAAATTGTACAAAAATAACGGTAAAAATAAAATATAAACGATAAACAGAACATCCTCATGTCAGTGTGCAAACCGTTTATACATACGGACACGCCCCCTTCCGCAGGCAGCGAATCCTGATAAATTATTTAAATAGCATTTATCTACACGAATCGATCTCTCACACACAGAACAGCAAAGACAAAGCAAAACAGAACAATCATTTATCCATTAAAAGAGCACTGGACAAAAGACACAAAAGCAAAAATAGAATATGTATATAAAAACAACTCTCCCATTTAACTGTTTTTTTTTTTTTTTTTTACTGTAGGGGGGTGTTGGGCGGGGGGGGGGATCTGTTTTGAAAAGAAAAGTAGTAATATTTACAGATTCATGGTACAGTAGCAATAAGATGTTGATCCATTTGTATTCTGTAAGTGTACAATGAAAAAAAAATATATATTTTTCTCGATCAAATTAATTATACAACAGCAATGAGGTATTATGTGTACATCAAAGGTTCCTTTGTTATTAATCTCAGAAGAAAAGGATACACCGGTCACATACATGCCATTCTGAGTCAGATGCCCTAGTTCTAACCATGGCTATAATGGGATTAGAGTAAGATCCCACTTCTGACACCAAAGGCACCAGTCTGACTGACTCTGGATCAGTTTACACCTTGAACACTGGGGAATAGTCTTTACTTCCTCAGAGTATTTTTTGCCTAAAATGACATGACACCCAAATCTATCTGCCAGTAGCTCAGGACCTGAAGCAAGGATATGCATATTATTGATAACATTTGAAAGGAAACACTTTGAAGTTTGTGAAAATGTAGGAGAATATAACATATTAAATCTGGGAAAAGATAATACAAAGAAAACAACATACGTTTCATTTCTACTTTTTTGTACCATCATTTTTTAAATGCAAGAGAAAGGCCATAATGTATTATTAAAGCCCAGGCGCAATTGAGATTTTGGCCACTAGATGGCAGCAGTGTTTGCGCAACGTTTTAGACAGATCCAATGAACCATTGCATTTTTGTTTTTAAGACTGCCCAAATGTGCTTATTTGGTTTATTAATACATTTTTAAGTTCACAACTGTGCACTTTCTTCAAACAGTAGCATGGTATTATTTCATTGTAATAGCTTCTGTAAATTGGACAGTGCAGTTAGATTAACAAGAATTTAAGCTTTCTTCCAATATCAGATATGTCTATGTCCTGGGAAATGTTCTTGTTACTTACAACTTCATGCTAATCACATTAGGCTACTTCAGCTACTTCTACTCAACCATCATACAAAATTTCAAATTTTTTAAGCTTCTAAAGATGTTCAATGTTTCTAAATGGATCTTTTTACATTTGTAAAATAAATTAACAGAATATTTCTAACATTTAATGTTCGAAATGGAAAGTTTCGTAATAGACAGAATGGCTTTGACTTACTGGCACTGACAATGCCCTTTTTTAATTTGCCCTCCCATGTCATTTTCTGCAATGGTTTGATATGCTAAGATGGCCGCTCCCATCTTACCCTGAGTATCACTATGTTCCATTTCAACTGAAACTATATAAATTTAATGCCAGCCACAAAGCCTACAAGCAATCATGTATTTGACAAAAAAGTATTTTGGCTCGTTTTAATTTTGGTTTGTTTTCTTTTGTCTCCAAGGGAACATATATAGAGGGGTAAAAGCAAGCGTTAAATGTCTTCTTATTTACACACAAACATACGTATATACATCATACATACACTATCCTCCATATCTTGTTGTTACGCAACTGACTTCCAAGGGCTACAAGTCCTTTCCTGACAAAACTTAAAGTAAAAAAGTCTTATTGCGTTCTTCAACCACTGAGCCAAAAACCCCTCATCATCAGAGTTGTATCGTTCAGAACCTACATCCGCCTAGATTTATTTTTATATAAACGGAACATCACATAGTCTTTCTTTGGGACGTCCATTCCAGAACAAAAAAAGAGATGGATAGAAAGAGGGATAGCGAGAGAGAGATGGATAGAAAGAAGGATAGCGAGAGAGAGATGGATAGAAAGAGGGATAGAGAGAGAGAGATGGATAGAAAGAGGGATAGCGAGAGAGAGATGGATAGAAAGAGGGATAGAGAGAGAGAGATGGATAGAAAGAGGGATAGCGAGAGAGAGATGGATAGAAAGAGGGATAGAGAGAGAGAGATGGATAGAAAGAGGGATAGAGAGAGAGAGATGGATAGAAAGAGGGATAGCGAGAGAGAGATGGATAGAAAGAGGGATAGCGAGAGAGAGATGGATAGAAAGAGGGATAGCGAGAGAGAGATGGATAGAAAGAGGGATAGCGAGAGAGAGATGGATAGAAAGAGGGATAGCGAGAGAGAGATGGATAGAAAGAGGGATAGCGAGAGAGAGATGTAAAAGTTTGGAAGTGCATAGTTGTCCATCGGGAGACTTTCCCGCACAGGGTTGAATGAGGTCTTTCAGATCAGAGAGAGATCGTCCGGACGGTTGGGAACATCGGTCAGTCTCTCACTCAGGCCAAGCAAACGGGATGTTTTTTCCCGTCTCTACCTGCTCTGGATGGGTAGGAGTGGCTTCTCTGATCTTCGACTGGCAGTCACCCGGATGGTTCTCTGTCCAAACCAGCATCAATTTACCCCGAGGCTGACCACAACAGAATTCCCCCCCTCGCCCCCTTCAGTGTGAGTCCCGCAGAAGAAAAGAGGAGTAGAAAAAAACAGTCCCTGGACATTGTATTGGAATACATATCGTTCATATTTATACAGAAAGGTGCATTGTTCCAAGAGCTTCCTGCTCCGTGCAATTATGCATCTGAAAAAAAAAACAAAAGGACAAAAGTCAAGCATTAACTTAGAACAAAACGGTTAAGTTATGTGGTCTGGTATTTCACATAAGTCTATTGTGAAAGAGATTCCACTAAACAAGTGTTGTTGGAGATAGTAAGATGTAGAAATGTCCTTGTTGCTTACCTCTGCATTCATACTTGAGGTCTGAGAAGTATACCATCTCTTGCGAGAAGACAAAGAGACCTAGTCTTCCGCCTGCGTACGTCTTGTCATATACACTCCCGGAATCCTTCATGATCCTCTTCCCCTCGTACATGACCACTCTGAAATTACAAACAGGACTCTTGAGACAAACCATCAGAGGACATACAGTAAATACTGGCATTATGGAAAGCCTCAGAACTCTCCACCAGGCCAATGAGTCTCCAGTGCTTACCTGATGTGTCCTGTTCTTGGTCTGTGGATCAGGTGCCATCTGTAGGCTGTGAAGTCTTTCCAGCCAACATTCTTAGGGTCGTGCCACAGAGTCCTCACCTAGAGAAGAAAGGAGAAATATAGGGAGAGTTAGGTGGTGTTGTCCTGAGGTGTTTCCTGTGTGTGTTTGTGTGTTTGTCCATCTTACCTGTCCTGGGGTGTTGCCCGTGTGCCAGAGAGCGTTCCTGAGGTGCTCTCCAGGTCCAGTAGTGGAGTTGACCACCTTGATGGACAGTCCTGAGTATCCCTGAGCCTTGGTGGGTTTGTTGTTCCAGTAGGTCTGTGTGATCTGCTTCCACATCACCACGTAGAACCTGGAGCTGGACTGGTAGCCGAACACAAAGCCGGCGTAGTCATCATCTCGCTCTGTGTTGATGAAGAAGGTTCCACTGAAGTCCACAGAGTTGAACTCATCAAAACCTGAGAACGGAGAAACAGAGAAGATGTCAGTGAGAGGATGGTGTTTTTTTTTAGTTAGGCTTGGGCTATATTGAGATATCCCAAAGTCTAGAATCAATCAATCAAACCACCCACCAATCAACCAACCACCCAACCAATCAATCAAACCACCCACCAATCAACCAACCACCCAACCAATCAATCAAACCACCCACCAATCAACCAACCACCCAACCAATCAATCAAGCCACCCACCAATCAACCAACCACCCAACCAATCAACCAACCACCCACCAATCAACCAACCACCCAACCAATCAATTAAACCACCCACCAATCAACCAACCAACCACCCAACCAATCAATCAAGCCACCCACCAATCAACCAACCACCCAACCAATCAACCAACCACCCACCAATCAACCAACCACCCAACCAATCAATCAAGCCACCCACCAATCAACCAACCACCCAACCAATCAATAAAGCCACCCACCAATCAACCAACCACCCAACCAATCAACCAACCACCCACCAATCAACCAACCACCCAACCAATCAATCAAGCCACCCACCAATCAACCAACCACCCAACCAATCAATCAAGCCACCCACCAATCAACCAATCAACCAACCACCCACCAATCAACCAACCACCCAAACAATCAATCAAGCCACCCACCAATCAACCAACCACCCAACCAATCCACTCACCAACAGCAATGCCAGGGTCACAGTTGACGGTCTGGACCAGCTCTTTGCCCTGATGTCTGACCACCCAGTTGGGGTCGATCTGGGACGTTCCCTTGGGGTCCAGGGGAACCATCTGGAACTTCCTGAAGTCCGTTTCGCTGATGTCAAAGTTCTCCGGACACACGTCGTAGATGTCAGGGACGTTGTCTTGGTCAAAATCATCTTTGCAAACATCTCCGCGACCGTCACCTGGAAGAAGATTGAAAGTTCAGTAAATTACATGTTTTTGGATGAAGCAGCTAATGAATTTAACCATTAACTAATGTCGAGAACTTTATTAGTTAAATAAGAAATTGAACTCCAATTTTATCTCGTATCTCTCCTGTTCTTCATCTAACTCACCATCAGAGTCGAGCTGGTCAGGGTTGAAGGCCAGTCTGCAGTTGTCTTTCTCATCAGGGATCCCGTCGTTGTCGTCATCGTGGTCGCAGGCGTCTCCCTTGCCGTCTTTGTCATGGTCGGCCTGGTTAGCGTTGGGGATGTAGGGGCAGTTGTCCAGATTATTCTGGTGGCCGTCCTCATCGATGTCCTGGTTGCTGTCACACTTGTCTCCCACACGGTCGTCATCAGAGTCAACCTGTAGAGGTAAATGGCGATTTACATTAGCATGCTAGCTAATGTTAGTGGTTGCAACACAGTAGATACACCTGTTGGTGAAGATTAGTTAACATATTGTGAGTAGGCGGAGATTAGTTAACATATTGTGAGTTGGTGGAGATTATTTAATTAACATATTGTGAGTTGGGTGAGATTATTTAATTAACATATTGTGAGTTGGTGGAGATTAGTTAACATATTGTGAGTTGGTGGAAATTATTTAATTAACATATTGTGAGTTGGTGGAGATTATTTAATTAACATATTGTGAGTTGGTGGAGATTATTTAATTAACATATTGTGAGTTGGGGGAGATTATTTAATTAACATATTGTGAGTTGGGGGAGAATATTTAATTAACATATTGTGAGTTGGGGGAGATTATTTAATTAACATATTGTGAGTTGGGGAGATTATTAAATTAACATATTGTGAGTTGGGGGAGATTATTTAATTAACATATTGTGAGTTGGGGAGATTATTTAATTAACATATTGTGAGTTGGGGGAGATTATTAAATTAACATATTGTGAGTTGGTGGAGATTATTTAATTAACATATTGTGAGTTGGTGGAGATTATTTAATTAACATATTGTAAATTGGGGGAGATTATTTAATTAACATATTGTGAGTTGGTGGAGATTATTAAATTAACATATTGTGAGTTGGGGGAGATTATTTAATTAACATATTGTGAGTTGGGGGAGATTATTTAATTAACATATTGTGAGTTGGAGGAGATTATTAAATTAACATATTGTGAGTTGGGGGAGATTATTTAATTAACATATTGTGAGTTGGGGGAGATTATTTAATTAACATATTGTGAGTTGGGGGAGATGTTTTAATTAACATACTGTGAGTTGGGGGAGATTATTTAATTAACATATTGTGAGTTGGGGGAGATTATTTAATTAACATATTGTGAGTTGGGGGAGATTATTTAATTAACATATTGTGAGTTGGTGGAGATTAGTTAACATTTTGTGAGTTGGTGGAGATTAGTTAACATACTGTGAGTTTCCCTGAGGCACCGATGTGGGGTAAATTCTGTGCTCCTCTCCTAGACCTACTGTAGATCTCCTTTGACACTGATCTAGGGTCTGTTTTGTGTTTCCTTCCTACAGGTAAAGTGTAGAACATGGGGAAGATAATGACACCTGATGCTGATTGGATTTCCAGCTGTACCATTCGTTTAACCTCTCATTTCCTAATATCTCTCCTCTCATGATGGACTATTCCCAGGCTCTGTTTACTCTCCCCTCTCAAAACCTGCCAAGATCAATTTGTCTTCTGGTGGAGCTTTTCATCTGCTGACAATCAAAGTATTCTATAAACCCTGTACCCTATAAACACACCCCTTCTCTCTTCCTCCTTCCTTCCTTCTCTCCTCCTCCTTCCCTCCATTCTTCCCTCTCTCCTCCTCTCCTCCACTAGCACCAGTAGGCAGGTCTTTCCTCAGACAGAAGCATTCTAGCCATATCCCTGCAGACATGAATCTCCTGTGCCTGCTGCTTGGCAAGACTACACACAGATTTCATTGCCTCACACGAGGCGAGGGAGGGAGAGAGGGAAGGATTGGATTGGTGTGAATTCCGCCCATTTCCCCCCTAACTGAGTCCTGTTGTTCCGAACACATTCCTGGTCGTCAGTCTAGCATGGCACAGGTGGGATCCACACGGGGCTTGTGTGTGTGCCGACGCCCGACGGGGCACGCATACATCCAGGGGCGAGCCCATTCCTGGGTAATAGCAACCAGCCCGGGGCCCCACCCTGGCCTCTACCCCTCCATCACTCCACCTTTCCTTCTGAGCAGTCAAAGCCAATGTCAATGCCCCATTGAAAAGCCCGGCTCCCCGTGCATGCTGTATGTGCCCCTGAGCTGCAGAGGATATAACTCCACCTTAACATGGCATGATACAGCCTAGACTTACAGCGACCCAGTACAGTGACCCATTACATCTACCCAGTACATCTACCCAGTACAGTGACCCATTACATCTACCCAGTATAGCGACCCAGTACAGTGACCCAGTACAGTGACCCATTACATCTACCCAGTACAGCGACCCATTACATCTACCCAGTACAGCGACCCATTACATCTACCCAGTACATCTACCCAGTACAGTGACCCATTACATCTACCCAGTACATCTACCCAGTACAGTGACCCATTACATCTACCCAGTACAGCGACCCAGTACAGTGACCTATTACATCTACCCAGTACAGCGACCGATTACATCTACCCAGTACAGCGACCCATTACATCTACCCAGTACAGCGACCCAGTACATCTACCCAGTACATCTACCCAGTACAGTGACCCATTACATCTACCCAGTACAGCGACCCATTACATCTACCCAGTACAGCGACCCAGTACAGTGACCCATTACATCTACCCAGTACATCTACCCAGTACATCTACCCAGTACATCTACCCAGTACAGTGACCCATTACATCTACCCAGTACAGCGACCCAGTACAGTGACCCATTACATCTACCCAGTACAGTGACCCATTACATCTACCCAGTACAGTGACCCAGTACAGTGACCCATTACATCTACCCAGTACAGTGACCCAGTACATCTACCCAGTACAGCGACCCAGTACATCTACCCAGTACAGCGACCCATTACAGTGACCCATTACATCTACCCAGTACAGTGACCCAGTACAGTGACCCATTACATCTACCCAGTACAGCGACCCAGTACATCTACCCAGTACAGCGACCCAGTACAGTGACCCATTACATCTACCCAGTACAGTGACCCATTACATCTACCCAGTACAGCGACCCAGTACAGTGACCCATTACATCTACCCAGTACAGTGACCCATTACATCTACCCAGTACAGCGACCCAGTACAGTGACCCATTACATCTACCCAGTACAGCGACCCAGTACAGTGACCCATTACATCTACCCAGTACAGTGACCCAGTACAGTGACCCATTGCATCTACCCAGTACAGTGACCCAGTACAGTGACCCATTACATCTACCCAGTACAGTGACCCATTACATCTACCCAGTACAGTGACCCAGTACAGTGACCCATTACATCTACCCAGTACAGTGACCCAGTACATCTACCCAGTACAGCGACCCAGTACATCTACCCAGTACAGCGACCCATTACAGTGACCCATTACATCTACCCAGTACAGTGACCCAGTACAGTGACCCATTACATCTACCCAGTACAGCGACCCAGTACATCTACCCAGTACAGCGACCCATTACATCTACCCAGTGCAGCGACCCAGTACAGTGACCCAGTACAGTGACCCATTACATCTACCCAGTACAGTGACCCAGTACAGTGACCTATTTCATCTACCCAGTACAGCTACCCAGTACAGCGACCCAGTACAGTGACCCATTACATCTACCCAGTACAGTGACCCATTACATCTACCCAGTACAGTGACCCATTACATCTACCCAGTACAGTGACCCATTACATCTACCCAGTGCAGCGACCCATTACATCTACCCAGTACAGCACAGTGACCCATTACATCTACCCAGTACAGTGACCCAGTACAGTGACCCATTACATCTACCCAGTACAGTGACCCAGTACAGTGACCCATTGCATCTACCCAGTACAGTGACCCAGTACAGTGACCCATTACATCTACCCAGTACAGCGACCCAGTACATCTACCCAGTACAGTGACCCAGTACAGTGACCCATTACATCTACCCAGTACAGTGACCCAGTACAGTGACCCATTACATCTACTGCGATCACTCAACAGTTCTTCTAGAATGACAGACAGTGTTTGTGATAGTGGCATGCATGTGTACCCCTGTGTGTGTGTGTGTGTGTAGAATAGGTTTTAAGTGTATGTACACACACCTGGTCAGGGTTGTGTTCCAGAGGACAGTTGTCACACATGTCTCCCACACCATCCATGTCAGTGTCTCTCTGGTCCACGTTGTAGACGTACGGGCAGTTGTCTTTCTCATTCAGAATACCTGTTGGACCAATCACAGTAGTTGTTATTCCGGGGAAGAGGAGGAAGGTGAGGAAAATGACTTGTAGTTGAGTTAGTAATGGAATGCATGCGTGTGCATACTGTCAATTTGCACTTGGTTTCAAAGCGTTGTCATTGAACGGTGGGGTGCCTGCATTCAACACCAATCTACAGCATGTTCATTATATCGTATAGGTCTTAAATAGGGACAGATAAGCAACGTTAGAGTCTCTTAGGTTAGAGTCTCTTAGGTTAGAGTCTCTTAGGTCAGAGTCTCTTAGGTTAGAGTCTCTTAGGTCAGAGTCTCTTAGGTTAGAGTCTCTTAGGTCAGAGTCTCTTAGGTCAGAGTCTCTTAGGTTAGAGTCTCTTAGGTCAGAGTCTCTTAGGTTAGAGTCTCTTAGGTCAGAGTCTCTTAGGTTAGAGTCTCTTAGGTTAGAGTCTCTTAGGTCAGAGTCTCTTAGGTTAGAGTCTCTTAGGTCAGAGTCTCTTAGGTTAGAGTCTCTTAGGTCAGAGTCTCTTAGGTCAGAGTCTCTTAGGTTAGAGTCTCTTAGGTTAGAGTCTCTTAGGTTAGAGTCTCTTAGGTTAGAGCAGCGGTTCTTAACCTGGGTCCGATCGAACCCCAGGGGTTCGGTGAGTCAGTCTCAGGGGTTCGGCGGAGGTCAAGACACACATCCGACTCATATGATTCGTGATGACACGCCCCGCTTGGCCATCATTGGCTGCAGGTGATCACGCTACATCGCTTGGCCTATCTGTGCTGCAGGGAATTTGGTGCGCTCAGTAGTCGACTTGTGACTGTCGTGATGGTACGTCTTGTGATTTCTTTCTTAATATTTTAATCCCTTCATACTTACTATGTCGAGCAAAAAAAGAAAGTGGTCGGACGAATATGTACAATATGGATTTACATGTATAACGGAACGTGATGGGAGTCAGCGTCCTAACTGCATGATTTGCAATGCCAAGTTGAACAATTCTAGTCTAGCACTGGCAAAACTAAGAGAACACTTCCTTAAGCTGTGTGGAGATGGAAAATACAAGAACACAACGCTCGCTGAATTCAAGGTGAAGAGAGACAGATTCGATGAAAAGGCTACTCTGCCTGTTCTCGGCTTTGTACCCATCAACAAACCGATCCTCACAGCATCGCACAAAGTTGCTTACCTGATCGCAAAGCAGGGCAAACCACACACCATTGGTGAAACACTCATTAAACCAGCTGTGTTGAAGATGGCGAATACCATGCTGGGAAAAGAGGCTGAAGTTAAGTTATCCCACATTCCTCTTTCAAATGACACCATCAGCGACAGAATAGAGGATATGAGCAAAGACATCTTGGCTCAAGTAGTTGCAGATCTGATTTCAAGCCCGGCAAAATTCAGCCTTCAAGTCGACAAGACCACAGACGTTTCCAATCTAAGCCAGCTTGCTGTATTTGTGCGCAATGTGAAAGACAACGTGATAAAGGAAGATGTTTTATTTATTTATTTATTCATCTATATAAGCCTCTTACAACAACAACTAAGGCAGCCGATGTGAAGAAACTTGTGGATGACTTCTTCAAAGACAACAATCTTTCGTGGGATATGGTTTCTGCAGTTTGTTCAGACGGAGCTCCAGTCATGCTGGGAAGAAAGTCTGGTTTTGCTGCGCTAGTGAAAGCCGATGCACCACACATCATTGTTACGCATTGTATTCTGCACAGGCATGCGTTGGCAACAAAAACCTTGCCTCCAAAACGTGGAATGCGTGAACTATGTGCGAACTAGTGCTCTGAGGCACCACATTTTCAGTGCGCTGTGTAAAGAAATGGGCTCTGAATTCGAGGTACTTCTGTACCATTCTAACGTTTGGTGGTTATCCCGGGGACAGGTGCTGAATCGTGATTTTCCCGTGCGTGTGGAATTAGCCCTGTTTTTGCAAGAGCACCAACATTGTCATGCAGATTGCTTCAAAAATTCTGAGTTCATTCTCATTTTAGCGTACATGGCTGATATCTTCGCAGCTCTCAATCATCTCAATCAAAAGATGCAGGGCGGTGGAGTCAACATCATCGAAGCGGAGGAAAACCTGAAGGCTTTTCAAAAAAAGCTACTGTTATGGAAACGACGAACAGAGAACGATAACTTCGCAAACTTTCCCCTGCTGGACGACTGTGTAAGTAAGATCGAAGATGTATCTGGAATCTGAGACATTTCTGTACCCGCGGAACTGAAGCAAGCAATTGCCACGCACTTAGATGAGCTTGCAAAGTCTCTCGACGGATACTTCCCTACAAGAGAGTCATATCCAGCATGGGTGAGACAGCCGTTCACGTTTAGTGTTGAGACAACAGATGTCAATGATGAATACCTCGATGAAATCATTGAAATTCAGCAGAGCCAGGTTCAACAGCAACTCTTCAGGACAACAACGCTTTCAACGTTTTGGTGTCAACAAATGGTAGCGTACCCTGTTATTGCTCAGAAAGCTCTGGAGATTTTCACACTGTTTGTTACAACATATCTTTGCGAGCAATCCTCTTCGAGGATGCTGGACTTAAAAATTAAGAAAAGGAACATACTTTGTTGTGAAAATGACATGAGATTGGCATTTGCCAAGGTGAAGCCGCGCATTTCTGTACTGGACTCTGAAAGGCAACAGCAGAAGTTACATTGATTTGCAGCAAATATTCATTATTATGTTTTTGTTTTTGTGTGAAAATCATGTTTTGATGATTTTATTATTTGAACACAGTGACGTTGTTGCACGGTTCATTTTGTGCACCAGTAAACTATGTTTTGAATTTGAAAACATATTTTATTTTTCCAATTAAGAAGGGTTTGGTGAATGCGCATATGAAACTGGCGGGGTTCAGTACCTCCAACAAGGTTAAGAACCACTGGGTTAGAGTCTCTTAGGTTAGAGTCTCTTAGGTCAGAGTGTCTTAGGTTAGAGTCTCTTAGGTCAGAGTCTCTTAGGTTAGAGTCTCTTAGGTCAGAGGCTCTTAGGTCAGAGTCTCTTAGGTCAGAGGTTCTTAGGTCAGAGTCTCTTAGGTTAGAGTCTCTTAGGTCAGAGTGTCTTAGGTTAGAGTCTCTTAGGTCAGAGGCTCTTAGGTCAGAGTCTCTTATGTTAGAGTCTCTTAGGTCAGAGGCTCTTAGGTCAGAGTCTCTTAGGTTAGAGTCTCTTAGGTTAGAGTCTCTTAGGTCAGAGTCTCTTAGGTCAGAGTCTCTTAGGTCAGAGTCTCTTAGGTCAGAGTCTCTTAGGTCAGAGTCTCTTAGGTTAGAGTCTCTTAGGTCAGAGGCTCTTAGGTCAGAGTCTCTTATGTTAGAGTCTCTTAGGTCAGAGGCTCTTAGGTCAGAGTCTCTTAGGTTAGAGTCTCTTAGGTCAGAGTCTCTTAGGTCAGAGTCTCTTAGGTCAGAGTCTCTTAGGTCAGAATCTCTTAGGTCAGAGTCTCTTAGGTTAGAGTCTCTTAGGTCAGAGTCTCTTAGGTCAGAGTCTCTTAGGTCAGAGTCTCTTAGGTTAGAGTCTCTTAGGTCAGAGTCTCTTAGGTCAGAGTCTCTTAGGTCATAGTCTCTTAGGTTAGAGTCTCTTAGGTCAGAGTCTCTTAGGTTAGAGTCTCTTAGGTTAGAGTCTCTTAGGTCAGAGTCCAACTAAGCAGGTTTAGAGTCTCACCATCTCCATCAATGTCCACAGAGCAGGCGTCTCCTTCCCCGTTGTTGTCTGTGTCGGTCTGGTCAGGGTTGCTGTTGTAAGGACAGTTATCACAACGATCTCCAACATCATCTCTGTCATAGTCATATTGCCTGGGGTTGTACACAAACGGGCAGTTATCCTGTAGAGAGGGAGGGGGGAATAGGGGGAGGGAGAGGGAGAGAAGGGTAGATGGGGAGCGAGAGAGGGAGAGAGAAAGAGAGAGGCAGAGGAGAGAAATTGAGGGGGAAGGGAGAGAGAGGGGGGAGAGAGGGAGAGAGAGGGGGATAGAGAGAGAGGAGAGGGAGAGAGAGAGGGGGAGAGGGAGAGAGAAGGGGGGAGAGGGGAGGGAGAAAGGGTGAGGAAGAGAGATGGAGAGAGGGAGCGATAGAGGGGGAAAGAGAGAGAGGGGGATGGAGAGAGAGAGGGGAGGAGAGGGGAGGGAGAAACGGGGAGAGGGGAGGGAGAGAGAGGGGGGGGATGGAGAGAGGGAGCGATAGAGGGGGAGGAAGAGAAATGGAGAGAGGGAGTGATAGAGGGGGAGGGAGAGAGCACTATTCAATTACTCCAGCCTCAGAACCGCCGTCGTGTCCACTGCCTTGCTTAGGAAAATATCTGACATGATATATTAATTTCGGATAGTGTGCTTTTAACTTGCTGTGGTCTGTGTAACCTATATAGAGAGAGGAAGGATGAAAGCATGTTGCCTATTTAGGCCCGGTCCCAAATATAATGTTAGGACTAGCAGTTTACACCGCGGCTCGTTCAGAGTGGTACCTCTGTGTTGGGATTTGAGCTTTGTCTCTGAAGGCAAAAAAAATGTGTTTTTCTTCCCCTTATTTCACAGCATGAATGATGAATGTAAAACCACATTTATGTCTCACTGCCAAAACTGAACACACACACACACACACACACACACACACACACACACACACACACACACACACACACACACACACACACACACACACACACACACACACACACACACACACACACACACACACACACACACACACACACACACACACACACACACACACACACACACACACACACACACACACACACACACACACACACACTGACTACCCAAGAGGTAGCATAACCTGGATTCATTTCTCTCAGTAAGGGGTAGGACTTCAGACCTTCAATGAGTGAATCAATGATTCATTCTTCACTTACCCTGTCGTCAGGAATGCCATCGTTGTCATCATCATTGTCACACGCGTCACCAACACCGTCCTTGTCGTAGTCTTCTTGGCCTGAGTTGGGAAGGTTGGGGCAGTTGTCCTACAAAAGAAGTCCCGTCATACATTTACACGATGTAGTCAACAAGCATGAATATTATATTTAACTATTGTAATAGTCCTTTAAGACATTAAATGTTTAAATTAAAACCGTTTTTGGTTTTTCTTTCAAAAAGATTTGTTCTTTCTAATCAGCATTGGCACATCACTCAAAAGGGATGTGTGGTTTTTACTAGTTAAACAGCAAGCGGGACCTATTCAGGGATCTATACGAGTCAGGAAGTGCATACCTTCTTGCAGTGGTAGGTGGCGTTCTCCACACAGACCAGGTCTTGGTTGGGCCATCCGTCCAGGTCCGTGTCCTCACCACAGATGTGTCCGTTTCCAGCATAGCCAGGCTTACACTCACAGCGGTACATGGGGTCGGCAAAGTGTCCCAGGTAGTTACAGCGGGCGTTCTTGTTGCATTCGTGGCTCCCATCGAGGCAGGGGTTACGTGGTGTACACACCTGGAGGGGGAGGAAGTGAAGAGTTGGTCAGACAAGCCGGGAAATATTGTGGCTACCTGGCTTTGTTTTCAAAGAGCACAATCTGCTGACCGCCATGTAACAGAGTTGGCAGTATGATCTGGACAAAGAAAAGCTAGGCTTTTGTAAAGCGATCTTTGATCTTGTAAATTCCAAATTCCAAATTCTAAATTCTAAATTCTTAATTCTAAATTCCATATTTCTAAAGTTCTAAATCAACTGAGGACAGAGATACAGTATGACAGGACTATCATCCCAACTGTAGTCCACAGCACCAGGTGATGTCACCTACCTGTTTCTTGGCGATGGCCTCCTCCACTCCCCTGCCGAAGGGCTGAGGTCCAGAGTAGCGTGCGGGACAGGGCAGACAGTTGTAACCAGGGTCAGTGTTCTCACAGCGGTGGACTCCGTTGAACACGAAGCAAGCGTCAGGAACCTCTTTGCACTCGTCAATGTCCTCGCACTTGATGCCGTCACCAGAGTAACCAGAGGGACATTTCCCACAACTCCATGTTCCATCAGGAACGCTGGTGCACTTGGTCCCAGGAAAGCAGGGGTTAGCCAGACAACCATCTGAGGACAGAGACATTGGCTTTCAGGTACTGATTACTGACTGCTTCTAAGTACTAAGTGCTGTGTGTGTTTAAGTAGACTTTTGTGTCTTTAATAAGCCCTAAAATAATTAAAAGTCATATTTTGAAAGTGTTAGCGTACTAACTAAACTGTCTAAAAACGACAATTTTAGCAACTAATTCACAGCATGTAGGAGTTATAAGAGACGTCGGCTACTCATCCAGCGCCTGCTACTCACCGACGGGACAGGCGTTCCTGTTGCACAGCTGAGTGGCCTTGGAGTCACCCTGGCACTCCTTGCCACCATATTTGGGGGCGGGGTCGTTGCAGAGACGTTTACGTGTCTGGGCTCCTCCCCCACAGGTGGAAGAGCAGGTATCCCATAGCGACCAGGGTCCCCAGTTACCGTTGACTGAGAGTGAAGAAGAGAGACAGGTACAGGTCAGTACAGGTGTATGTGGTGTCCCTAGTAGGGTCTGTGTTGTATTAAATAGACACAATGACAAGTAGCCCGAGTGACAGTTTTTGTTTCTTTAGACAAATTCTTGTTTGTTGACTTGCCAAACAAACAGTGACAATCTGCTTGGGAAACTGACTATGTAGAGATACGATGAGGATTGAGATTATGTATTTGACTGGAAACATCTCACAGTGTGGTGTGCATGAAAAGGCATTTGACTGGAAACATCTCACGCTGTGGTGTGCATGAAAAGGCATTTGACTAGAAACATCTCACGGTGTGGTGTGCATGAAAAGGCATTTGACTAGAAACATCTCACGGTGTGGTGTGCATGAAAAGGCATTTGGCTATAAACATCTCACGGTGTGGTGTGCATGAAAAGGCATTTGACTGGAAACATCTCACAGTGTGGTGTGCATGAAAAGGCATTTGGCTATAAACATCTCACGGTGTGGTGTGCATGAAAAGGCATTTGACTAATGTCAAATGGAGATGATAAATATGCATTTGACTTGAAACATCTCACGGTGTGGTGTGCATGAAAAGGCATTTGACTATAAACATCTCACAGTGTGGTGTGCATGAAAAGGCAAGGCTATAAACATCTCACAGTGTGGTGTGCATGAAAAGGCATTTGGCTATAAACATCTCACGGTGTGGTGTGCATGAAAAGGCATTTGACTGGAAACATCTCACGGTGTGGTGTGCATGAAAAGGCATTTGGCTATAAACATCTCACGGTGTGGTGTGCATGAAAAGGCATTTGGCTATAAACATCTCACGGTGTGGTGTGCATGAAAAGGCATTTGGCTATAAACATCTCACGGTGTGGTGTGCATGAAAAGGCATTTGACTAGAAACATCTCACAGTGTGGTGTGCATGAAAAGGCATTTGGCTATAAACATCTCACGGTGTGGTGTGCATGAAAAGGCATTTGACTAGAAACATCTCACAGTGTGGTGTGCATGAAAAGGCATTTGACTAGAAACATCTCACAGTGTGGTGTGCATGAAAAGGCATTTGGCTATAAACATCTCACGGTGTGGTGTGCATGAAAAGGCATTTGACTAGAAACATCTCACAGTGTGGTGTGCATGAAAAGGCATTTGACTAGAAACATCTCACAGTGTGGTGTGCATGAAAAGGCATTTAACTAGAAACATCTCACAGTGTGGTGTGCATAAAAAGGCATTTGACGGATGTCAAATGGAGATGACCCAGTTCTTGTGCATAAAAGCCTGTGATTTAATGGTACTCACTGGGGCAGGGTGACTTGGTGCACTTCTCAGTCTGTCTTCCCTCTCCTTGGCAGTCCTTGCCTCCCAGCTGGGGTGTGGGGGAGTTGCAGAGGCGAATACGGGTGATGACACCCGCCCCACAGGTGACCGAGCAGGAAGACCAGGGGGACCAGTGGCTCCAGGCACCGTCCTGCTTGACTGGAGGGACAACACAGAGCAGAGGTCAGAGGTTAAAGGTCAGGGGTCAATGAGAAACTTGGTTATGGGTCATTGTCCAGTCAAAAGAGGGTAAAATATGTGTTATGGCAGTGACTTGTTGCTCTGTAGAGACACAGGTGGCTGATCTGTGGATGGATACTTAGATGTGGGTGCAGGTCTATCGTTTCTGTCACCATGGATACAAATCTGTGATAGAAGTTTCCATGTGTGACGATTGATGAATGTGATTTGTTTGGTCGTTTGTCATGTGAACACTGAACTCACAGCGTTTGTCACACTCCTGAAGGTAGCAGTCCCTGGTTTGGACGGAGGTTCCCTCGCAGTTGTTGTTGATGCGGTCGCAGGAACGGCCTCTCTGCTGAATGCCCCGCCCACAAGACACGGAACAGTGTGTCCATTCAGACCAGAGGGACCAGCCGTCCTCCGCATAGTCACTCACTATGGAGACAGCGAGAGAAGGAGGGAGAGGAGGAAGGGAGGGGAGGAGCGAGAAAGAGTGAGGATAGATGGAAGAGGGGGGAGGGAGAGGAGGTAGAATAGGTGAGGGAGGAAGAGAGGAGGAAGGAAGGAAGGAGAGAGGGAAGGAGCGAGCAGAGGGAAGGAGCGAGGAGAGGGAGGGAAGGAGCGAGGAGAGGGAGGGAGGGAAGGAGCGAGGAGAGGGAGGGAGGGAAGGAGCGAGGAGAGGGAGGGAGGGAAGGAGCGAGGAGAGGGAGGGAGGGAGGGAAGGAGCGAGGAGAGGGAGGGAGGGAGGGAAGGAGCGAGGAGAGGGAGGGAGGGAAGGAGCGAGGAGAGGGGGAGGGAAGGAGCGAGGAGAGGGAGGGAGGGAAGGGTAGTGAGGGAGAGGAGGAAGAGGAGTGGAGGGAAGGAGAGGAGGAAGAGGAGGGGAGGGAGGGAAGGAGCGAGGAGGAGGAGAGAGAGGGAGACAATGAGAGAGCTATTGGACTGCAGAGTCCCCAAGCAGAAAATGAGGGTTATAAGCTCTTAAAGATCTTAAAGCTCCAGTCTAATGTACTGAGTTTAGCCCCGGGGTGTGTGTGTGTGTGTGTGTGTGTGTGTGTGTGTGTGTGTGTGTGTGTGTGTGTGTGTGTGTGTGTGTGTGTGTGTGTGTGTGTGTGTGTGTGTGTGTGTGTGTGTGTGTGTGTGTGTGTGTGTGTGTGTGTGTGTGTGTGTGAGAAAACCCAGTGGAAATGGATAAGTCCTTCTAGAAATATGACTGGGATCCCCCATTGACCGTTGTTACTTTAAAGAGCAAATTGAATTTGCTCATTGCAGGGTTCTTGATCATGTCAAAACTTTTGAGTGACCAAGGTAGAGGTTCTCCATGTGTCTTCAGATTTCAGGGGCCACTGCTGTCTTAGGTATGTGGAAAATGTCACTTGTTCTTGAGTTTAGGATGGCAGCGCTGAACAGCCCAACAATTTTCCATCCCACTTAAACCAATTTGGCCAAATTATAGCCATTAAAAGTTGAAGATTCAAAGATGTTTTGGGGTGGATAACACACCAATGTTCCCGACACACTCATACGTTGACGAGCCAGAGAACCTAAATCACCCTTAAAAAATGAATTTGGTTTTCTTGAATAGAAACCTTTACATCCAGAAAAGTTGTTGTGGTTTCATGCTTTATTTGGTGAAAGAGGTCCACATAGCTGGCAGTAAATGGAGTGTTGTTTGAAATGGCCTGTTTGTCCTAGAGACATTAAGCCTTAGGACAACTCAGGCCATTCATAGATTTACAGTAAAACAGAACAAGCTTTGGGTTCATAATACAGTAGTATACTGTAAAGCTTTGTTTGTACGTTTTATGTTACTTCCTGAGAGCTGAATAGTTTTGTTGGAAGTTGTAACGACACAAATGGAACCATAGAATCAGAACTGTTCATTCTAATTCTAGAGTCGGAACGATGGAGAATAGAGAAACGTACGTGTTCCACAGCGCGGGCAACACTCTCCATCAGACACGGTAGCGTTGGCACAGGGGATCAGTGGGCAGGAGATCTTGCGGCATACGGTAGCAGAGTTCTGCAGAGGGGCGGAGACAGTGACAAAGGACGAGGTCATTTCTTGAACTTGAAGAATGTGTCGGCACTCAGGTAGGTGGTAAAAAAAAGAAGAAGAATCTATCAAATGTATTTTCTAAAGACGTAGCAGCCACACTATAAAAACAGCACTGTACACTATGAAAACAGCACTGTACACTATGAAAACAGCACTGTACACTATGAAAACAGCACTGTACACTATGAAAACAGCACTGTACACTATAAAAACAGCACTGTACACTATGAAAACAGCACTGTACACTCTGAAAACAGCACTGCACACTATGAAAACAGCACTGTACACTATGAAAACAGCACTGTACACTATGAAAACAGCACTGTACACTATGAAAACAGCACTGTACACTATGAAAACAGCACTGTACACTATGAAAACAGCACTGTACACTATGACAACAGGTCTGTACACTATGACAACAGCACTGTACACATTGAGTGTACAAAACATGAACACCTGCTCTTTCCATGACGAAGGGGAGGAGACAGGTTACAGATGGATTTTTAATTTTTTTAAATTTTAGGAAGGTGTTCTTAATGTTTTGTACATTCAGTGTATGTCATGTTGTGTGGTATATGTGTGTGTGTGTGTGTGTGTGTGTGTGTGTGTGTGTGTGTGTGTGTGTGTGTGTGTGTGTGTGTGTGTGTGTGTGTGTGTGTGTGTGTGTGTGTGTGTGTGTGTGTGTGTGCTGAGAGGAACATCACTCCTGTTCAGGCTATGTCTGTTCACTGCAGTGGTAGGCCTGGGCCATGGTCAGATCACTACAGACCCACTGTTGGCCTGATTCCAGCCTCCTCCTCCTACCCAATTACTGCCCAGATGACAGAGCTCTGGAGTAGTGAGCAGGCCCTTGCTGAGTGGGGGATGAGTGTGTGTTTGCAAGTGGCTGTGGCTGTGTGCAAGTGCAAACACACAGGCTTGACCCCCCCCACACACACACACACACACACACACACACACACACACACACACACACACAGTCTCTCGTCCTTACCTGACAAGTGCACTCGGTGCAGTCGTCGACGGTCCACTCGGCCTTGTTCTTGTGGACGATGCCGTTGTGCAGACAGACTCCACTGTGGATCCCCGCTCTGTTCATCAACAACTTGTTCTCATCCGTCTGACAGGAGCAGACAGATATGAGACATTCACTATGAATACGATATGAGAAGAACGCTCAGTCCCTCAAGGGTTAAGGGTTTCAAATCCACACACTGTTTCAATTTTCATTTCTTGATAGCCTGAGTAGTTTGGAGGAGACTCGGGTCTTTGAGAACGCCTGTCACCACCTCACACTGGTTTATCATTAAGAAGTCTTCCAAGTGAGAGTTAATTAAGAAAAATTGACCTAATTTGATGTAATGAATGAATGAAAATGCCATTTGTCAGATTAGCTGGTACTGGGAGACCAGTATGCTAAGCAAGGTACCCATGCAGTGGCAGAACAACTGGTTGTTGCAGAGTCTCAAGCCACAAACAGACAGACAGACAGACAGACAGACAGACAGACAGACAGACAGACAGACAGACAGACAGACATCTGGTTCAGGAGTCAGGTGTGTTTCCTCACCACTTTGCGCAGCTCGTTAGACAGCTCCTTCACCACCACTCCCAGCCCCTTCAGTTCCTTGAACATGCCAGCCAGGTCCTCACAGGAGAACCCACAGATCATCTGCAGGTCTGGAGGGAAGGAAAACACCATAGAGATACATTCATTCCATGGGAAACACAGAGTGATCATCAGTGTGCATGAAGGCTTCCAGACTTACTAACTCCCTACAGCTACAGACAGACAACTGTTGACAGTAGAATAGAATGCTTTAACTTCTAACAGATCTGTGTTGTTCTCTTCCTAAAGAGGAGCCTTTAACAGGGTTTAATATGGAGACCGGCAGTTTGGTTGAGTTTACCTTTACTTTTGTGGCCAGTGTAGTCAGTCCTAATGGCAGGGCTGGACCCATTGATGGGGTTGTCCATAACGATGATTCTATCAGTCAGAACAGCTGAGGAGAGGGAAGGACATGAGGGGAGAAGAAGGTAGACATAGGGGAGAGGGAGGGGGAGGAAGAGGGAGGGGGGAGAGGGAGATGGGAGACAGAGGGAGAGGGAGGGGGAGAGAGAGCGGGGGAGGGGGAGAGAGAGGGAGATGGGAGACAGAGGGAGAGGGAGGGGGAGACAGAGGGAGAGGGGAGACAGAGGGAGAGAGAGAGAAAGAGAGGGGGGAGACAGAGGGAGAGGGAGGGGGAGACAGAGGGAGAGGGGAGACAGATGGAGAGGGGAGACAGAGGGAGAGGGAGGGGGAGACAGAGGGAGAGGGGAGACAGAGGGAGGGGGAGACAGAGGGAGAGGGGAGACATATGGAGAGGGGACATAGAGGGAGGGGGAGACAGAGGGCGAGGGGAGACAGAGGGAGGGGGAGGGAGAGGGAGGGGGAGAGGGAGGGAGAGGGAGGTGGGAGACAGAGGGAGAGGGGAGACAGAGACAGAGGGAGAGGGGAGACAGAGGGAGAGGGAGGGGGAGACAGAGGGAGGGGGAGACAGAGGGAGGGGGAGACAGAGGGAGAGGGGAGACAGAGGGAGAGGGAGGGGGAGACAGAGGGAGAGGGAGGGGGAGACAGAGGGAGGGGGAGACAGAGGGAGGGGGGAGACAGAGGGAGAGGGGAGACAGAGACAGAGGGAGAGGGGAGACAGGGAGAGAGGGGAGACAGAGGGAGGGGGAGACAGAGGGAGAGGGGAGACAGAGACAGAGGGAGAGAAGAGACAGGGAGAGGGAGGGGGGAGACAGAGATAGAGGGAGGGGGAGAAAGAGGGAGGGGGAGACAGAGGGAGGGGGAGACAGAGGGAGGGGGAGACAGAGGGAGGGGGGAGACATGGAGAGGGGAGACAGAGGGAGAGGGAGAGGGGAGACATATGGAGAGGGGAGACAGAGGGAGAGGGAGGGGGAGACAGAGGGAGAGGGAGGGGGAGACAGAGGGAGAGAGAAGGGGAGACAGAGGGAGAGGGAGGGGGAGGGAGGAGACAGAGGGAGGGGAGGGGGAGACAGAGGGAGGGGAGGGGGAGACATATGGAGAGGGGAGACAGAGGGAAAGGGAGGGGGAGACAGAGGGAGAGGGAGGGGGGAGACAGAGGGAGAGGGAAGGGGGAGACAGAGGGAGAGGGAGGGGGAGGGAGGAGACAGAGGGAGGGGAGGGGGGAGACAGAGGGAGGGGAGGGGGGAGCCAGAGGGAGAGAGAGAGAAAGAGAGGGGGAGTGAGAAATGGGGGAGAAGGAGGGATACAGATGGAAGCGAGAGGGAGGGATTAAGAGAAAGGGAGAGAGAGAGATAAATGAGATGGAGTGGGAGAGGGTTGGAGGGAGGGAGGGGAGTAAGTGGGAGGGAGGGAAGAAGGGATATAGAGGAGGTTGGGAGAAAGAGGGAGGGAGTAAGAACACACAGAGAGACAGTTAGAGCACTGTAGACTGTAATGGTAATACCCACCAGACCACATCAGACCACATTAGACCACAACAGACACACTATAGACTATAATGGTAATACCCACTAGACCACAACAGACACACTGTAGACTGTAATGCTAATACCCATCAGACCACAACAGACACACAGTCCCCAGGGCTTATTGGTGAGATAATTACAGTTGGGAATATGTAACTACAGAACTGCAGAACATTGCAGCATCATACTATCTTGAATCACCAATAAACTTCCCAGCTTTTCCATGGCAATATAAACGTGACCCCCCTACTCAACGTTCCCATGAGGATTTAAAACAGTCATGCATATTCTTAGGAATGGCTTGCTGGCTTCAGCATAACAACCAGTGAGGTACGGATAAACACACAAAGATGCTTTCTGTTATTAATGATTATGTTACTTACAGTTTTGGCATCCTTTGTTGCGCAGTATCGCTTCTAAAGTGGTTCCAAAGACAAAGCGGACGTTTTGGAGCACCCCCTGCAAGAATCAATGGTACATTTGACCTCTAGTACTGCACCGTTACTATCACTCTGCTCTATGCAACACTATGGCTCACTTAGATGGGTTTTCAATACAGTGTGTCACTTTTACGCATAGGTCTATGGGTTTTACGCACGATAATATTTACGCGTGTACGTGTTACACAACCCTATATTCAACACGTACTAAACATCTAAAGCAACTCGACAACGTATATTATCTGTGTCCATCATGCGTCGTCGCGTGAGCTCTGCATGTGCACTTCACTTACCATGAACCGGTCCTTCACCGCTCCTTTCCCGATTCTGAGACGCGCCGTGATGGGAGTCTCCTGCGTGAGGATGCTCTGGATGGGCGCGTCCAGTTCCGCCGTGTTCACCTCTTCACAGCCAACATACAGCTGCGCCCGGTCCTCCTGCACGAACAGCGTAATATTCTTCCAGTGGCCCGTCGCCAAGTCCACATCTTCTATCGACACCACCTGTTGCTTATTCACTGTAGAGAAAACCACATCCAGGGTGTTCGCTTTCCCGTTGGAGACGATCTCGAACACGGCTCCGGATCCGTCACGCTTTTCCACCGTCAGGAGGGAGCCCCTGGTCCTCTTGAACTGCTTGAAGTTGAGGAGGAGAAGGAATCCCCTCTCCGCGTGGATGGAATCAACGAGGTCCCTGAAGGAGCTCTCGGGGACCTCGGGGATCAGGTCCGGGTTGAGGATCTTGTAGGCGGGACTGTATGGGTCGTCGCCCTTCACCAGGGTCACTCCGTGGTTCTTCTTGGAGACGTGGACCAGCTCGAACAGGTCGTACACGCTATTGTCGTCTCGGCTCTCTGTATGCAGGAGACCGGGGAATGAGCGTAGTAAACAGTTAGTCTTTGTCTACTTGTCTTTGGAATGGATTATTGTTGTTGTGAAGAATAAACTCTAAAATGATCTCTATGTTGAACCATTGTCGGGGTAAATCAATACATTAAGAGGATTTAATAATGTATTTAAAAACGTTGATGTTTTTCTATAGTTTAATGTTCAAATCGAAGCTCAAACTCCTTTCATTCTAGAGTAGGAAAATTATTTCACCTGCAACTCGTACGCTCTCGCAGGTCCAAAGCATCAATAGCAGAAATATTCCTGTCAACTTCATGGTGAAACTGGTTTTTACCTATGAAAAATAAACATAGAAACGTCAAAAAGGTCCACTTTTCACAAAAGTTCATGTATGCGCACACATGACTGCAAGTCGCTTTGGATAAAAGCATCTGCTAAATGTGATATATTATATTAATATTTATACATAAAATACATTTTTTAAACATCTAAATAAACAATCATCAAAACACATGATTATTTCACACTTTATTATGTCACATTATTTATTTATAATAGAATATAATAATAAAAATATATATATTTGGATAGATTCCTTGAAAGAAAATCGAAATATTGCTCACCCACCTGTTGAATGAAAAGAGCAGAGAGAAACAGTCAAATCCAAATAGAAATTCAAATCCAATAATAATCCACAAGATTCAAGCGTTTCTTGATTTTTTTTTTAACGGAATGGGTTCTGATTTAATACGCAGAAATGTCGTTTCTTTTGTTGCTTTAATTTAATGGTAATTCTCTCCGGTATCGGACGCTAGAACTTAACTGTAAACCAGGGGACAAAGTGCTATTTAAATAGTTTCATGACATTCCTAAGAACGCGTCTCGCCCAATCGGATGGTAGAAGGAAAAAGGGACGAGCTTCTGGTGAGAGGGGGAGAAAAAAAAGCGCCACATTCCAGAGGCCAAATTCCATGACTGGATCCACACTTAATAGAACATCGTTTCCGGTTATTGTCTCACACGCCAGTCTGAAATGTTCTGGTTTTATAACAAACATCCACCTCTCTATCTTTGAACCTTTTGCGCATGTTTGATAAATGTTGTTTTAATTCTCAATCCCAGAATTGCCATTATCAATCAAGTTTTCTGGCCAAGTGGCAAGTCATGCACATGTGTCTTTATCACCAGACTTCTGTACATCTATGTGAAAAGTTGAATGAAAATAGAGGTGCTATTAGAAATCGTATAGAAACGGGTCCTTATTTGTTTCCCCGACTGCGCTTCAGAAGTTTTGTAGAGGATGCTCAATCAGGCAACGGAAGGGATTTTATTTCCTACTGCTGTTCCGGGTTTGTCCGCTAGGAGTCGTTGTGAGCTCACTAGAGAGGCGCCGAGGGCCATTCTGCAATGATACGGATGAGAACACCTGGATTTCCATCAAATCCACACACACAGATGTCATGTACTTATTACCTGTTGTTATTTTTTATCAGGTCAAAAATACAATTATATTCCATGTGACCTATGGCCTAAATGCATTTGTGGATGTTCTGGGCATTGTCATTTATAGGATATCTGTGGTTCGGGGTCAATATTTTTGTACTTGTATGGCCAAAATTGACTATAGTTCGAACTATATGTGAGAATGAATATAACTATAGTTTAGTTGCAGGAGACCGTTGTGAGTACTCTCCAATGAATGCAATGTATTTCATTCAACTCCTTAACATTCTCTGAAAGTAAAGACGAGTGAGAATGCAAAAAGGGACATGATGAATATGTCTGGGTATTGGTGCAGGTGAACTGTCATTGACTATGACACATCTGGGTCAGACATGATGAATATGTCTGGGTATTGGTGCAGGTGAACTGTCATTGACTATGACACATCTGGGTCAGACATGATGAATATGTCTGGGTATTGGTGCAGGTGAACTGTCATTGACTATGACACATCTGGGTCAGACATGATGAATATGTCTGGGTATTGGTGCAGGTGAACTGTCATTGACTATAACACATCTGGGTCAGACATGATGAATATGTCTGGGTATTGGTGCAGGTGAACTGTCATTGACTATGACACATCTGGGTCAGACATGATGAATATGTCTGGGTATTGGTGCAGGTGAACTGTCATTGACTATGAGACATCTGGGTCAGACATGATGAATATGTCTGGGTATTGGTGCAGGTGAACTGTCATTGACTATGAGACATCTGGGTCAGACATGATGAATATGTCTGGGTAATGGTGCAGGTGAACTGTCATTGACTATGACACATCTGGGTCAGACATGATGAATATGTCTGGGTATTGGTGCAGGTGAACTGTCATTGACTATGACACATCTGGGTCAGACATGATGAATATGTCTGGGTATTGGTGCAGGTGAACTGTCATTGACTATGACACATCTGGGTCAGACATGATGAATATGTCTGGGTATTGGTGCAGGTGAACTGTCATTGACTATGACACATCTGGGTCAGACATGATGAATATGTCTGGGTATTGGTGCAGGTGAACTGTCATTGACTATGACACATCTGGGTCAGACATGATGAATATGTCTGGGTATTGGTGCTGGTGAACTGTCATTGACTATGACACATCTGGGTCAGACATGATGAATATGTCTGGGTATTGGTGCAGGTGAACTGTCATTGACTATGACACATCTGGGTCAGACATGATGAATATGTCTGGGTATTGGTGCAGGTGAACTGTCATTGACTATGACACATCTGGGTCAGACATGATGAATATGTCTGGGTATTGGTGCAGGTGAACTGTCATTGACTATGACACATCTGGGTCAGACATGATGAATATGTCTGGGTATTGGTGCAGGTGAACTGTCATTGACTATGACACATCTGGGTCAGACATGATGAATATGTCTGGGTATTGGTGCAGGTGAACTGTCATTGACTATGACACATCTGGGTCAGACATGATGAATATGTCTGGGTATTGGTGCAGGTGAACTGTCATTGACTATGACACATCTGGGTCAGACATGATGAATATGTCTGGGTATTGGTGCAGGTGAACTGTCATTGACTATGACACATCTGGGTCAGACATGATGAATATGTCTGGGTATTGGTGCAGGTGAACTGTCATTGACTATGACACATCTGGGTCAGACATGATGAATATGTCTGGGTATTGGTGCAGGTGAACTGTCATTGACTATGACACATCTGGGTCAGACATGATGATGTGGTAGGTAGGAAGGTCTGGGTCAGATATGATGATGCGGTAGGTAGGAAGGTCTGGGTCAGATATGATGATGTGGTAGGAAGGAAGGTCTGGGTCAGACATGATGATGTGGTTGGTAGGAAGGTCCGGGTCAGACATGATGATGTGGTAGGTAGGAAGGTCTGGGTCAGATTTGATAATGTGGTAGGTAGGAAGGTCTGGGTCAGATTTGATAATGTGGTAGGTAGGAAGGTCTGGGTCAGACATGATGATGTGGTAGGTAAGAAGGTCTGACATGATGTGGTAGGAAGGAAGGTCTGGGTCAGATATGATGATGTGGTAGGTAGGAAGGTCTGGGTCAGACATGATGTGGTCGTTAGGAAGGTCAGACATGATGTGGTAGGAAGGAAGGTCTGGGTCAGATATGATGATGTGGTAGGAAGGAAGGTCTGGGTCAGATATGATGATGTGGTAGGAAGGAAGGTCTGGGTCAGACATGATGATGTGGTTGGTAGGAAGGTCTGTTTCAGACATGATGATGTGGTAGGTAAGAAGGTCTGGGTCAGACATGATGATGTGGTAGGTAGCGAGGTCTGGGTCAGTCATGATGTGGTAGGTAGGAAGGTCTGGGTCAGATTTGATGATGTGGTAGGTAGGACGGTCTGGGTCAGACATGATGATGTGGTAGGTAGGAAGGTCTGGGTCAGACATGATGATGTGGTAGGTAGGAAGGTCTGGGTCAGATATGATGTGGTAGGTAGGAAGGTCTGGGTCAGACATGATGATGTGAGAGGAAGGAAGGTCTGGGTCAGACATGATAATGTGGTAGGTAGGAAGGTCTGGGTCAGATATGATGTGGTAGGTAGGAAGGTCTGGGTCAGATATGATGATGTGGTAGGTAGGAAGGTCTGGCTCAGACATGATGATGTGGTAGGTAGGAAGGTCTGTGTCAAATATGATGATGTGGTAGGTAGGAAGGTCTGGGTCAGATATGATGTGGTAGGTAGGAAGGTCTGGGTCAGATTTGATGATGTGGTAGGTAGGAAGGTCTGGGTCAGATTTGATGATGTGGTAGGTAGGAAGGTCTGGGTCAGACATGATGATGTGGTAGGTAGGAAGGTCTGGTTCAGATATGATGTGGTAAGTAGGAAGGTCTGGGTCAGACATGATGATGTGGTAGGTAGGAAGGTCTGGTTCAGATATGATGTGGTAGGTATGAAGGTCTGGGTCAGATATGATGATGTGGTAGGTAGGAAGGCCTGGGTCAGACATGATGATGTGCAAGGTAATATAGTATAACAAAGACATCAGTTGAACATTCTCATCCTGGGGTTTTCACAGTCACAGCAAGGGTATACTGCTGGAGTGTGTATGTGTGTGTGTGTGTGTGTGTGTGTGTGTGTGTGTGTGTGTGCGTGTGTGTGTGAGTGTGAGTGTGTGTGTATGTGTGTGTGAGTGAGTGTGTGTGTGTGGGCTCGAACCAGGGACCCTCTGCTCTAACCAGGGACCCTCTGCTCGGACCAGGGACCCTCTGGTCGAACCAGGGACCCTCTGCTCGAACCAGGGACCCTCTGCTCGAACCAGAGACCCTCTGCTCTAACCAGGGACCCTCTGCTCTAACCAGGGACCCTCTGCTCGAACCAGGGACCCTCTGCATGAACCAGGGACCCTCTGCATGAACCAGGGACCCTCTGCTCGAACAAGGGACCCTCTGCTCGAACCAGGGACCCTCTGCTCTAACCAGGGTCCCTCTGCATGAACCAGGGACCCTCTGCTCTAACCAGGGACCCTCTGCATGAACCAGGGACCCTCTGCATGAACCAGGGACCCTCTGCTCGAACCAGGGACCCTCTGCTCGAACCAGGGACCCTCTGCTCGAACCAGGGACCCTCTGCTCGAACCAGGGACCCTCTGCATGAACCAGGGACCCTCTGCTCGAACCAGGGACCCTCTGCTCGAACCAGGGACCCTCTGCTCTAACCAGGGACCCTCTGCATGAACCAGGGACCCTCTGCTCTAACCAGGGACCCTCTGCATGAACCAGGGACCCTCTGCATGAACCAGGGACCCTCTGCTCGAACCAGGGACCCTCTGCTCGAACCAGGGACCCTCTGCATGAACCAGGGACCCTCTGCTCGAACCAGGGACCCTCTGCTCAACAGCCACCCTCGAAGCATCTTTACCCATCGCTCCACAAAAGCCGTGGCCCTTGCAGATCAAGGGGAACCACTACTTCAAGGTCTCGGAGCGAGTGACGTCACCGATTTAAACGCTTATAAGCGCGCACCACCGCTAACTAGCTAGCCATTTCACATCGGTTACACTCGCAACATGTGTGTGTGTGTGTTTGTTAATGTTTGTGGATGTTTGTGTGTGGCATCCTCACTAGCCCCTAGGTCTCTTGGCTTTCCTTCACCAGACGGCTCCCTGAGTCTTGGCTAAAGTCATGTTTTCATACACCGTCCAGCGTCCAGCTCAGCTATCAAAACCACAAGCTGAAACATGTGGCGTTTTCAACACCTTTCTAATATTGAGTTGCACCCCCATTCTTGATAGACGCGGGAAACTGTTGAGCATGAAAACCTCAGCAGTGTTTCAGTTCTTGACACACTCAAACTGGTGCACATTCAAAGGCACTTAATCAATATTTTGTCTTTCCCATTCACCCTCTGAATGGCACACATGCACCATCCATGTCTCAACACTAGCGGTTCTGGGGAGGGGGGGGCAGTGCCCCTGTGACAACTATTTTGGACCCCCTTGCGGCCCCCCTAAATGTGGAGTATGAAATCATTTTTACATAACTAATTTTTGCTGTCATTCTTTTTTTTTTTTTTTACATCCGTTATTAATGTAACTGGCCCCTCTAACAGTACACCTGGCCCCTCTAACAGTACAACTGGCCCCTCTAACAGTACAACTGGCCCCTCTAACAGTACAATTGGCCCCTCTAACAGTACAACTGGCCCCTCTAACAGTACAATTGGCCCCTCTAACAGTACAACTGGCCCCTCTAACAGTACAACTGGCCCCTCTAACAGTACAACTGACCCCTCTAACAGTACAACTGGCCCCTCTAACAGTACAACTGGCCCCTCTAACAGTACAATTGGCCCCTCTAACAGTACAACTGGCCCCTCTAACAGTACAACTGGCCCCTCTAACAGTACAACTGGCCCCTCGAACAGTACAACTGGCCCCTCTAACAGTACAATTGGCCCCTCTAACAGTACACCTGGCCCCTCTAACAGTACAACTGGCCCCTCTAACAGTACACCTGGCCCCTCTAACAGTACAACTGGCCCCTCCAACAGTACAACTGGCCCCTCTAACAGTACAACTGGCCCCTCTAACAGTACAACTGACCCCTCTAACAGTACAACTGACCCCTCTAACAGTACAACTGGCCCCTCTAACAGTACAACTGACCCCTCTAACAGTACACCTGGCCCCTCTAACAGTACAACTGGCCCCTCTAACAGTACAACTGACCCCTCTAACAGTACAACTGACCCCTCTAACAGTACAACTGGCCCCTCTAACAGTACAACTGACCCCTCTAACAGTACACCTGGCCCCTCTAACAGTACAACTGGCCCCTCTAACAGTACAACTGACCCCTCTAACAGTACAACTGACCCCTCTAACAGTACAACTGGCCCCTCTAACAGTACAACTGGCCCCAGCTTGCCCCCCCCCCCCCTTCTTTAACCTCTCCTACCCTTCACCTACACGGGTTGAAGTGGATTTAACAAGTGACATCAATAAGGGATCATAGCTTTCACCTGGATTCACCAGGTTAGTCTGTGTCAGTGGTCACCAACCTGTTGATCACGATCGACTTGTCGATCTCCAAGTCATTTCTAGTCGATTGCCAAACATTTCTGTAAAAAACCCAAATCATTGTGTCCCAATTTTTTTTTTCTCGGGCTGTTGGTGGTAGGTGCAGCCAATTCAGCTGCCCTGCGCGCCAGGTAGGCAAACTGTTGCCGTTTCATGTGTCTGAAGGTACAAACTCTACCTTCCCGGTGGGCCTAGAGAGGAAACTATGTGCATTATGTCTCCGCTGGCCAATCAGATTGCTCAGATGACCGAGTCTGCAGTAACGTAGCAGGCATAGAAGAAAGCTACGGCAAAGTTGATACTGTGAGATTTCAAAACGTTGAAAGAGAAAGATCATGTTTAAGTTCTTACTCTGTCAACACTTTGTATTCAACACTTTTATAACCCATTAAATGTGCGTTCTTCCTATTTCCACTCAGCGCTACAACAAGCACTGCAGCTCTAATGAATGAGGAGGAACGTGGATCTATAGGCGTTGTTGTTATTATTAGCGGCTTGGGTCTTTTTTAATATCGAGAAATGTTTAACTTTCTCTGTTCATAGGAGTAACAACATGAATTTGTGCATGAGGCAGAAATAATGCTGTGCGACTCGAGTTTCGCCATCAGCTGGAAGACGGTGTCCCTTTTTGGTCAGTGTCAGTGGAGGAAAGGGAGAGAGGAGGGATGTTGAGAGACGGACCCTCAGTCTGCTGCGTTGACATATGAATTCAAGCAAAGCCAGTATGTGGTGTTAATCTATTGGGCCTATAGTTTACTGCACAAACCTCATTGCTACAGAACTGTTTTTAATTGGTTAAAGTTCCATAGGCTTATATTTTTTAAGTTGGCAGGGTGGCCTAGTGGTTAGAGCGTTGGACTAGTAACCGGAAGGTTACAAGTTCAAAACCCTTGAGCTGACAAGGTCTGTCGTTCTGCCTCTGAACAGGCAGTTAACCCACTGTTCCTAGGCCGTCATTGAAAATAAGAATTTGTTCTTAATTTGTTCTCCTGATTAAATAAAAATAAATAAAAAGTCATGTAAATAAAAAATCAGAGCGGTAGATCTCAACATTTTGACTCAGAAAGTGATCTTGACAAGTTTGGTGACCACTGGTCTGTGTCATGAAAATAGCTTTTGTATACACAGCGTATCTATCTATTCGACTCACTCCCACCTGTCCTTGAAACGGACCTGATCCTGTCCTCTGTCTAGGCCTACAACACACGTCATGGTCATACGATCAGGACAGGGTGAAAAATGTGGATCATAATCTTGACAAATGATTGAATTATTTGCACAATTCGCGCGACAACAATCTCTGGTCAGAGAGTCCTACAGTGAGTGCCTCACCAGTATTCTACAGTATTCTACAGTGAGTGCCTCACCAGTATTCTACAGTATTCTACAGTGAGTGCCTCACCAGTATTCTACAGTGAGTACCTCACCAGTGCCTCACCAGTATTCTACAGTGAGTGCCTCACCAGTATTCTACAGTGAGTGCCTCACCAGTATTCTACAGTGAGTGGCTCACCAGTATTCTACAGTGAGTGCCTCAACAGTATTCTACAGTGAGTGCCTCACCAGTATTCTACAGTGAGTGCCTCACCAGTATTCTACAGTGAGTGCCTCATCAGTATTCTACAGTGAGTGCCTCACCAGTATTCTACAGTGAGTGCATCACCAGTATTCTACAGTGAGTGCCTCACCAGTATTCTACAGTGAGTGCCTCACCAGTATTCTACAGTGAGTGCCTCACCAGTATTCTACAGTGAGTGCCTCACCAGTATTCTACAGTGAGTGCATCACCAGTATTCTACAGTGAGTGCATCACCAGTATTCTACAGTGAGTGCCTCACCAGTATTCTACAGTGAGTGCATCACCAGTATTCTACAGTGAGTGCCTCACCAGTATTCTACAGTGAGTGACTCACCAGTATTCTACAGTGAGTGCATCACCAGTATTCTACAGTGAGTGCATCACCAGTATTCTACAGTGAGTGCATCACCAGTATTCTACAGTGAGTGCATCACCAGTATTCTACAGTGAGTGCATCATCAGTATTCTACAGTGAGTGCATCACCAGTATTCTACAGTGAGTGCATCACCAGTATTCTACAGTGAGTGACTCACCAGTATTCTACAGTGAGTGCATCACCAGTATTCTACAGTGAGTGCATCACCAGTATTCTACAGTGAGTGCATCACCAGTATTCTACAGTGAGTGACTCACCAGTATTCTACAGTGAGTGCATCACCAGTATTCTACAGTGAGTGCATCACCAGTATTCTACAGTGAGTGCATCACCAGTATTCTACAGTGAGTGCATCACCAGTATTCTACAGTGAGTGCATCACCAGTATTCTACAGTGAGTGACTCACCAGTATTCTACAGTGAGTGCATCACCAGTATTCTACAGTGAGTGCCTCACCAGTATTCTACAGTGAGTGCATCACCAGTATTCTACAGTGAGTGACTCACCAGTATTCTACAGTGAGTGCATCACCAGTATTCTACAGTGAGTGCATCACCAGTATTCTACAGTGAGTGCATCACCAGTATTCTACAGTGAGTGCCTCACCAGTATTCTACAGTGAGTGCCTCACCAGTATTCTACAGTGAGTGCCTCACCAGTATTCTACAGTGAGTGCATCACCAGTATTCTACAGTGAGTGCATCACCAGTATTCTACAGTGAGTGCCTCACCAGTATTCTACAGTGAGTGCCTCACCAGTATTCTACAGTGAGTGCATCACCAGTATTCTACAGTGAGTGCATCATCAGTATTCTACAGTGAGTGCCTCACCAGTATTCTACAGTGAGTGCATCACCAGTATTCTACAGTGAGTGCATCACCAGTATTCTACAGTGAGTGCATCACCAGTATTCTACAGTGAGTGCCTCACCAGTATTCTACAGTGAGTGCCTCACCAGTATTTTACAGTGAGTGCATCACCAGTATTCTACAGTGAGTGCATCACCAGTATTCTACAGTGAGTGCATCACCAGTACTCTACAGTGAGTGCCTCACCAGTATTCTACAGTGAGTGCCTCACCAGTATTCTACAGTGAGTGCATCACCAGTATTCTACAGTGAGTGCCTCACCAGTATTCTACAGTGAGTGCATCACCAGTATTCTACAGTGAGTGCATCACCAGTATTCTACAGTGAGTGCATCATCAGTATTCTACAGTGAGTGCCTCACCAGTATTCTACAGTGAGTGCCTTATCAATATTCTACAGTGAGTGCTTCACCAGTATTCTACAGTGAGTGCATCACCAGTATTCTACAGTGAGTGCCTCATCAGTATTCTACAGTGAGTGCCTCACCAGTATTCTACAGTGAGTGCCTCACCAGTATTCTACAGTGAGTGCATCATCAGTATTCTACAGTGAGTGCCTCACCAGTATTCTACAGTGAGTGCATCACCAGTATTCTACAGTGAGTGCCTCACCAGTATTCTACAGTGAGTGCCTTATCAGTATTCTACAGTGAGTGCATCACCAGTATTCTACAGTGAGTGCATCACCAGTATTCTACAGTGAGTGCCTCATCAGTATTCTACAGTGAGTGCCTCACCAGTATTCTACAGTGAGTGCCTCACCAGTATTCTACAGTGAGTGCATCATCAGTATTCTACAGTGAGTGCCTCACCAGTATTCTACAGTGAGTGCCTCACCAGCCGACCGTCATCAATCGTCTGTGTTTACCTGCTTCATCCTCCAGACATTCTCTCCCATCGTTATGAATTCTAATATGTCCTGCTGTGGCCTACTATAGCCTTGCCAGACACTCACAGACACATAGCGTAACCACTCTGTTGCTAAGAGCTTGGCTTACTCCCAAGTGGCACCCTATTCCATATGTAGTGCACTACTTTTGACCAGGGCCCACAAGCCTCTGGGCAAAAGTAGTGCATTATGTAGGGAAAAGGGAGCCATTTGGGACGGAGGCAGAGCGGGGTGTGCAGCAATATATTGGATTGGTGCCGCAGGTTTATTTTTACGTTTCTTTGACCAGAAACGTGTAAAAGCATGCTCGTGATTCAGTGTTTAGTTTTGACAAAGTACGCAGGTTCAGATACTGTGAAGTGGAGTGTGTTTGGAACAACACACAGAGAGGAATTGGTAGTCTAAGCATTCAGATCATTGAGCTACTGCTACTGCTACTGCTACTACTACTGCTACTGCTGCTATTACTGCTACTGCTGCAACTGCTACTACTGCTGCTACTGCTGCTATTACTGCTACTGCTACTGCTACTACTACTGCTACTACTGCTACTGCTGCTATTACTGCTACTGCTGCAACTGCTACTACTACTGCTACTGCTGCTACTACTGCTACTGCTGCTACTGCTGATATTACTACTACTGCTACTACTGATGCTACTGCTACTGCTGCTACTACTGCTACTGCTGCTACTACTGCTACTGCTGATATTGCTGCTACTGCTACTGCTACTACTACTGCTACTACTGCTGCTACTGCTGCTACTACTGCTACTTCTGCTACTGCTGCTACTACTGCTACTACTGCTACTACTGCTACTACTGCTACTGCTACTACTGCTGCTACTGCTACTGCTGCTACTACTGCTGCTACTGCTACTACTGCTACTACTGCTGCTACTGCTGCTACTACTGCTACTACTACTACTGCTGCTACTACTGCTGCTACTGCTACTACTGCTGCTACTACTGCTGCTACTGCTACTGCTACTACTACTGCTACTGCTGCTACTGCTACTGCTACTACTGCTGCTGCTGCTACTGCTACTACTACTACTACTGCTACTACTACTGCTACTACTACTGCTACTGCTGCTACTGCTACTGCTACTACTGCTGCTGCTGCTACTGCTACTACTACTACTACTGCTACTACTACTGCTACTGCTACTGCTGCTACTACTGCTACTACTGCTGCTACTACTGCTACTGCTGCTGCTACTACTGCTACTACTGCTACTGCTGCTGCTACTGCTACTGCTACTACTGCTGCTGCTGCTACTGCTACTACTACTACTACTGCTACTACTACTGCTACTGCTGCTACTACTGCTACTACTACTGCTACTACTGCTACTGCTGCTGCTACTACTGCTACTACTGCTACTACTGCTACTGCTACTACTGCTGCTACTGCTACTGCTGCTACTACTGCTGCTACTGCTACTACTGCTACTACTGCTGCTACTGCTGCTACTACTGCTACTACTACTACTGCTGCTACTACTGCTACTACTACTGCTGCTACTGCTACTACTACTGATGCTACTACTACTACTACTGCTACTGCTACTGCTGCTACTGCTACTGCTACTACTACTGCTACTACTACTACTGCTACTGCTACTACTGCCGCTACTACTACTGCTGCTACTGCTACTACTGCTGCTACTGCTGCTACTGCTACTGCTATCATTACTACTACCACTACTACTACTTAAACCTACTTAAACTTGCAAAAGGAAGGCTTAACTAATACAATTCAGAACAGAAACACACTCTCTCTCTCTCTCTCTCTCTCTCTCTCTCTCTCTCTCTCTCTCTCTCACTCTCACTCTCACTCACTTCCTTGCCCCTCTGCACGTTGATAATTCCTTGTAACCCTCACAGCCAGGCTTGGTGTTTCGATGCCCTGCGTGTGAACCTCAGCCAGTTACAGGTACATGCTGTACAGGCTGTATCTAACTAATGAAAGGCATCCAGGAAATCAGTGAGTAACTCTTTATGACAGGTTACCAACTCTGCCGTGCCTTTTGTCTCCTCTCCTCTGATGTACGGATTCACCCTACCAGCAGGCCCTGACCTGACACCTGTGCTAACAGAGAGAGAGAGATCCAACTCCTCTCTGGAGGGTAATGGATCATATATACCTACCAGCAGGCCCTGACCTGACCATGTGCTGGCAGAGAGAGATCCAACTCCTCTCTGGAGGGTAATGGATCATATATACCTACCAGCAGGCCCTGACCTGACCATGTGCTGGCAGAGAGAGATCCAACTCCTCTCTGGAGGGTAATGGATCATACATACCTACCAGCAGGCCCTGACCTGACCATGTGCTGGCAGAGAGAGATCCAACTCCTCTCTGGAGGGTAATGGATCATAAATACCTACCAGCAGGCCCTGACCTGACCATGTGCTGGCAGAGAGAGATCCAACTCCTCTCTGGAGGGTAATGGATCATACATACCTACCAGCAGGCCCTGACCTGACCATGTGCTGGCAGAGAGAGATCCAACTCCTCTCTGGAGGGTAATGGATCATATATACCTACCAGCAGGCCCTGACCTGACCATGTGCTGGCAGAGAGAGATCCAACTCCTCTCTGGAGGGTAATGGATCATACATACCTACCAGCAGGCCCTGACCTGACCAGGTGAGAGATAACTCCTCTCTGGAGGGTAATGGAACATACCCCCCTCCTCCAAAGGGTGAGAGATAATATAGAACCCCCCCTCTAAAGGGTGAGAGATAATATAGAACCCCCTCCCTCTAAAGGGTGAGAGATAATATAGAACCCCCCCTCTAAAGGGTGAGAGATAATATAGAACCCCCCTCTAAAGGGTGAGAGATAATATAGAACCCCCCCTCTAAAGGGTGAGAGATAATATAGAACCCCCCCTCCTCTAAAGGGTGAGAGATAATATAGAACCCCCCTCTAAAGGGTGAGAGATAATATAGAACCCCCCCCCCCTCCAAAGGGTGGGAGTTAATTTTGAACCCTCCCTCCTCTAAAGGGTGAGAGTTAATATAGAACCCCTCCAAATGTTGAGAGTTAATATAGAACCTCCCCCATAGGGTGAGTTCATGTAGAACCCCCCCCCCTCCAAAGTTTGATAGTCAGTATAGAACGCCCCCTCCCTCCCTCAAAAAGGTGTAAGTTAATATAGAACCCCCCTTCCAAATGGTGAGAGCTAATATAGACCCCCTCCCTGCAAAGGGTGAGAGTTAATATAGAACGCCCTCAAAAGGTGAGAGTTAATTTAGAACCCCCCCCTCCCAAAGGGTAATAGTTGATATGGAACCCACCCTCACCCCCTCCAAAGTGTGAGAGTTAATATAGAACCCCCCCAAAAGGTGAGACTTAATATGACCCCCCTCCCCCTCCCCTCCAAAGGGTAAGAGTTGATATGGAACCCACCCTCACCCCCTCCAAAGTGTGAGAGTTAATATAGAACCCCCCAAAAGGTGAGAGTTAATTTAGAACCCCCCACCCTCCAAAGGGTAAGAGTTGATATGGAACCCACCCTCACCCCTCCAAAGTGTGAGAGTTAATATAGAACCCCCAAAAGGTGAGACTTAATATGACCCCCCAAAGGGTAAGAGTTGATATGGAACCCACCCTCACCCCCTCCAAAGTGTGAGAGTTAATATAGAGCCCCCCCAGAAGGTGAGACTTAATATGACCCCCCTCCCCCCCAAAAGGTGAGACTTAATATGACCCCCTTCCCCCAAAAGGTGAGACTTAATATGACCCCCCTTCCCCCCAAAAGGTGAGACTTAATATGACCCCCCTTCCCCTCAAAAGGTGAGACTTAATATGACCCCCCTTCCCCCCAAAAGGTGATACTTTGCCTGAGGACATCCAGGGCAAAGTGCCGTCTGACTGGAGATCATAACCCCAACAGCTCCTATTAACCTGAACTAATCACTATTACAATAGAAAACCAGCCATAGAGAGGAGAGGGGGAGAAACACAGTACATTACACTGCCTGAAAAGAGAGCCCAGGCATGTGTGTAGGCCTCTAGTATGTTCACGTGTAAAGTGATGTTAAAAATATCCTGACAATGCCACTAGTACAGTACGGTATCCAGCCGCAGCAGGCAACTGGGGTACACCCCTGTCTTGGACATGCAGATCAAATGATCTGGGACCTGAAGATTTACGTTAGCTCCCGAAGCTAATGCCTAGATTGTTGCCCAGCGGGCTAACACAGTCGGTCACGCTATCACCGAATTGGTGCTTCAGCATCACTTCACTGTCCTGAAGTATGTCTGACGAGAGGTTCAGACCTGTCGTTGACCACCTGGACAGGTCTTTCAGTTATTAACCCCTCCCTCCTCCTCCTTTTCCCTCGTTCCCTACTTCCTGTAATACCTAATAGAAAAAGCCATCAGTGTGTTCACTCAAGACGTGACTGTGTCCTGGACAATTCCTTGGGCTGGAGTCAGTCTGCTCTGAGAACCTGAGATGTGTTGCCACAAGCCACAGTGCATGGTGTTGTCTAACTATCTACTAGTGTTGAAGAATGCTTTCTTGACTTGGTTCCATCAGTCTGACTATTAGAAGGTCATGCTGTGCCATGCTTCTTTTTAATAGTATTCCGCTATTCCGTAGACAATGTAATTTGCATTCCAGAACCCGGCAGCGGAATGGAAAACAAAAGAACCCTGGGTGTGTTTGAATTTGAATCATCTGGTAAATTTACAGCTCAGAGGCAGAGCTGTGGATTTCACGTAACTTCTGTTCTGATGGTGAAATTATTCGGGGAATTGTTTTCTCCAAATTTGGCAACTGAATGCCATGGACACTCTTGATTCCTAGGAATAGCATAGCAAGCATTTGACTCATTTTATTCTTTACCCAAGACCTGAAATAGATTATTTTGGAATGCCGTGCTATAATAGCTAACAGGAAAAGACTGAAATAGTACCTGAAAATGTACATAAAGGACGTTGTTGGCTATAACTCAAAAAGCATCTGCTCTCTGCTGTCAAAGGGAAATCATATATCTCATGTTAAATAACCGGAAATAATTGGCCAGGTAAAATGTTCTCAACAACACTGTCGCCTAGTGGTTAGAGCGTTGGTCTAGTAACCCGGAAGGTTGTAAGTTCAAACCCCCGAACTGACAAGGTACAAATCTGTCGTTCTGCCCCTGAACAGGCAGTTAACCCACGGTTCCTGGGCCGTCATTGAAAATAAGAATTTGTTCTTAACTGACTTGCCTAGTTAAATAAAGGTTTAAAAAAAATAAAAAAGGACAACATTGTTACATCACACCACTCGTTAGACAGCTATTTTCCACACTGCACGAAAACAATGGGCTAATGAGATGTCATATATCAGTCTTAATGAAGGCAGTCTGCACGCGGCATTAAAAGGGAGATAAAAATGTGTGTGTGTGTGTGTTAACGTGTGTACTTGTCTTTTCAGCTGGTTTGACATCATTGACCTACATATCCGTATTCGCCAAAATAGGCTATAACTGTGTGGTGCTGTGCAACCATGATTCAATGTCCAATGAGATTTTGAAAAGCATCCCTTATCCACACACGCAAGCACATGCACGCACGCACGCACGCACGCACTCACACACACACACACACACACACACACACACACACACACACACACACACACACACACACACACACACACACACACACACACACACACACGCACACGCACACGCACACGCACACGCACACACGCACGCACACACACACATAGTAATAGGCACAATAAATGATCATATTATTATTTTGGGGTAATATCTTTGTGGCTCATTCACATGATACTGTAAAGCAGACTAGTATTTTCGGATATGAGATGGTAATTGTGTTTATTACTGACTGTGGTGACCTGAAAAAACAGTCATCCTTAGTCCCCTCACCTTGTTCTTCTCTCTTAGCCCCCTCACCCTGTTCTACTCTCTTAGCCCCCTCACCCTGTTCTACTCTCTTAGTCCCCTCACCCTGTTCTACTCTCTTAGCCCCCTCACCCTGTTCTACTCTCTTAGTCCCCTCACCCTGTTCTACTCTCTTAGCCCCCTCACCCTGTTCTACTCTCTTAGCCCCCTCACCCTGTTCTACTCTCTTAGTCCCCTCACCCTGTTCTTCTCTCTTAGCCCCCTCACCCTGTTCTACTCTCTTAGCCCCCTCACCCTGTTCTTCTCTCTTAGCTCCCTCACCCTGTTCTACTCTCTTAGCCCCCTCACCCTGTTCTTCTCTCTTAGCCCCCTCACCCTGTTCTTCTCTCTTAGCCCCCTCACCCTGTTCTACTCTCTTAGCCCCCTCACCCTGTTCTACTCTCTTAGCCCCCTCACCCTGTTCTACTCTCTTAGCCCCCTCACCCTGTTCTACTCTCTTAGCCCCCTCACCTTGTTCTTCTCTCTTAGTCCCCTCACCCTGTTCTTCTCTCTTAGCCCCCTCACCCTGTTCTTCTCTCTTAGCCCCCTCACCCTGTTCTCCCCCTCTTAGCCCCCTCACCCTGTTCTTCTCTCTTAGCCCCCTCACCCTGTTCTCCTCTCTTAGCCCCCTCACCCTGTTCTACTCTCTTAGCCCCCTCACCTTGTTCTTCTCTCTTAGTCCCCTCACCCTGTTCTTCTCTCTTAGCCCCCTCACCCTGTTCTTCTCTCTTAGCCCCCTCACCCTGTTCTCCTCTCTTAGCCCCCTCACCCTGTTCTTCTCTCTTAGCCCCCTCACCCTGTTCTCCTCTCTTAGCCCCCTCACCCTGTTCTACTCTCTTAGCCCCCTCACCCTGTTCTCCTCTCTTAGCCCCCTCACCCTGTTCTACTCTCTTAGCCCCCTCACCCTGTTCTTCTCTCTTAGCCCCCTCACCCTGTTCTTCTCTCTTAGCTCCCTCACCCTGTTCTTCTCTCTTAGCCCCCTCACCCTGTTCTTAGCCCCCTCACCCTGTTCTCCTCTCTTAGCTCCCTCCCTGTTCTACCTCTAGTTCACCCTGTTCTTCTCTCTTAGCCCCCTCACCCTGTTCTTCTCTCTTAGCCCCCTCACCCTGTTCTTCTCTCTTAGCCCCCTCACCCTGTTCTACTCTCTTAGCCCCCTCACCCTGTTCTTCTCTCTTAGCCCCTCACCCTGTTCTTCTCTCTTAGCCCCCTCACCCTGTTCTACTCTCTTAGTCCCCTCACCCTGTTCTACTCTCTTAGCCCCCTCACCCTGTTCTTCTCTCTTAGTCCCCTCACCCTGTTCTACTCTCTTAGCCCCCTCACCCTGTTCTTCTCTCTTAGCCCCCTCACCTTGTTCTACTCTCTTAGCTCCCTCACCCTGTTCTTCTCCCTTATAAGGACATCCATAAAGGTCACCCTACCTAACCCACATTCCCAGCATAGCTCTCTGCCATGGATAAATATACCAGGAGATACATCTCTCTGTTTCCACACACCTCCCCCAGTCTAAATGCTATCGGGGTGGACATAAAGTCCCCCTGATTCTCCACTTTACTCAACACAATAGAGTGTGCATCCCAAATTGGATCCTACTCCCTACATAGTGCACTGCTGTGGACCATAACTCGATATGTACACTGTATTGGGAATGAGGTGGCATTTGGGATATATCCATGATATCAAAGATGTCTGATAGAGTGTATAAAGACCTGTCAGAATCAGTGGGGTTGAATATCTTGTTGTTCCCCCTACGCATTTGGAGTCGTTTCAAGGAACAGACTTCCAATGTCTCTTCTGCTATTTAATATCACCCCTGGGCTTGATACCTGCATAGGTCTGAGAGAGGGGAGAGGGAGAGGGAGAGGGGGAGGGAGAGGGAGAGGGGAGGGAGGGGAGGGGGGAGGGGGAGGGGGAGAGGGAGGGGGAGGGGGAGGGAGAGGGGAGGGGAGGGGGAGGGGGGGGGGGAGGGGGGGAGAGGGAGGGGGGAGGGAGGGGAGGGGAGGGAGGGGAGAGAGAGAGAGAGAGAGAGAGAGAGAGAGAGAGAGAGAGAGAGAGAGAGAGAGAGAGAGAGAGAGAGAGAGTGTCTAGCTGTCTAGACATGTACAGCCACAAACTGCATGAACCTCAGATCAGGAAGAAACACATAATTATGTCTGTTGGAGGCGTGTTCCTCAGTGCTAACGGGGTGTATACTAGGACCAGTGGAGGCAGCTGAGGGGAGAACGGCTCATAATAATGCCCAGAAAGGTGCAAATGGCATCAAACACATGGAAACCATGTTTTATATGTATTGGATACCAGTCAACTGATTTCACCAGCCCGTCCTCCCCCATGAAGGTACCACCAACCTCCTGTGACTAGGACACCTCAGTCACAGACAGAAACAGGCTCCCATTTCATCTCGACCTCCAGGTGTTGACATTTCACATGGCAGGGGCGGGGTAGGAGATCTGCTTTGATATTGCAGATAGATTGTAGGTTCTAACAAAGTCATTGTTTGCTTAATTTCCAATCCCCCTTATTTATTTATTAATGTATTTTTCTATGTACTTTTTCCATCTACCCTACCATCCCTACCCTTATTGGAGTAAACTAATGGATAACAATATTTATACGGCTACTAACAGCTATTTACCCTCACATTGACGGTACCTCTAGTTAAATAATTATACATATATTCCTAATTTCCTCTTTTCTCAAGTGCTGGATTTTCTTCCACAGTTTTCAGTCCACCACTCATTCTGATCTGAACTCCAAGCCTCCAATGTCCACAGATTAACCCATCATTCCCAGATTAACCCATCATTCCCAGATTAACCCATCATTCCCAGATTAACCCATCATTCCCAGATTAACCCATTAACCCATCATTCCCAGATTAACCCATCATTCCCAGATTAACCCATTAACCCATCATTCCCAGATTAACCCATCATTCCCAGATTAACCCATCATTCACAGATTAACCCATCATTCCCAGATTAACCCATTAACCCATCATTCCCAGATTAACCCATCATTCCCAGATTAACCCATCATTCACAGATTAACCCATCATTCCCAGATTAACCCATCATTCCCAGATTAACCCATCATTCCCAGATTAACCCATCATTCCCAGATTAACCCATTAACCCATCATTCCCAGATTAACCCATCATTCCCAGATTAACCCATCATTCCCAGATTAACCCATCATTCACAGATTAACCCATCATTCCCAGATTAACCCATCATTCACAGATTAACCCATCATTCCCAGATTAACCCATCATTCCATCATTCCCAGATTAACCCATCATTCACAGATTAACCCATTAACCCATCATTCCCAGATTAACCCATCATTCCCAGATTAACCCATTAACCCATCATTCCCAGATTAACCCATCATTCCCAGATTAACCCATCATTCCCAGATTAACACCCATCATTCCCAGATTAACCCATCATTCCCAGATTAACCCATCATTCCCAATATAATGCCATTTGGCTATTTTATTTTGCAATACCTCCCTCTATTTTACTGTGATGTCATACGAGGGTCCCAAACCTCCCCATTAGTAACATTTCTTCTGATATTGCACTATAAATAAATACTTTACCCGAAAGTATAATGATATTTCCCATTGACTGATCGTTGTTTACATACGCTGAGTATAACAAATATTAGGTACACCTTCCCTAATATTTAGTTGCATGGAAAGAGCAGGTGTTCTTAATGTTTTGTATACTCAGTGCATTCGGTGATTTTATTGGTAGGTAATGCAACACACTCCAGTCCAGTACTTTAAGGGTGAAGCTAGCTATACCTCAGATATCTATAATATGCTAAACGTGACTCTAGGTGGGTGTTTTTTCTGCTTGGTTAGATGAAGCAGTAGTCAATGGCCTCAGGGTTGTTGTGATGTATCTCAGCTCTGCACCGTATGCCTTGTTCCTGAGCGACACTGGGCCTTTCACCAGGTGCCTGAGTGAACCTCTATAGAGGTTGGTCTGCTATTCTCCTGATCACTTGCTCACAGAGGAATCCTATTGTAGGGTGAATACACCATAGAATCTGTCTGTTATTTCACGTTAATGGCCGGGTTAAAATGGCACCAGGTCAAAAAGTGGAAGTTCATGTTGAGTTTATGTTCTTGATTAATAGTCTGATGTTAGATTGGCATCTATAGCTAAATGTTTTCAGGGTCATTTTGTTTGAAGAGGGACATGTTGTGTTTACTCAAATCATCTGAAAAACAGCTATTGAGAAAAAAAAGTCTGTTGTAGAAATATTCACCCTTATGTAATTTTTTTTGGAAAGCTTGCAAATTTGTGGTTATGTTTCCATAAATATAAAGTTGTATTGCACCATTGTACTTAAAAAAAAAAAAGAAAATCCATAAACCGATGGCTTACAGGAAGCGTTTGTCTGCAGTTATCTTGACCAAAGCCTTCCAACCAAGTATTAGCCCCGGAATGCCAATCATTTCCCCATGCCATTTGACATTATTTTCTAAACTAAAATAATTAACTTAAATTTGACAAAAATAAAATTGGTTATGCAATGTTGAAAATCCAATAACAAGACCAGCTTTTATTTACATTTTTTTTTAAACATATTTTTGAATAAATTGCTTAAAGATGTACTGTGCAGAAATCCCTGTGCCATTCTAATAGTTTGCCTAATTTTAGTTTATGTGTCTAAACAAGCAAGTATAGTGTAGAGAATCATTGTACCTATCATTGACCATCATTGACCCTATCAGCCCTCTGATTCTGTTACAGACTGTACCACATCTCTGTACCCTATCAACCTCTGATTCTGTTACAGACTGGACCACATCTCTGTACCCTATCAGCCCTCTGAGTCTGTTACAGACTGGACCACATCTCTGTACCCTATCAACCCTCTGAGTCTGTTACAGACTGGACCACATCTCTGTACCCTATCAGCCCTCTGAGTCTGTTACAGACTGGACCACATCTCTGTACCCTATCAACCTCTGATTCTGTTACAGACTGGACCACATCTCTGTACCCTATCAACCCTCTGAGTCTGTTACAGACTGGACCACATCTCTGTACCCTATCAGCCCTCTGATTCTGTTACAGACTGGACCACATCTCTGTACCCTATCAGCCCTCTGAGTCTGTTACAGACTGGACCACATCTCTGTACCCTATCAACCCTCTGAGTCTGTTACAGACTGGACCACATCTCTGTACCCTATCAGCCCTCTGAGTCTGTTACAGACTGGACCACATCTCTGTACCCTATCAGCCCTCTGATTCTGTTACAGACTGGACCACATCTCTGTACCCTATCAGCCCTCTGAGTCTGTTACAGACTGGACCACATCTCTGTACCCTATCAGCCCTCTGATTCTGTTACAGACTGGACCACATCTCTGTACCCTATCAGCCCTCTGAGTCTGTTACAGACTGGACCACATCTCTGTACCCTATCAGCCCTCTGAGTCTGTTACAGACTGGACCACATCTCTGTACCCTATCAGCCCTCTGAGTCTGTTACAGACTGGACCACATCTCTGTACCCTATCAGCCCTCTGAGTCTGTTACAGACGGGACCACATCTCTGGACTGTAAGAGACTCAGAGGGCTGATAGGGTCCAGAGATGTGGTCCAGTCTGTAACAGAATCAGAGGGCTGATAGGGTACAGTATGGCTATGTATGTTACTTGGTGCCACTTGCCTTAGTCCCAAACACAAGTCACAACCTTTAACAGTCATCCCAGATTAACATAATCTAAATCCTTCCTATTTTTTACATATTACTGGACCTGACATTTTTACAGTCTGCTGGAGAAGAAAAAAACCCAAATCAAAATCCAAACTAAAACCCTCCTTTGTTGGGATCAAAGGGCTTTGAAGTTTCACAGAGAACCCTGAATTATCTCATTTAATTTTTAATCCCCCAGCCCCCAGTTTGTTGAGGTAATTTCAACCAGTAATTTCAACCACTGGATTGTTGAAATTAACAATCACTTTCTTGTCAAGTCCATGCCTTCATCAGTAATTTTAGAATTGGGAGCTCAACCTGAACCTACGTACATTATTTACCTTCAGATGTGAATGTACCAAACCAGTTGCCGTGATACAAGTTGTTGTTGTTGTTGTTTTGCACTATCCTAAAACAATAGCATGGGCATTTTGTCACTGTAATATCTACTGTAAATTGGACAGTGCAGCTAGATTAACAAGAATGTAAGCTTTCTGACCATATAAGACATGTCTATGTCCTGGGAACTGTTATTGTTACTCACAACGTCATGCTAATCACATTAGCGCACGTTAGCTCAACCAACTCATACGGGGAGGCACCGATACCGTAGAGGTTAATAAATGTTGTTTTGTAATCGACTAAAACAAGCTGACAACAAGAAAAAAAGGGAAGTTTTTTTGCAGTCAGCCAATGGGATAACCTAGGTAACCACAGGTTGTTTTTCCCACAGGCATCTGGGGCCGCGACGTTCTGTCTAATACCGACTGGGGCTTTCTGCTTCAGCCTGTATTTATGACCCCAACTGTCAGGGGAGCAGCGGAACCCGGCAGAACTTGGACCGGTTCCAATGTGTAACTACCATTCAGTGATGTTGTAGGCTACTACAGTTGACTTCCCGTGGGAAGGGTAGCAGATATTGTGACATCGGTCATTGAAGATGTTTCTCCAGTTAGTCATTGTGTAACGTAGACTAGAGCGAGACATGAGAAACACAGAGACCGAGGAGTTGGGATTCAAAGAGGGGGATACAAGTGATTACAACGGGGAATAATGATTGCTTTTGAGACCTTACTTCTGGTACTTTTCAAGAATCCACTGTGAAGGGTATACAAGCACGACTGCCAAGCATATCTATCTATTCTCTTTGAAGATATTGACACTGCCTCACTGAGACAAACCCAGAGCCAACACCAACTTTCCTCCGACGGCCTGTTTCTCGTGGCTACGGCGTGTCATGGCAGCTAGCCAACCCTGGACTGCTCTGTCCTCTGATATCCTATCTGCAGCCTGCACGATTGGAGAGCACACACTGTCAAAACACTATCTCTCCGTGGCTGTACAGCCATCGGTAGTTTAAATAATTCCCCTGACTCACTTCCTAGGGGAAAACACAGGGGATACTGGTAGATAAGATATGCGTCCCAAATGGCACCCCATTCCCTATATAGTGCACTACTTTTTACCAGAGTCTTGTGGACCCTATTCCCTATGTAGTGCACTACTTTTTACCAGAGTCTTATGGACCCTATTCCCTATGTAGTGCACTACTTTTGTCCAGAGTCTTATGGACCCTGGTCAAACGTAGTGCCCTATAAAGGGAATAGCGTTCCATTTGGGATGCGGAGAACTTACCCCGGGTAAAATAGTCGCCCTGAGAGCCAGTTCTTGACGTAGTGATATAGGGGTGTGTGTGGTAACTTGTACTTGATGTAGGGGGGGTGGTAACTTGTACTTGATGTAGGGGGGGGTGTGTGGTAACTTGTACTTGATGTAGGGGGGTGGTAACTTGTACTTGATGTAGGGGGGGGGGGTGTGGTAACTTGTACTTGATGGAGGGGGTGTGGTAACTTGTACTTGATGTAGGGGGTGTGGTAACTTGTACTTGATGTAGGGCGGGGTGTGTGGTAACTTGTACTTGATGTAGGGGGTGTGTGGTAACTTGTACTTGATGTAGGGCGGGGTGTGTGGTAACTTGTACTTGATGTAGGGGGGTGTGGTAACTTGTACTTGATGTAGGGTGGGGTGTGTGGTAACTTGTACTTGATGTAGGGGGTGTGTGGTAACTTGTACTTGATGTGGGGGGGTGGTAACTTGTACTTGATGTAGGGGGGGTACTTGATGTGGTAACTTGTACTTGATGTACTTGGGGGTGTGTGGTAACTTGTACTTGATGTAGGGGGGGTGGTAACTTGTACTTGATGTAGGGGTGGTAACTTGTACTTGATGTAGGGTGGGGGGTGGTAACTTGTACTTGATGTAGGGGGTGTGTGGTAACTTGTACTTGATGTAGGGGGGGTGGTAACTTGTACTTGATGTAGGGGGTGTGTGGTAACTTGTACTTGATGTAGGGGGGTGGTAACTTGTACTTGATGTAGGGGGGGTGTGTGGTAACTTGTACTTGATGTAGGGGGTGTGTGGTAACTTGTACTTGATGTAGGGGGGTGTGGTAACTTGTACTTGATGTAGGGGGGTGTGGTAACTTGTACTTGATGTAGGGGGTGTGTGGTAACTTGTACTTGATGTGTGGTAACTTGTACTTGATGTAGGGGGTGTGGTAACTTGTACTTGATGTAGGGGTGTGTGGTAACTTGTACTTGATGTAGGGGGTGTGTGGTAACTTGTACTTGATGTAGGGGGGTGTGGTAACTTGTACTTGATGTAGGGGGTGTGTGGTAACTTGTACTTGATGTAGGGGGGTGTGGTAACTTCTACTTGATGTAGGGGGTGTGTGGTAACTTGTACTTGATGTAGGGGGGGTGTGTGGTAACTTGTACTTGATGTAGGGGGTGGTAACTTGTACTTGATGGAGGGGGTGTGGTAACTTGTACTTGATGTAGGGGGTGTGGTAACTTGTACTTGATGTAGGGGGTGTGGTAACTTGTACTTGATGTAGGGGGTGTGTGGTAACTTGTACTTGATGTAGGGGTGTGTGTGGTAACTTGTACTTGATGTAGGGGGTGTGGTAACTTGTACTTGATGGAGGGGGTGTGGTAACTTGTACTTGATGTAGGGGGTAACTGTACTTGATGGAGGGGTAACTTGTGTGTGGTAACTTGTACTTGATGTAGGGGGTGTGGTAACTTGTACTTGATGGGGGGGTGTGGTAACTTGTACTTGATGGAGGGGTGTGTGGTAACTTGTACTTGATGGAGGGGGGTGTGGTAACTTGTACTTGATGTAGGGGGTGTGTGGTAACTTGTACTTGATGGAGGGGGTGTGGTAACTTGTACTTGATGTAGGGGTGTGTGGTAACTTGTACTTGATGGAGGGGGGGGTAACTCGTACTTGATGTAGGGGGGTGTAACTTGTACTTGATGTAGGGGGGGTGGTAACTTGTACTTGATGTAGGGGTGTGTGGTAACTTGTACTTGATGTAGGGGGTGTGGTAACTTGTACTTGATGTAGGGGGTGTGGTAACTTGTACTTGATGTAGGGGGGTGGTGGTAACTTGATGTAGGGGGTTGATGTATGATGGGGGTGGTAACTTGTACTTGATGGAGGGGTGTGTGGTAACTTGTACTTGATGTAGGGGGGGTGTGGTAACTTGTACTTGATGTAGGGGGGTGGTAACTTGTACTTCATGTAGGGGGGTGTGGTAACTTGTACTTGATGTAGAGGGGTGTGGTAACTTGTACTTGATGTAGGGGGTGTGGTAACTTGTACTTGATGTAGGGGGGTGTGGTAACTTGTACTTGATGTAGGGGGTGGTAACTTGTACTTGATGTAGGGGGGTGTGGTAACTTGTACTTGATGTAGGGGTGTGTGGTAACTTGTACTTGATGTAGGGGGTGTGGTAACTTGTACTTGATGTAGGGGGTGTGGTAACTTGTACTTGATGTAGGGGTGTGTGGTAACTTGTACTTGATGTAGGGGGTGTGGTAACTTGTACTTGATGTAGGGGTGTGGTAACTTGTACTTGATGTAGGGGTGTGTGGTAACTTGTACTTGATGTAGGGGGTGTGGTAACTTGTACTTGATGTAGGGGTGTGTGGTAACTTGTACTTGATGTAGGGGGTGTGGTAACTTGTACTTGATGTAGGGGGGGTTGTGTAGTAACTTGTACTTGATGGAGGGGTGTGTGGTAACTTGTACTTGATGTATGGGGGTGTGGTAACTTGTACTTGATGTAGAGGGGTGTGGTAACTTGTACTTGATGTAGAGGGTGTGTGGTAACTTGTACTTGATGTAGGGGGGTGTGGTAACTTGTACTTGATGTAGGGGGTGTGGTAACTTGTACTTGATGTAGGGGGTGTGTGGTAACTTGTACTTGATGTAGGGGGGTGGTAACTTGTACTTGATGTAGGGGTGTGTGGTAACTTGTACTTGATGTAGGGGTGTGGTAACTTGTACTTGATGTAGGGGTGTGTGGTAACTTGTACTTGATGTAGGGGGGTGGTAACTTGTACTTGATGTAGGGGGTGTGGTAACTTGTACTTGATGTAGGGGGGTGTGTAGTAACTTGTACTTGATGTAGGGGGTGGGTGTGGTAACTTGTACTTGATGTAGGGGGTGTGGTAACTTGTACTTGATGTAGGGGGGTGTGGTAACTTGTACTTGATGTAGGGGTGTGTGGTAACTTGTACTTGATGTAGGGGTGTGTGGTAACTTGTACTTGATGTAGGGGGTGTGGTAACTTGTACTTGATGTAGGGGGGGTGGTAACTTGTACTTGATGGAGGGGTGTGTGGTAACTTGTACTTGATGTAGGGGGGTGTGGTAACTTGTACTTGATGTAGAGGGGGTGGTAACTTGTACTTGATGTAGGGGGTGTGTGGTAACTTGTACTTGATGTAGGGGGGTGTGGTAACTTGTACTTGATGTAGGGGTGTGGTAACTTGTACTTGATGTAGGGGGTGTGTGGTAACTTGTACTTGATGTAGGGGGTGTGGTAACTTGTACTTGATGTAGGGGTGTGTGGTAACTTGTACTTGATGTAGGGGGGTGTGGTAACTTGTACTTGATGTAGGGGTGTGTGGTAACTTGTACTTGATGTAGGGGGTGGTAACTTGTACTTGATGTAGGGGGGTGTGGTAACTTGTACTTGATGTAGGGGTGTGTAGTAACTTGTACTTGATGTAGGGGGTGTGGTAACTTGTACTTGATGTAGGGGGGTGTGGTAACTTGTACTTGATGTAGGGGGTGTGGTAACTTGTACTTGATGTAGGGGTGTGTGGTAACTTGTACTTGATGTAGGGGGTGTGGTAACTTGTACTTGATGTAGGGGGGTGTGGCAACTTGTACTTGATGTAGGGGGTGGTAACTTGTACTTGATGTAGGGGGGTGTGTGGTAACTTGTACTTGATGTAGGGGGTGGTAACTTGTACTTGATGTAGGGGGGTGTGTAGTAACTTGTACTTGATGGAGGGGTGTGTGGTAACTTGTACTTGATGTAGGGGTGTGTGGTAACTTGTACTTGATGGAGGGGTGTGTGGTAACTTGTACTTGATGTAGGGGGGTGGTAACTTGTACTTGATGGAGGGGGTGTGGTAACTTGTACTTGATGGAGGGGGTGTGTGGTAACTTGTACTTGATGTACTTGGGGGTGTGGTAACTTGTACTTGATGTAGGGGGGGGTGTGGTAACTTGTACTTGATGGAGGGCGTGTGGTAACTTGTACTTGATGGAGGGGGGGGGTGTGTGGTAACTTGTACTTGATGTAGGGGTGTGGTAACTTGTACTTGATGTAGGGGGTGGTAACTTGAACTTGATGTAGGGGGGGGTAACTTGTACTTGATGTAGGGGTGGTAACTTGAAGTTGATGTAGGGGGTGTGTGGTAACTTGTACTTGATGTAGGGGGGTGGTAACTTGTACTTGATGTAGGTGGAGATGAGGGGGTGTGTGTCTTTTTGCCAGTAACAGCTGGTGTGCGATGTCTAAAATTAAAGAAGTCTTGAGGTATTGCTCACCTTAGGTAGAGTACCTTATGATAAGCTGTAGACCACAGTATCTACCAAGAGAGTTCTCATCTATATTATTCATAGCCGTCTATTTACCAACACAGAACGAAGCTGGCACTAAGGCCGCACTCAACCAACTCTATAAGGCCATAAGCAAATAAGAAAATGCTTACCCAGAAGCAGCGCTCCTAGTGGCCGGGGACTTTAATGCAGGCAAACTTAAATCAGTTTTACCAAATTTTACCAGCATGCCACGGAGGGGAAAAAATTCTGGATCATCTTTACTCCACATACAGAGATGCATACAACGCTCTCCCCCGCCCACTATTTTGCCAATCTGACCATAATTCTATCCTCCAGATTCCTGCTTACAAGCAAAAACTAAAGCAGGAAGTACCAGTGACTCGCTCAATACGGAGGTGGTCAGATGACGCGGATGCTACAGTACAGGACTGTTTTGTTAACACAGACTGGAATATGTTCCGGGATTCATCCAATGGCATTGAGGAGTATACCACCTCAGTCATCGGCGTCATCAATAAGTGCATTAAACGAGGTCATCCCACAGTGACCGTACGTACATATCCCAACCAGAAGCCATGGATTACAGGCAACATCCGCATCGGGCTATAGACTAGAGCTGCCACTTTCAAGGAGCGGGACACTAATCCGGACGCCTATAAGAAATCCTGCTATGTCCTCAGACGAACCATCAAACAAGCAAAGCGTCAATACAGGATTAAGATGTAATCCTACTACACCGGCTCTGACGCTCATCGGATGTGGCAGGACTTGAAAACTATTACGGACTACAAAGGGAAAACCAGACGCGAGCTGTCTAGTGATGCAAGCCTACCAGACGAGCTATACATGCCTTTTATGTTCGCTTCTAGGCAAGCAACACTGAAGCATGCACGAGAGCACCAGCTGTTCTGGATGACTGTGTAATAAAGCTTTCGGTAGCGAAAGTGAGCAAGACCTTTAAACAGGTCAACATTCACAAAGCCATGGGGCCAAATGGATTACCAGGACATGTACTCAAAGTATGCGCGGACCAACTGTTAAGTGTCTCCACTGACATTTTCAACCTCTCTAATACCTGCATGTTTCAAGCAGACCACCATAGTCCCTGTGCCCAAGGAAGCGAAGGTAACCTGCCTAAATGATTACCGCCCCTTCGCACTCACGTCTATAGACATGAAGTGCTTTGAAAGGCTTGTCATGGCTCACATCAACAGCATCCCCCCAGATACCCTAGACCCACTCCAATTCGTATAACAACCCAACAGATCCACAGATGACGCAATCTCACTCCACACTGCCCTTTCCCACCTGGACAGGAGGAACACCTATGTGAGAATGCTGTTCATTGACTACAGCTCAGAGTTCAACACCATAGTACCCACGAAGCTCATCACTATGCTAAGGACCCTGGGACTAAACAACTCCCTCTGCAACTGGATCCTGGACTTCCTAACGGGCTGCCTCCCAGGTGGTAAGGGTAGGCAACAACACGTTTGATATGCTGATCCTCAACACTGGGGCCCCTTAGGGGTGTGTACTTAGTCCCCTCCTGTACTCCCTGTTCACCCACAACTGTGTGGCCAAACATGACTCCAACACCATCATTAAGTTTGCCGACGACACAACAGTGGTAGGCCTGATCACCTACAACGATGAGACATCCTATAGGGAGGAGGTCAGAGAACTCGCAGTGTGGTGCCAGGATAACAACTCCCTCAATGTGAGCAAGACAAAAGGCGCCGATCGTGGACTACAGGAAAAGGCTGGCCGAACAGGCCCCCATTAACATCAACGGGGCTGCAGTGGAGCGGGTCGAGAGTTTCAAGTTCCTTGGTGTCCACATCACCAACAATCTATCATGGTCCAAACACACCAAGACAGTCGTGAAGAGGGCACGACAAAACCTTTTCCCTCTCAGGAGACTGAAAAGATTTGACATGGGTCCCCAGATCCTCAAAAAGTTCTACAGCTGCACCATCGAGAGCATCCTGACCGGTTGCATCACCGCCTGGTATGGCAACTGCTCAGCATCCGACCATAAGGCGCTACAGAGGACAGTGCGTACGGCCCAGTACATCACTGGGGCCAAACTTCCTCCAATCCAGGACCTATATAATAGGCGTCAGAGGGAAAGCCCATAGAATTGTCAGAGACTCCAGCCACTCAAATCATAGACTGTTTTCACTGCTACCTCACGGCAAGCGGTACCGGAGTGCCAAGTCTAGGACCAAAAGGCTCCTTAACAGCTTCTACCCTCAAGCCATAAGACTGCTGAACAATTAATCAAATGGCCACCGGACTATTACATTAACCCCAATATGACCAATATACCACAGCTAAAGGCTGTTCTTAGCCATGACGCAACACAGAGTGTCTGGATACAACACTTAGCTGTGGTACAGTATATTGTACGCACACACGATCTCACGCTCGGCTGTAGTGGGGAGATTCAGAGTGTTGTTGAATCAAGCCCAACATTAGACACTACATAGAGCCTCAAAGACGCTACATAGAGCCTCAAAGACGCTACATAGAGCCTCAAAGACGCTACATAGAGCCTCAAAGACGCTACATAGAGCCTCAAAGACGGTACATAGAGCCTCAAAGACGCTACATAGAGCCTCAAAGACGCTACATAGAGCCTCAAAGACGGTACATAGAGCCTCAAAGACGCTACATAGAGCCTCAAAGACGCTACATAGAGCCTCAAAGACGCTACATAGAGCCTCAAAGACTTCTGAAGGTAATTGATTGCACCAGATCTTATTTAGGGGCTTCATAGCAAAGGCGGTGAATGCATATGCAAGTAATTTTTTAATTTTGACTATTTTGTGTATGTCCATTACATGAAATAAATTTAAATTACAGGTTGTAATGCAACAAAATAGGAAAAACGCCAAGCAGGATGAATACTTTTGCAAGGCACTGTATACCACGGCTAAGGGCTGTTCTTACTCGCAACGCAACGCGGAGTGCCTGGATACAGCCCTTAGCTGTGGTACATTGGCCATATACCACAAACCCCTGAGGTGCATTATTGCTATTATAAACTGGATGCCAACGTAATTAGAGCAGTAAACGCTAAATGTTTTGTCATACCCGTGGTATACAGTCTGATATACCACAGCTGTCCGCCAATCAGCATTCAGGGCTCAAACCACACAGTTTATAATGTAATTTATACCATGCAAATTAGTGATGTATGTTTTCTTGAGTGTGTTACCGTCACTTCATCACACGTTTGATACAAGGCTTTGTCTTTACAGCCACACTGTGACTTCAGTTAGACACGTTCAGTTGAAATCTTATTCTGGACAGTTCAAATGCTACAGTTTTTTGAAAGTGTAATCTCCCTTTTTTTTTACTTCCTGAAAGTCCCTCAGAACTTGGCATGAGACTCAACAGGCTAAACTTCTAAACGTCCAGGGTTGCATAACTTGTCTGTTTAAAAAAAAGAAAAAAAGAAAATAATTACTGAGTGACTGTTGCCACGACAACTGGAGAAAAACAACATTATTTTCGTAAGACACTCACTCTTTGCGGCCAATCAAATTGAACCTTTTCTCCACATTGATCTTTGGGAGATGGATGCAAAATAATCACTCTTTATGGGAGCCAGGCCTTGGCTCAACAGCAGCTAGCAGAATCCGGGATGGAAATGTCTCCAATTACATGCCAAATGTCACCCTATTCCCTTTATAGTGCACTACACTAAATTAGTGCACTATAAAGGGAATATGATGCCATTTTGGACTAAGCCGTACTGTCTAAAAGGAGGTTTTACAGCCTCAGCTGGAGGCACAGGGTCATGTTTGTGTGGGTATCAACAGGATTTACGGCACAATAGCAGTCAAATAACTCTCCCCCTTTAATCCAGCAGTGTGACACAGGGTTTGTTGAACTGAAAGGAGATATTTTGGGGTAGTTTGTTTTCAGTATTATGGATATTTTATTGTTGACCCTTCAAAAGATGGCCCTTAAAATAGCTACAAAAGAGCACCCAAGGACATGCAAACGCTTGGTGTGAATTAATGTCAGTGAATCAAAAGTCTGAGCTAAGACCTTCTTTTTTTCTCAGTATTATGGACCCTTAAAATAGCTACACAAGAGCACCCAAGGACACCCTGCCTGGTAGGTTTGAAGCCATTCCTCTGAAATCAGTGACGCATGAAATTAATTTTGTGTGAAATTAATCACACAAAATTGTTTGCCTGTATAAAGATTGAAAACATGACAGAAATACTTTTTATATTAACCAATGCAAGCACAATCAATCAATAACAATCAATATTGACTTCATAGAGTTCTAAATTTGATGTATGACAAATCTAAAATCCAACAAACAAGAACCTATCATGAAAACATGGAAATGAAGACCAGCCATGTTTATTATCATGGGTGACTTCAACATTGCTTCCCTGGCCATTGGGCCACAAGTATAAACTAACTCAGTTATTCTCTGTCGTACATTCTTCAAATTTGTTTGTTTTATTAGGAAGGAATTTCAATCCCTTTCTTCAAATTCAAAGAGAGGGTCAACGTGATACAGTAATGCAGTCACTGGTAAAACTTAGGTACTTCACATTCAGAGCTTGGCAGTAATGATGGCTTCTCTGTGAAGGAGAAAAAAGCAAACAATATTGTTTGCTCACGGACCATGACTCTTGCTCACACTGCCTAAATAGCTCTCTTTCAACCTTCTTTCATTCCTCCTTTGCATCCCCCTTTCATCTCCACAGCTCTGGAAGAGAGGAGAGAGGAAAAACAACCCCACACTTCCAGGTGTTTCTCTGGTCTCGATACAACCCGCAGAAATGATCAGATAGGAGCCCCATCTAGTCATCTATACGGCTCTCATCCATCTGCTGAACGCTCTTTCTTGTTTTGGGACTAGATGAAGCCTTCTCCATTGACAAACCATCACTGTAACGCCAGCTAACAGAGTTGGGATAAGTTATAATTATGAACACAGTCTTAAGTCATCAGTTTACCCATTTGAATCTGATGGAGATGTTGATGTAAAAATGAATGAATTTTCAAATATTGCAAAAAGTAGGTATTCTTAACGGCATCTATAGGTGTGATTATTTCACTGAAGCTTACATTTCTGAACACGATGCTGGTAGCCTGTAGTGGATTTTATCTAACAGCTTTAGATTCACTCTCATTTTCTCCACGTGTTTATGTTTATCCTGGGAATACTGAATCTGTCACGATCGTCGTCAGGGTGGAAAGGACCGGACCAAGGTGCAGCATGGTGAGCGTACATTTATTTTTATTTAGAAATGTCACCAACAAAACAAAGAATAAGGACACAACCGTGAAGCTTACAATAATGCCACAAACAAAGACAACTACCCACAAATACAAAAGGAAAAAAGGCTGCCTAAGTATGATTCCCAATCAGAGACAACGATAGACAGCTGTCCCTGATTGAGAACTGATTGAGAACCATAGAAACAAAGAAACTAGAATGCCCACCCTAGTCACACCCTGGCCTAGAGAATAAAAGCCTCTCCATGGCTAGGGTGTGACAGAATCCTTATCCATCTAGAATCTTTATTCTTTTAGAGTCCTTATCCTTCTAGAATCATTATCCTTCTAGAATCCTTATCCTTCTAGAATCATTATCCTTCTAGAATCATTATCCCTGGTGCTGAGACTGTAAACCTAAAGACATTGTGGGCTGGGAAGCCAAATAGAAAATCAAATCTCAAATTTCAGTAGTGTCTACGAGTCCCGTTTATCAATACTTCATAAAAGTACATCTAAGTAGCATCTATCCCAGTGTACCAACTGTCATCTGCTTATACATTTCTCAAATAAATATTCCAGAGCCGCAGGCTCTATGGTCTTAACAGCTTCCACCATTTAAATCCAACATCTTGAATGTGTATCTTTATTTCATCTCTTGGCGTGGCTGTGGTACGCAGCAGTACTACCTTCAATGGGTTGGACGATGGTAAGAGAACTTATTGAGAAATTAGAGACCAGAGCACATGTGCAGCATCTGTTCAGAGGGATTTTATAAGAGGCTAGATGTCATCCTCTTCCTCTGGTATTTCTTGTTTTGGGACTTTTGATCGTTTGATATTGACCCCTTGGACTGTATTAGTTTCTGGAAGTCATACAACACAGCTTCTGAGGTCAGGGAAAAATAGCTCAGTTCTTCAATGAAATATTCTAAATGAAATAACTTTATTCATATCCACTATCTTCCAGCTGTATTTTACCAACCATCATATGGTATTAGACCTTTGAGTGTTACAAATCGGATTAATAAAATACCTACAGAGAGGAATGGAATTCTAGGATTTTGGGCACTAGCACCTTTTCTACTAGCCCGGTCTGAAAAGTGCTAGCTGGCTAGCTTAATTTCTATCCCTGCCTACAGATGTTTTTTTTTATTGTAAATGTGACAGTTTGGCGTTACATGACTGCTATATACAGTATGGCTTTACAAACCTTTATATAATGACTTCAATTCTAACTATTAATTAACAGTTTCTTCTCTGTTCGACCTTCCAAAGTCACAACATAAACTCTAAAGGGAGGATGTGGCTGGTGACACATTGCTTCTTGAAAGTCCAATATCTTGAAAACTTGATTGCTGAATTTTTGGGACTGTTTCAACAAGAATTTTGAGTGGATTTTCCCTTTGATACTGAACAGCTCCAGATATCATTAAAAAGGCATCCATCCTTGCATCAAAAAACAAAAAATGTTACCATGCAGTCTCAGACACACACATATGCTTAAAAATGTGGCATGTTCAGCACGTTCCCAGGAGGACAATATGCGGGTTTAGCGCGCTCCTCATAAAAACCATAGTGGAGTTGTGAGCTCCATCTCTCCATGCCTATAAGCAATGAGCTGAGCCACAGCACAAACTGGTCTCAGAGCATTTTGTATTATTATGTACGTAAATCTGGGACACTCCATTTAGTATGATATGTTACGTTTCGTATGATATGTATTAATTTGTCATTTGTGAAGGTCCATCACCCATTTCATATGATTAGTAATGAATTAAAATTGATATTATATGTTACAAATGTACAAAATGTACAATATTTAATGAGTTTTCAAATCATACAATATGTTACGAATTTGCAAAACCTATGATATGTTATGAATTCTAGCTAGGTGGTTAACATTAGCTAGGTGGTTAACATTAGCTAGGTGGTTAACATTAGCTAGGTAGCTAACATTAGCTAGGTTAACATTAGCTAGGTGGTTAACATTAGCTAGGTGGCTAACATTAGCTAGGTGGTTAACATTAGCTAGGTGGCTAACATTAGCTAGGTGGTTAACATTAGCTAGCTTGCTAAAGTTAGCTAGGCTAGGAGTTAGGGTTAGGTGAAAGGGTTAAGGTTAGGGGAAGGGTTAGCTATCATGCTAAGTAGTTGTAAAGTAGCTAAAAAGTAGTAAGTAGTTGAAAAGTTGCTTAAACGCCCCGACCAACCGACCTACGTTTGTTTTTACCTTAATAAGTAACCATCTGTTTATTGTACCCACACCAAATGCAACATACCATATTGATGTTACGTCTAGTCTCTGAGACCAGGCTACACAGGGATGCTAACAGCTTGGCAGTCCTAAACAGAGAGACCTCTTAAAAAATACAAACCGTTGGCATGGTAACCCCGTAAAACAAATACCACCCCACGGACATATTTCACATGTGAACTCCCGCAGTTAAATTTTTCACTTCTTTCATTAGAAAAATCAACGAGTGGAGGTGTGGCTGCAGGACGTGAATGAGCCTTATTAAGGCTTCTATTCAATCCGTATCAGGGGAATTCAGCATTGCAGCGTGATTTAAATTTAAAGGCACTGTTCCGGCGTTAGTGGAAACTGCATTCATGGTAAACGCTGCAGACATCGGCTCAATAGGACATTTTTCAGCGGTACAGACTGAGATACAGCCTCCAGTTAAAACCACAGGAATTCACTCAGCAGCAGCAGCAGCAGCAGGCAAATACACTCGCGGGGGGGGGGGGTAATTTTCTGCCAGTGGGGCTTGTGACCTACAGAAGTGAGGTACTATAGCGAGGGCTTTCCATGTTAAGCCGCTAAGCCCTCCGTGATTTAGCAACGTTCTGCCTGCCCGGTGGACATTTTGAAACGACTCAGGTAAAGCCCATTTCCCTACAACCTTCCGCCCTGCCATTAAACCCATGGGTAGATAAGTACGGGAGGTATGCGGAGTATTTGTCACACTTAAGGGGCATGTAAAGACTGTACTTGAATGCAAAATCATTTTGTTTTTTTCTACTCCCTAAACTTGAACACAATGAAGGGGCAATGAGCTGAAGGGCCCCCCCTCAACGACAGCTCCTTTCTGCTTGAAGCCCAATCATGTTTTTTCCCTTCCCCTCTCTCTCATACTGCACATCCCTTCCCCTCTCTATCATACTGCACCTTCCTTTCCCTCTCTCTCATACTGCACCTCCCTTCCCCTCTCTCTCATACTGCACCTCCCTTCCCCTCTCTATCATACTGCACCTTCCTTTCCCTCTCTATCATACTGCACCTCCCTTCCCCTCTCTCTCATACTGCACCTCCCTTCCCCTCTCTATCATACTGCACCTCCCTTCCCCTCTCTCTCATACTGCACCTCCCTTCCCCTCTCTATCATACTGCACATCCCTTCCCCTCTCTATCATACTGCACCTCCCTTCCCCTCTCTCTCATACTGCACATCCCTTCCCCTCTCTCTCATACTGCAACTCCCTTCCCCTCTCTCTCATACTGCAACTCCCTTCCCCTCTCTCTCATACTGCAACTCCCTTCCCCTCTCTCTCATACTGCAACTCCCTTCCCCTCTCTCTCATACTGCAACTCCCTTCCCCTCTCTCTCATACTGCACTCCCTTCCCTTCATACTGCCATCCCTCCCCTCTCCCTCATACTGCACATCCCTTCCCCTCTCTCTCATACTGCACATCCCTTCCCCTCTCTCTCATACTGCACCTCCCTTCCCCTCTCTCTCATACTGCACATCCCTTCCCCTCTCTCTCATACTGCACATCCCTTCCCCTCTCTCTCATACTGCACATCCCTTCCCCTCTCTCTCATACTGCACATCCATTCCCCTGTCTTCCCCTCTCTCTCATACTGCACCTCCCTTCCCCTCTCTCTCATACTGCAACTCCCTTCCCCTCTCTCTCACCCTCTCTCTCTCATACTGCAACTCCCTTCCCCCTCTCTCTCATACTGCACCTCCCTTTCCCTCTCTCTCATACTGCAACTCCCTTTCCCTCTCTCTCACCCTCTCTCTCCTACTGCACCTCCCTTTCCCTCTCTCTCATACTGCAACTCCCTTTCCCTCTCTCTCACCCTCTCTCTCATACTGCAACTCCCTTTCCCTCTCTCTCACCCTCTCTCTCATTCTGCACATCCCTTCCCCTCTCTCTCATACTGCAACTCCCTTCCCCTCTCTCTCATACTGCAACTCCCTTCCCCTCTCTCTCATACTGCACTTCCCTTCCCCTCTCTCTCATACTGCAACTCCCTTCCCCTCTCTCTCATACTGTATTCATATGGCAGAGAGAAAGAACAGAGGACAGAGAGAGCAAAGAAACAGCAGCACAATGGGAGTTCCATTTACCCAGCTGCTGTGTGTGGTGTGAGAACCAGGGTGAGAACCAGGGTGAGACGCAGGGTGAGAACCAGGGTGTGAACCAGGGTGTCTGTGTGTGGTGTGAGAACCAGGGTGTTAACCAGGGTGAGAACTAGGGTGTCTGTGTGTGGTGTGAGAACCAGGGTGTGAACCAGGGTGAGACGCAGAGTGAGAACCAGGGTGTGAACCAGGGTGTGAACCAGGGTGAGAACCAGGGTGTGAACCAGGGTGTGAACCAGGGTGTGAACCAAGGTGAGACGCAGGGTGAGAACCAGGGTGTGAACCAGGGTGTCTGTGTGTGGTGTGAGAACCAGGGTGTGAACCAGGGTGAGAACCAGGGTGTGAACCAGGGTGTGAACCAGGGTGTCTGTGTGTGGTGTGAGAAGCAGGGTGTGAACCAGGGTGTTAACCAGTGTGAGAACCAGGGTGTTAACCAGTGTGAGAACCAGGGTGTGAACCAGAGTGAGATCCAGGGTGTGAATCAGGGTGTGTGTGTGTGGTGTGAGAAGCAGGGTGTGTGTGTGGTGTGAGAAGCAGGGTGTGAACCAGGGTGTGAACCAGGGTGAGAACCAGAGTGAGATCCAGGGTGCGAATCAGGGTGTGTGTGTGTGGTGTGAGAAGCAGGGTGTGAACCAGGGTGAGAACCAGGGTGTGAACCAGGGTGTGTGTGTGGTGTGAGAAGCAGGGTATGTGTGTGTGGTGTGAGAAGCAGGGTGTGTGTGTGTGTGTGTGTGTGTGTGTGTGTGTGTGTGTGTGTGTGTGTGTGTGTGTGTGTGTGTGTGTGTGTGTGTGTGTGTGTGTGTGTGAGTGTGTGTGTGTGTGTGTGGTGTGAGAACCAGGGTGTGTGTGTGTGGTGTGAGAACCAGGGGGTGTCTGTGTGTGGTGTGAGAAGTGTGTGTGTGTGTGTGTGTGTGTGTGTGTGTGTGTGTGTGTGTGTGTGTGTGTGTGTGTGTGTGTGTGTGTGTGTGTGTGTGTGCGTGTGTGTGTGTGTGTGCGTGCGTGTATGTGTGTGTGTGTGTGTGTGTGTGTGTGTGTGTGTGTGTGTGTGTGTGTGTGTGTGTGTGTGTGTGTGCGTGCGTGCGTGCGTGCGTGCGTGCGTGTGATTGGAAATGTGTGGGAGACATTTCTTTAAAGGCAAATGTTTGGTTAACACCAACAACAGCCAAAGATCATTACTCGCTCTCATTTAAGAAGTGATTAGAGGACTGAAGCTGGAAACAAAAAGCAGAGAGAGAGAGAGCATGTGTCTTTTAGTCTCTGCCTGGTCCTTGCTGTTGTTGTTGTGTGTGGATTTAAATATATAGTCGGGACATAAAAGCCAGCAGGCGGTAAGGAGACTGTAGATACTGGAGAGTTAAGAAGGACAGAGAGGGAGGGAGGAGACTATAGATACTGGAGAGTTAAGAAGGACAGAGAGGGAGGGAGGAGGCTATAGATACTGGAGAGTTAAGAAGGACAGAGAGGGAGGGAGGAGACTATAGATACTGGAGAGTTAAGAAGGACAGAGAGGGAGGGAGGAGACTATAGATACTGGAGAGTTAAGAAGGACAGAGAGGGAGGGAGGAGGCTATAGATACTGCAGAGTTAAGAAGGACAGAGAGGGAGGGAGGAGACTATAGATACTGGAGAGTTAAGAAGGACAGAGAGGGAGGGAGGAGACTATAGATACTGGAGAGTTAAGAAGGACAGAGAGGGAGGGAGGAGGCTATAGATACTGGAGAGTTAAGAAGGACAGAGAGGGAGGGAGGAGGCTATAGATACTGGAGAGTTAAGAAGGACAGAGAGGGAGGGAGGAGACTATAGATACTGGAGAGTTAAGAAGGACAGAGAGGGAGGGAGGAGACTATAGATACTGGAGAGTTAAGAAGGACAGAGAGGGAGGGAGGAGACTATAGATACTGGAGAGTTAAGAAGGACAGAGAGGGAGGGAGGAGACTATAGATACTGGAGAGTTAAGAAGGACAGAGAGGGAGGGAGGAGGCTATAGATACTGGAGTTAAGAAGGACAGAAAGGGAGGGAGGAGGCTAGAAGGCAGTAGGGAGGGATGGATGGAAGGATGGAAGGAAGGAGGAAGGAAGGAAGGAAGGAAGGAAGGAAGGAAGGAAGGAAGGAAGGAAGGAAGGAAGGAAGGAGGGAGGGAGGGAGGGAGGGAGATAGAGATTGGTCCAGTGTTGTGTAGAAAGCGAGAGGAGAGCAGTAAAAGACCTCACAGTAGATTGAATACCCTCCACAGTGTTTACTGGCAGCGGCTGGAATCTGAAGAATGTCTACCGTCTGAGTTTGTCCTTGAAGTAAGGTGCTTTTAAATGATGTGTCCCAGAATACCTGTGTTCTTTTCCCCTCCATGGCTGTTGGGGAAACCCTCTTTCACCACTCCGCCTCACGATATCACAACACAGAAAAGTTCAGCATAATGCAACTTCACTCATCCTGTTTAGCCAAGTAGTTTCACTGCTGCAGTGGGTGGCCATATGCAAATGCAGTACATTAACACACACACACACACACACACACACACACACACACACACACACACACACACACACACACACACACACACACACACACACACACACACACACACACACACACACACACACACCTATTGTGAACACATAACACAATGTTATAGAATGGGACAGAACACACACTGTATAACACCACACAGACCTACACTTAACAGGCACAGTTAAAGAACAAACTTACAATGACGAGGAACAAATCAAATCAAAGTTTATTGGTCACACACACGACACAACAGGTGTACATTTACAGTGAAATGCTTACACAGGCTCTAACCAATAGTGCAAAAAAAGGTATTAGGTGAACAAACAAAAAGAAATAAAACAACAGTAAAAATACAGTAAAAACTCAGTGACCACACACAGACAGAGGCTTCTCACACCACACAGGCACATACAGATGAGGTTATATACACACACTTTTTTTACAGTAGAGAGGCTATATACAGTAGAGAGGCTATATACAGTAGTGAGGCTATATACAGTAGAGACTATCATCAGTAGGAGTGTTATATCCAGTTTGTTCTCCAGTGACTGCACATTCACCAAGAGAACAGATGGCGGTCTATTTGTTAGGAGGTTACCTAGCCAGCCTGCCGCCTGTTTCCTCTTTTGAGTCCAGGGGATTAGGACCCATAGAGCTGCCCGACTCGTTGGAGTAGAAATCTTCATCCAAATCGAGGTTAGTGATCGCTATTCTTCGGGACCTGAAGAACTGTAATATCCTGTTTCTCTGAGTCTTGGCTGAACAATGACATGGATATACAGCATGAGGGTTTTTCTATGCATCATCAAGATCAGACGGCAGACTTGAGGCTATATACAGAGAGAGGCTATATACAGTATGTCTCTTTGTTAACAATAGCTGAGTGCTACATACAGAGAGGCTTTATACAGTAGAGAGGCTATATTACAGTAGTGAGGCTATATACAGTAGATAGGCTATTTATCAAGAGAGTTTTCCAGTATATTTTTCATAGCTGGCTATTTACCACCACAAGGCCATACAGCAGATAGGCTGCATCAAGAGAGCTATATAGGTCATTAAGCAAACAGAAAATGCATATCCAAGGTGGCACTTATCAGTGGTCGGCTGATTTTAATGCAGAAACTGAAATACAGTTTTACCAGCATGTCACATGTGCATACAGTGTAAAAGCTGTTTTAAACTGTTTTGCCTGTAATTCATGGCTTCTGGAGGCTATATACAGTAGTGACGTTCACTGTGGGGATGACAGTCGTCGATGCTGTATACAATGTGAGGCGATATACAGTGATGAGGCTATATACAGTAGAATGCTTATACAGTAGAGACTATATACAGTAGAGAACATATATGTTCCAGTCTGTAGTAAGGCTAAACAGTCCTGAGGCTATATACAGTTAGCAGCGCTTCATTGGACAGACTTCAGGCTGATTGAGCGTCACTGGTACATATGTTAAAGTTTTATTGTAAGCAAACAATGCAGTAGCAGTAGCACCAGCTGTTCTGGATGACTGTGTGATCTCACTCTCCAGTTAGCGAATGTGGTTAAGACCAAAAACAGGTTAATGTTCACATAGGTCTTGAGGCCAGATGCATTACTCAGAGAATGCACTGATCAGCCAGCTGCAAGTGTCTTCACTGACATGTTCAATCTCTCCCTGACAAGGTACAAAGTCTAATACCTACATGATGCAACAGACATTTAACCCACTCCCTAGGCCGTCATTGAAAATCCCTGTTCTAAACGACTTGCCTAGTAAAATAAATGTAAAATGATCAACACCATCAAGCCAGAGAGTAGACAGCAGTGTAAAAGAGGGGTTGGGGGCACAAATCAAATCATCCGGGTAGCCATTTGATTACCTGTTCCAGTCACATACTTGTGGGTAAAAACAGATCCACACATGACGCCATCTCTATTGCACTCCACACTGCCCTGTGTCTAGCCGCATCACGGCTTGGTATGGCAACTGGTTGGCATCTGACCGCAGGGCGCTATATAGGGTAGTGCGTATCGCCCAGTACATCACTGGGGCCAAGCTCTCTGCCATCCAGGATCTCTATACCAGGCGCTGTTAGAGGAAGGGCCTAAACATTTTCAAAGACTCCAGCCACCCAAATCACTGCCTTTGTCTGTGTTTGGACCCACCAACTGGCTCTCATTCTCCATACAGAAGCGTCGATGAGAATGGGAGCGTGCTCGGTCCTCCTTTTCCTGTAGTCCAAATCATCTCCTTAGTCTGGACTTGAACAGGTTCTACTGGCAACTAAAACAGGTCTCTGACACTGAACCAAATAGGCTATCTGCATTGACGGCCTAGGACACTGGTCATTAATGGGTTATTATAGGAACGTCTGAGGACACTGGTCAACAATGGGTTATTATAGAGAACGGCCTAGGACACTGGTCATTGAATGGGTTATTATAGAGAACGGCCTAGGACACTGGTCATCAATGGGTTATTATAGAGAACGGCCTAGGACACTGGTCATTAATGGGTTATTATAGAGAACGGCCTAGGACACTGGTCATCAATGGGTTATTATAGAGAACGGCCTAGGACACTGGTAACCATTATAGGAACGGCCTAGGACACTGGTCATCTGGTCATCAATAGTGAACGGCCTAGGACACTGGTCATCAATGGGTTATTATAGAGAGCGGCCTAGGACACTGGTCATCAATGGGTTAATTATAGAGAAGGCCTACATGGTCATCAATGGGTTATTATAGAGAATGGCCTAGGTCACTGGTCATCAATGGGTTAATATAGAAAATGGCCTAGGACACTGGTCATCAATTTTGGGTTATTTTAGAGAATGGCCTAGGACACTGGTCATCAATGGGTTATTATAGAGAACGGCCTAGGACACTGGTCATAATGGGTTATTATAGAGAACAGCCTAGGACACTGGTCATCAATGGGTTATTATAGAGAACGGCCTAGGACACTGGTCATCAATGGGTTATTATAGAGAACTGCCAGACACTGGTCAATAGCAGACACTGGTCATTAATGGGTTTTTATGCTGATCTTAAGCCATAAGGACACTGGTCATTCCTATGGGTTATTATAGGGAACGGCCTAGGACACTGGTCATCAATGGGTTATTATAGAGAACGGCCAGGACACTGGTCATCAATGGGTTATTATAGAGAACGGCCTAGGACACTGGTCATTAATGGGTTATTATAGAGAACGGCCTAGGACACTGGTCATCAATGGGTTATTATAGAGAACGGCCTAGGACACTGGTAATATGGGTTATTATAGAGAACTTGGCCTAGGACACTGGTCATCAATGGTTATTATAGAGAACGGCCTAGGACACTGGTCAGAATGGGTTATTATAGGGGAACGGCCTAGGACACTGGTCAACAAAGCTGGTGTTATAGGGAACTTGCCTAGGAACTGGTCATCAATGGCAGTTATTATTTATCAAGCCTAGGACATATTGGTTTCAATGGGTTATTATAGGGAACGGCCTTGGACACTGGTCATCAATGGGTTATTATAGAGAAAATGCACATCCAAGGTGGTCATCAATGGGTTATTATAATGAAGGGAAACTGAAATCCGGACCACTGGTCATCACAGTGTAAAAGCTGTTAATATAGAACGGCCTAGGACACTGGTCATCAATGGGTTAATATAGAGAATGGCCTAGGACACTGGTCATCAATGGGTTAATATAGAGAAAGGACAATGGTCATCAATGGGTTACATATTAGTCTGGCCTCGGACACTGGTCATTAATGGGTTATTATAGAGACCGGCCTAGGACACTGGTCATCAATGTTTGATTATTGGCCTCGACACTTTTATTATTAAGGAACAGCCTAGGACACTGGTCATCAATGGGTTATTATAGGGAATGCCTAGGACACTGGTCATCAATGGGTTATTATCAGAGAGAATCAGCCTAGGACACTGGTCATCAATCTGTTATTACATGATGCAAGCAGCCACCACACTGGTCAAGAACGGGTTATTATAGAGAATCGGCCCATGTCAACACTGGTCATGAAATGGGTTATTATAGATCAACACCTCGGACACTGGTCATGAATGGGTTATTATACAGAACGGCCTCGGACACTGGTCATCAATGGGTTATTATAGAGAACGGCCTAGGACACTGGTCACTGGTTCATCTGACCGCATGGGTTATTATAGGGGGCCTAGGACACTGGTCATCAATGGGTTATTATAGAGAATGGCCTAGGGCACTGGTCATCAATGGGTTATTATAGAGAACAGGGCCTAGGGCACTGGTCATCAATGGATTATTATAGAGAACGCCTCTGGACACTGGTCATCAATGGGTTATTATAACTGCAACGGCCTAGGACACTGGTCATCAATGGGTTATTATAGAGAACGGCCTAGGACACTGGTCATTAATGGGTTATTATAGGGAACGGCCTCGGACACTGGTCATCAATGGGTTAATATAGAGAACGGCCTAGGACACTGGTCATGAATGGGTTATTATAGAGAACGGCCTAGGACACTGGTCATGAATGGGTTATTATAGAGAACGGCCTAGGACACTGGTCATTAATGGGTTATTATAGAGAACGGCCTAGGACACTGGTCATCAATGGGTTATTATAGAGAACGGCCTAGGACACTGGTCATCAATGGGTTATTATAGAGAATGGCCTAGGACACTGGTCATCAATGGGTTATTATAGAGAATGGCCTAGGACACTGGTCATCAATGGGTTATTATAGAGAACGGCCTAGGACACTGGTCATTAATGGGTTATTATAGAGAACGGCCTAGGACACTGGTCATTAATGGGTTATTATAGAGAACGGCCTAGGACACTGGTCATTAATGGGTTATTATAGAGAATGGCCTAGGCCAGTGGTCATCAATGGGTTATTATAGAGAACGGCCGAGGACACTGGTCATCAATGGGTTAATATAGAGAATGGCCTAGGACACTGGTCATCAATGGGTTATTATAGAGAATGGCCTAGGACACTGGTCATCAATGGGTTATTATAGAGAATGGCCTAGGCCAGTGGTCATCAATGGGTTATTATAGAGAACGGCCGAGGACACTGGTCATCAATGGGTTAATGGGATAGAGAAATGGCCTAGGACACTGGTCATCAATGGGTTATTATAGAGAACGGCCTAGGACACTGGTCATTAATGGGTTATTATAGAGAACGGCCTAGGACACTGGTCATCAATGGGTTATTATAGAGAACGGCCTAGGACACTGGTCATCAATGGGTTATTATAGAGAACGGCCTAGGACACTGGTCATCAATGGGTTATTATAGAGAACGGCCTAGGACACTGGTCATCAATGGGTTATTATAGAGAACGGCCGAGGACACTGGTCATCAATGGGTTATTATAGAGAACGGCCTAGGACACTGGTCATTAATGGGTTATTATAGAGAACGGCCTCGGACACTGGTCATCAATGGGTTATTATAGAGAACGGCCGAGGACACTGGTCACCAATGGGTTATTATAGAGAACGGCCGAGGACACTGGTCATCAATGGGTTATTATAGAGAACGACCTTGGCAATGGGTTGTCAATGGGTTATTAAAAATACCTCTTATGGAACAGCGGGGACTGTGAAGAAACACAAAATCCAATCAAATTTTATTGGTCACATACACATGGTTAGCAGATGTTAGCATTTCACTATGCGAGTGTAGTTTGTGAGGGTTTTAGGTGACAAGACAAATTTCTTCAGCCTCCTGTGGTTGAAGAGGCGCTTTCTCCCAAACAGGCACAGACACACATACACATGATAAGACATAGAATCTACACACACGTACACATGGATGTTGTATTGTAACTATGTGGTGGTGGAGTGATGGCCTGAGGGAACACACTGAATGTGTTGGGTAAGGTGTTACGAAATATAATGTCATGTCGTTTTTTAAACTGTATGTAACTGTTTTATGTTGCTGGATTCCACGTCATGGCAGCAGCTAATGGGGATCCATAATACATACAAATATTTGACATAGGTGACTGATGTTCTTTAGAATAGAATTGAGTGAGCTGGAACACTTTCTCTCTGTAGGGGGGAAACTCTCTCTCTCTGTCTCTGTCTCTCTCTGTATCTGTCTCTGTCTCTCTCTCTCTCTCTCTCTCGCTCTAATATACAAAAGTGAAATAGACAATAAAAATGAACAGTAAACATTACACATACAGAAGTATGTGTATATATATATTTATATATACAGTGTTGTAACAATTTACAAATAGTTAAAATACACAAGGGAAAATTCTTTGTGGATCTGTGTAATCTGAGGGAAATATGTATCTCTAATATGGTCATACGTTGGACAGGAGGTCTCTCTCTGAAACCTGAACTCTGTGAACTCCATCTAAGCTCACCCATGGATTCTGTCTATCTCTCTCTGCCCCCCTCCCCTAGATCAACTTTCTCTCATTTGTTCAGAGTCAGCCTGCCCTGAAATACTTTTGCCAGTGGCTTGTGACGGCAGCCACTGACCTGCTATCACCAAACACACCAGCTTAGATATTTATGTCCCCATATAACCTTTCTCAGTTGTCCCCCAGACAGCAGTCCCCTGGGACTAGGGAGAAGTTCACCCTAACCACTTACACTGTGGAAAATAATGATGTTTTCATTCTCCTAATGGCTATGGTGAGGGCTGGCATTAGGTTATTCCCTTCCCATCATCCATCTGTGCCCACAAGCAACCAATATGGGGTGGCAGGGTGGCCTAGTGGTTAGAGCGTTGGACTAGAAACCGGAAGGTTGCAAGTTCAAACCCCCGAGCTGACAAGGTACAAATCTGTCGTTCTGCCCCTGAACAGGCAGTTAACCCACTGTTCCTAGGCCGTCATTGAAAATAAGAATTTGTTCTTAACTGACTTGCCTAGTAAAATAAAGAATAAAAAAGATCCGACAAGAAGACTGTATACCCTTGCGTCCTCTTGCGTCCTCTTGGGGCCGACTCAACATAGACACAGACGAGGAGATAATGGGGAATTGTTTTAATGAGAGGTGTGACACACATGGAAACGTCAACAAATGACTCTTCCAGTAACTGGCGTTAGTCCACTGACTCCTCCAGTAACTACCATTAGTCCACTGACTCCTCCAGTAACTACCATTAGTCCACCGACTCCTCCAGTAACTACCATTAGTCCACTGACTCCTCCAGTAACTAGCGTTAGTCCACTGACTCCTCCAGTAACTAGCATTAGTCCACTGACTCCTCCAGTAACTAGCATTAGTCCACTGACTCCTCCAGTAACTAGCATTAGTCCACTGACTCCTCCAGTAACTAGCGTTAGTCCACTGACTCCTCCAGTAACTAGCATTAGTCCACTGACTCCTCCAGTAACTAGCATTAGTCCACTGACTCCTCCAGTAACTAGCGTTAGTCCACTGACTCCTCCAGTAACTAGCATTAGTCCACTGACTCCTCCAGTAACTAGCATTAGTCCACTGACTCCTCCAGTAACTAGCATTAGTCCACTGACTCCTCCAGTAACTAGCATTAGTCCACTGACTCCTCCAGTAACTAGCATTAGTCCACTGACTCCTCCAGTAACTAGCGTTAGTCCACTGACTCCTCCAGTAACTAGCATTAGTCCACTGACTCCTCCAGTAACTAGCATTAGTCCACTGCTTCCTCCAGTAACTACCATTAGTCCACTGACTCTTCCAGTAACTACCATTAGTCCACTGACTCCTCCAGTAACTAGCATAGTCCACTGACTCCTCCAGTAACTACCATTAGTCCACTGACTCCTCCAGTAACTACCATTAGTCCACTGCCTCCTCCAGTAACTCTCGTTAGGCAATATCTTTCACATTGCAATGCCTCAATTCGCTGCAAGAAATCACTGAAGTTGGAACATGGTTAGTATCATAAACAACCACTTGGGTAACTAGGGAATAGGATGGCATTTTGGATGCATACCCTATTTTACCTGCTGGGAGGCAATATAATGGGACTCTTTCATAGTATGGTCCATGTGAATTCTTTTGGACATTCCCAAAGGAATGAAATATGACTGGGTGACTTTTGAGACTTCTACATATGGAGTGTTGCCCTCCTGTTCCTATACCAAACACATGGTCTGTATGTGGTATGAACTAAACAGTATAGCTTCCACATGTCCTGGTTGGTAACCTAGCACATGTCCTGGTTGGTAACCTAGCACATGTTCTGATTGGTAAACTAGCATATGTTCTGGTTGGTAACCTAGCATATGTCCTGGTTGGTAACCTAGCATATGTTCTGGTTGGTAACCTAGCACATGTCCTGGTTGGTAACCTAGCACATGTCCTGGTTGGTAACCTAGCATATGTTCTGGTTGGTAACCTAGCACATGTTCTGTTTGGTAACCTAGCACATGTCCTGGTTGGTAATCTAGCACATGTTCTGGTTGGTAACCTAGCACATGACCTGGTTGGTAACCTAGCACATGTTCTGATTGGTAACCAGGCACATGTTCTGTTTGGTAACCAAGCACATGTTCTGATTGGTAACCAAGCACATGTTCTGGTTGGTAACCAAGCACATGTTCTGATTTGTAACCAGGCACATGTTCTGATTGGTAACCTAGCACATGTTCTGACCAAATCAACTTCAAATAACTCAGACAGACAGAAAGGCACTTTGAGAGCCCGGAAGGTAAAAAATAAATATGGAAAGATCCAATATACTAAACTCAACACACTCCCATTTTCCCATACCATGAGTTAGGAAAGATAAAAATACAAATCAGGTAAAGACCCATTGGTCTGTCTAGGACAGGTCTGACATGGGCAGGTCTGATTAGGACAGGTCGGTCTGCCTAAGAAAGGGCTGACTAGGACAGGTCTGACCAGGACAGGTCTGACCAGGACAGGTCTGACTAGGACAGGTGTATCTAGGAAAGGTCTGACTAGGACAGGTCTGACTAGGAAAGGTCTAACTGGGACATATGTGTCTATGACAGGTCTGTCTATGACAGGTCTGTCTAGGAAAGGTCTGACTGGGACAGGTATATCTATGACAGGTCTGTCTAGGACAGGTCTGACTGGGACAGGTGTGTCTATGACAGGTCTGTCTAGGAAAGGTCTGACTGGGACAGGTGTCTCTATGACAGGTCTGTCTAGGACAGGTGTGTCTATGACTGGTCTGTCTAGGACAGGTCTGACTGGGACAGGCGTATCTATGACAGGTCTGTCTAGGAAAGGTCTGACTGGGACAGGTGTATCTATGACAGGTCTGTCTAGGACAGGTCTGACTGGGACAGGTGTCTCTATGACAGGTCTGTCTAGGACAGGTGTGTCTATGACTGGTCTGTCTAGGACAGGTCTGACTGGGAAAGGTCTGACTGGGACAGGTGATCTATGACAGGTCTGTCTAGGACAGGTGCTCTATGACTGGTCTGTCTAGGAAAGGTCTGACTGGGACAGGAATATCTAGGACAGGTCTGTCTAGGACAGGTCTGACTGGGACAGGTGTATCTATGACAGGTCTGTCTAGGAGAGGTGTATCTATGACTGGTCTGTCTAGGACAGGTCTGTCTAGGAAAGGTCTGACTGGGACAGGTGATCTATGACAGGTCTGTCTAGGACAGGTGAACTATGACTGGTCTGTCTAGGAAAGGTCTGACTGGGACAGGTGTATCTATGACTGGTCTGTCTAGGAAAGGTCTGTCTAGGACAGGTCTGACTGGGACAGGAATATCTAGGACAGGTATTCAGTTAGATGTTTTAACTGCTCCGTAAATGATTAGCCTTGTCTGCTGCAGTTTCCTGGGAACTATAAACCATTAGCCTGAGTAGACCTGAACCACGTGTCTCTATTCTCTACCACCCAGGGCTCCCTTATGGTGCACGCACACACCACACACACACACACACACACACACACACACACACACACACACACACACACACACACACACACACACACACACACACACACACACACACACACACACACACACATAGGGTTAGGAGCTTGTATTGTACTGTAGAAACGTGACACAAGATAGAGATTGAGTCTCTCTCGTTTTGAGGCGAAAGTGTGTTGGCTGTGTAAAGGTATACAGTGAGACATCTGTGTTGTGCGTGTGTGTAATGACTCAACAGTGTGTATCAACATTGGTCCCCCACCCAAAGGACATCAAGCCAGGGCCGGCACCCGAACGAATCAGTGGGACGGGCATTTGATTTCTATAGACGGGCCCGTTTTCATGGTAAAAAAAATATATATAATTGTGTGTATAAACATTATGGACAGTATATGAATAGAAACGGTGTGTACAGCAATAGTTATCTAGGATGAGCCATGACTAGAATACAATCTATACAGTTTATAAAGGGGGTAAAACAGTATGTAAACATTATTTTTTTATTTAGTTTACCTTTATTTTACTAGGCAAGTCAGTTAAGAACAAATTCTTATTTTCAATGACGGCCTAGGAACAGTGGGTTTAACTGCCTGTTCAAGGGCAGAACGACAGATTTGTACATTGTCAGCTCGGCGATTTGAACTTGCAACCTTTCGGTTAATAGTCCAACGCTCTAACCACTAGGCTACCCTGCCGCCCCACATTATTAAAGTGACCAGTGATCATTATTAAAATGACTATGTACATTGGGCAGCAGTGACTAAGGTTCAGGGCAGGGTACCGAGTGGAGACCTGCTAGTGGTGATTGTTTAACAGTCTGATTGGCTGGAGATAGAAGCTGTTTATCAGTCTCCTGGTCCCAGCTTCGATTCAACTGTACTCCTCCTTCTAGATGGTAGCAGGATGAACAGGCCGTGGCTCGGGTGGCTGAGGTCTTTGATGATCTTCTTGGACTTCCTGTGACACTGGGTGCTGTAGATGTCGTGGATGGCAGGCAGTGTGCCCCCGATGATTCGTTGGGCCGACCGAACCACCCTCTGGAAAGCCCTGCGGTTGTGGGCGGTGTAGTTGCCGTACCAGGCGCTGATACACCATTGAGAGCATCCTGTCAGGCTGTATCTGTAGTTTGTGAGGTTTATAGGTGCCAAGCCAAATTTCTTCAGCCTGCCGAGTTTGAAGAGACACTGTTGAACCTGCTTCACCACACTGTCTGTGTGAAGGGACTATCAGGTCGTCAGTGATGTGCACAGTTTGGAACTCGAAGCATTTGACCCTCTCCACTGCAGCCCCCCGTGTGGGGTTATTTTTGATGTTTTTTTTTCTCTTTCATTCTTTCTTTGACTTCCAGGATGTCGTAAATGATTCCTGTTACTTAAACCAGAGGAGAGGAGTGATCATATCAAGCCAAGTAACTCACTGGGTAGATGCGGTCTCGAAGGTCTTGTATTGCTCAGTTGCTTAGAGCAAGGTGCTTGCGATGCTGGGGTTGTGGGTTTGATTCCCGCTGGTGCCACCCATACGGAAATATCTGAAAGCACAAGTTGCCTTGAATGAAAGCGTCTGCTAAATGCCTTACTTATTATTACGTTGAAAGGTCCTGAGCTGGAAGCTAACTGTTCTCTATGGATCAATCTCATGCTGCATGTACGCCAGCCACTGCTGTATTTGAGCCACTAATGACAGAACGGTCTCCCAGTTTAGCATTTTGTATTAGCATTATAGTTACGGCTTGCTTGGGATCCAACACATCGGCTCTATTGGGCTCAGCTAGTCCAGAGAAAAGAGGTTGAACCGCAAGAAAGCGAAACGCAATATAGACTAAAATATAACATGTTTTTTTAATACTTTTCCTTTGTTGTTTTCATACATTGTAGGTTTTAAAACAGCACATTTGAAGATTGTCAGTAATAACAGATATGTCGCTACAGCCTCTGACAGTTTATTTGAGCCCTCTGGGATTTGAACCTCCAAGGAAATCTAGATTCCGCACCATCATTACATTTACGATCAATTCTGCACCATAATCTCATTTTGGTTGCTTTATTTACAGTAAATTCTGCACCATAATCTCATTTGGACTGCTTTATTTACAGTACATTCTGCACCATAATCTCATTTTGGTTGCTTTATTTACAGTAAATTCTGCACCATAATAACATTTTGGTTGCTTTATTTACAGTAAATTCTTCACCATAATCTCATTTTGGTTGCTTTATTTACAGTACATTCTGCACCATAATCTCATTTTGACTGCTTTATTTACAGTACATTCTGCACCATAATCTCATTTTGGCTGCTTTATTTACAGTACATTCTGCACCATAATCTCATTTTGACTGCTTTATTTACAGTAAATTCTGCACCATAATCTCATTTTGGTTGCTTTATTTACAGTAAATTCTGCACCATAATCTCATTTTGGTTGCTTTATTTACAGTAAATTCTGCACCATAATATCATTTTGGTTGCTTTATTTACAGTAAATTCTGCACCATAATATCATTTTGGTTGCTTTATTTACAGTACATTCTGCACCATAATCTCATTTTGTTTGCTTTATTTACAGTAAATTCTGCACCATAATTTCATTTTGGTTGTTTTACTTACAGTAAATTCTGCTCCATAATATCATTTTGGTTGCTTTATTTACAGTAAATTCTGCACCATAATATCATTTTGGTTGCTTTATTTACAGTAAATTCTGCACCATAATATCATTTTGGTTGTTTTATTTACATTCACCTATTCACACGTACCAACACAAACACACACACGGGTGTGATCATTCTACAGGGGTCCCTGTACCGGTGTGATTAGAACCGAGTATTTCAAGCATCCAGTTTCGAATGAAGCAACAATCAGCATTTGAGCTGTCCACACTGTTTTTTCAGAAACATTTTGCACAAACACAGTCCTTACAAAGTTTTGTCCAGAATGTTAACAGATGTTTAGGATGCAATGTCAAGACATTCACAGAAGTAGCTAAGGCATAACACAATCATCCAACCCGGAAAAATGTAGGCTACATTTGTCCTCGCGCTAACTGAGTAAAGATTAACAACAGTAGATAGATCAGTAGAACAGTAGATAGAACAGTAGACACAACAGTAGAACACTAGATACAACAGTAGATGAGAGTAGGTAGAACAGTAGATGATTGAGTCTGCAATACCAACATGTTTCAAGCAGACCACCATAGTTCCTGTGCCCAAGAACACAAAGGCGTTCTGCCTAAATGACTACAGACCCGTAGCACTCACGTCTGTAGCCATGAAGTGCTTTGAAAGGTTTGTCATGGATCACATCAACACCATTATCCCAGAAACCCTAGACCCACTACAATTTGCATACCGCCAAACAGATCCACAGATGATGCAATCTCTATTGCACCCCACACTGCCCTTTCCCACCTGGACAAAAGGAACACTTATGTGAGAATGCTATTAACTACAGCTCAGAGTTCATTGACTACAGCTCAGAGTTCAACACCATAGTACCCTCAAAGCTCATCACTAAGCTAAGGATCCTGGGACTAAACACCTCCCTCTGCAACTGGATCCTGGACTTCCTGACGGGCCTCCCCCAGGTGGTGAGGGTAGGTAACAACACACCTGTCACGCTGATCCTCAACACTGGAGCTCCCCAGGGGTGCGTGCTCAGTCCCCTCCTGTACTCCCTGTTCACCCAGGACTGCATGGCCAGGCACGACTCCAACACCATTAAGTTTGCAGACGACACAACAGTGGTAGGCCTGATCACTGACAACGACGAGACAGCCTATAGGGAGGAGGTCAGAGACCTGGCCGGGTGGTGCCAGAATAACAACCTATCCCTCAACGTAACCAAGAGTAAGGAGATGATTGTGGACTACAGGAAAAGGAGGACCGAGCACGCTCCCATTCTCATCGACGGGGCTGTAATGGAGCAGGTTGAGAGCTTCAAGTTCCTTGGTGTTCACATCAACAACAAACTAGAATGGTCCAAACACACCAAGACAGTCGTGAAGAGGGCATGACAAAGCCTATTCCCCATCAGAAAACTAAAAAGATTCGGCATGGGTCCTGAGATCCTCAAAGGGTGCAACAGCTGCAACATCGAGAGCGTCCTGACCGGTTGCATCACTGCCTGGTACGGCAATTGCTCGGCCTCTGACCGCAAGACACTTCAGATGGTAGTGCTTACGGCCCAGTACATCACTGGGGCTAAGCTGCTTGCCATCCAGGACCTCTATACCAGGTGGTGTCAGAGGAAGGCCCTAATAATTGTCAAAGACCCCAGCCACCCCAGTCATAGACTGTTCTCTCTACTACTGCATGGCAAGCGGTACCGGAGTGCCAAGTCTAGGTCAAAAAGGCTTCTCAACGGTTTTTACCCCCAAACCATAAGACTCCTGAACAGGTAATCAAATGGCTACCCAGACGATTTGCATTGTGATCCCCCCCCCCCCCACAATCCCACTTTTTACGCTGCTGCTACTCTCTGTTTATCATATCTGCATAGTCACTTTAACTATACATTCATGTACATACTACCTCAATTGGGCCGACCAACCAGTGCTCCCGCACATTGACGAACCGGGTTATCTGCATTGTGTCCCACCACCCACCAACCCCTCTTTACGCTACTGCTACTCTCTGTTCATCATATATGCATAGTCACTTTAACCATATGTACATGTACATACTACCTCAATCAGCCTGACTAACCGGTGACTATGTAGCCTCTCTACTTTTAAAGCCTCTTTACTGTATATAGCCTTTCTTTTTACTGTTGTTTTATTTCTTTACCTACCTATTGTTCACCTAATACCTTTATTGCACTAGGCTCATGTGACAAATTAACTTTAATTTGATTTGAGATAGAACAGTAGATACAACAGTAGATAGTAGAATAGATAGAACAGTAGATAGAACAGTAGATAGAACAGTAGAACAGTAGATATAACAGTAGAACAGCAGATAGAACAGTAGATATAACAGAAGAAAGAACACTAGATAGTACAATAGATAGAACAGTAGATAGAACAGTAGATAGAACAGTAGATAGATAACAGATAGAACAGTAGAACATTAGATATAACAGTAGATATAACAGAAGAAAGAACACTAGATAGTACAATAGATAGAACAGTAGATAGAACAGTAGAACATGACATAGAACAGTAGATATAACAGTAGATATAACAGTAGAACAGCAGATATAACAGTATATATAAAATTAGAACAGTAGATATAACAGTAGATATAACAGTAGAAGAACAGTAGATAGAACAGTAGATAGAACAGTAGAACATTACATAGAACAGTAGATATAACAGTAGAACAGTAGATACAACAGTAGATAGTAGAATAGATAGAACAGTAGATAGAACAGTAGATAGAACAGTAGAACAGTAGATATAACAGTAGAACAGCAGATAGAACAGTAGATATAACAGTAGAACAGCAGATAGAACAGTATATATAAAATTAGAACAGTATAACAGTAGATATAACAGTAGAACAGTAGATATAACAGAAGAAAGAACACTAGATAGTACAATAGATAGAACAGTAGATATAACAGTAGAACATTACATAGAACAGTAGATATAACAGTAGAACAGTAGATATAGCAGTAGAACAGTATATAGAACAGTAGATAGAACAGTAGAACAGTACATATAACAGTAGAACAGCAGACAGAACAGTAGATATAACAGTAGAACATCAGATAGAACAGTATATATAAAATTAGAACAGTATAACAGTAGATATAACAGTAGAACAGTAGATAGAACAGAAGAAAGAACACTAGATAGTACAATAGATAGACCAGTAGATAGAACAGTAGAACATTACATAGAACAGTAGATATAACAGTAGAACAGTATATAGAACAGTAGATAGAACAGTAGAACAGTAGATATAACAGTAGAACAGTAGATATAACAGTAGATATAACATTAGACCAGTAGATAGAACAATATATATAAAATTAGAACAGTAGAACAGTAGATAGAACAGTAGAACATATTAGATATAACAGTAGAACAATAGATAGAACAGTAGATAGAACAGTAGAACATTACATAGAACAGTAGATCTATCATTAGAACAGTAGAACAGTAGATAGAACAGTAGATATAACAGTAGAACAGTAGATAGAACAGTAGATATAACATTAGAACAGTAGAACAGTAGATATAACAGTAGAACAGTAGATAGAACAGTAGAACAGTAGATATAACAGTAGAACAGTAGATATAACATTAGAACAGTAGACAGAACAATAGAACAGTAGATAGAACAGAAAAACAGTAGATAGAACATTATACTAGTAGATAGAACAGTAGAACAGTAGACAGAACAGTATAATAGTAGGTAGAACATTATAATAGTAGATAGAACAGTAGAACAGTAGACAGAACAGTATAATAGTAGATAGAACAGTATAATAGTAGATAGAACAGTAGATAGAACGTTAGAACAGTAGATATAACAGTAGATATAACATTAGAACAGTAGATAGAACAGTAGATATAACAATAGATAGAACAATAGATAGAACAGTAGAACAGTAGATAGACTGTTCTACCATTCTAACAGTTGATAGAACAGTAGATAAAACAGTCTAACAGTAGATAGAACAGTAGATATAACAGTAGAACAGTATATAGAACAGTAGATAGAACAGTATAACAGTAGATAGAACAGTATAACAGTAGATAGAACAGTATAACAGTAGATAGAACAGTAGACAGAACAGTAGATATAACAGTCTAACAGTAGATAGAACAGTAGATAGAACAGTCTAACAGTAGATAGACTGTTCTACCATTCTAACAGTAGATAGAACAGTAGACAGAACAGTATAATAGTAGATAGAACAGTAGATAGAACAGTAGATAGATCAGTATTATGGTCCAGTAGATAGCTCAGTTGGTAGAGCAGTGGCGAACAGTAACAGTAGCCAGGTAGTGGGTAGATTAGGGAACACCCATACGTAGAATGTATAACTAGTAAGTAGATATAACAGTAGATAAAAGCGTCTGCTAAATGGCATATATTATGATATTATATTATAGATATAACAGTAGAACAGTAGAACAGTATATATAACAGTAGATAGAACAGTAGAACAGTAGATAGAACAGTAGATAGAACAGTATATATAACAGTAGATAGATCAGTATATATAACAGTAGATATAACAGTATATATAACAGTAGATATAACAGTATATATAACAGTAGATAGATAGATCAGTATATATAACAGTAGATATAACAGTATATATAACAGTAGATATAACAGTATATATAACAGTAGATATATATAACAGTATATATAACAGTAGATATAACAGTAGATATAACAGTATATATAACAGTAGATATAACAGTATATATAACAGTAGATATAACAGTAGATATAACAGTATATATAACAGTAGATATAACAGTATATATAACAGTATATATAACAGTAGATATAACAGTATATATAACAGTATATATAACAGTAGATATAACAGTAGATATAACAGTATATATAACAGTATATATAACAGTAGATATAACAGTATATATAACAGTAGATATAACAGTAGATATAACAGTATATATAACAGTATATATAACAGTATATATAACAGTAGATATAACAGTATATATAACAGTAGATATAACAGTAGATATAACAGTATATATAACAGTAGATATAACAGTAGATATAACAGTATATATAACAGTAGATATAACAGTATATATAACAGTAGATATAAAAGTAGATATAACAGTATATATAACAGTAGATATAACAGTAGATATAACAGTAGATATAACAGTAGATATAACAGTATATATAACAGTAGATATAACAGTATATATAACAGTAGATATAACAGTAGATATAAAAGTAGATATAACAGTAGATATAACAGTAGATATAACAGTATATATAACAGTAGATATAACAGTATATATAACAGTAGATATAACAGTATATATAACAGTATATTTAACAGTAGATGTAACAGCAGGTAGAACAGTAGAACAGTAGGTAGAACAGTAGAACAGTAGGTAGAACAGTAGGTAGAACAGTAGAACAGTAGATATAACAGTATATTTAACAGTAGATATAACAGGAGATATAACAGTATATTTAACAGTAGATAAAACAGTAGATTTCACAGTATAACAGTAGATGTAACAGTAGGTAGAACAGTAGAACAGTAGGTAGAACAGTAGATCGAACAGTATAACAGTGGATAGAACAGTAGGTAGAACAGTAGAACAGTACATATAACAGTGGATAGAACAGTAGATAGAGCAGTAGAACAGTAGGTAGAACAGTATAACAGTGGATAGAAGATAGTTAGGTACTGCAATACCAATGTTCCTTTTAGGAGTGTAAATTCTACAAAAAATAATCATATAGATTGTCATGTTTCTTGATTAGATCAAATCTAATGAGATACACTATGAAACAACCCCCAAAATATATTCACTCTCCTTCCCCATATGTTCTCTTTCCTTCGCTTCTTAAGGCTTTATTCCTGGTTCCGTGTGATCTTATGAGCCCTTCCAGGTCGCACAAGCCAAGGCTTCTTACTTTTATTATATGATTCAAGGGCTCGTACGTTTCCAGCTTTCCTTTGAGTCTGGCCTTCCGATTGAACTGACAGAGAGACAGCTGAGCTGTGTTTCCCCTGATATGTGCTGACGGACACGCACACGCACACACGCACGCACACACACACACACACACACACACACACACACACACACGCACGCACGCACGCACGCACGCACACACACACACACACACACACACACACCCTTGAGTTCTGATGTGTACTTTCACAGTAGGTAAACACCCTCTCCACCATTAATCTTCTGTACTTCCTAAACCCTTCTTCTTTAACTTCTCCCTTCCTCTTTGTCTTCCCAGAATCTTCAATAGCCAACTTCCTTTAACCATCTCCTTCTCCTTCACCTCTTCTCCGCCTCCCCTTCCTCCTCCTCTAACTCCTCCTCCTCCTTCTCCTCCTCTATCGCCTCCTCTATCTCCCCTTCGTTGTCCTCCTCCTCTTCCTCCTCCACTATTTCCTCCTCTATCTCCTCTTTCTCCTCCTCCATCTACCCTAATATCTCCTCCTCCTTTGCCTCCTCCTCCTCTATCTCCCCTTCGTTGTCCTCCTCCTCCTCCTCCTCCACTATTTCCTCCTTTATCTCCTCTTTCTCCTCCTCCTCCATCTACCCTTATATCTCCTCCTCCTCTATCCCCTGTAACCCATCCTCCTTTTTCTCCTCCTCCTCTATGTCCTCCTCCTCCTCCTCATCTACCTTCTGCTCTATCTCCTCCTGCTCTTCCTCCTCCTTCACCTCCTCCTCCACTTCCTCATCCTTAACCCTTGGATCCCGGAGGTGCTAATGTGTGACTGGGATTATTTATATAATGTTCTAAATGGTCTAGAATGTAAAGAACAGGAACCCAACTAGGAGAAATGAGTTCTATGATCATTTGTAAATTGTGAGCATGCACACAGAGTTAAGGGGGTAACTGGGTGTGGACATCAAAGGCTTGATTGTAGATCTCCTATCAGAGACGTGGAAACACACACACCCACACACACACACACACACACACACACACACACACACACACACACACACACACACACACACACACACACACACACACACACACACACACACACACACACACACACACACACACACACACACACACACACACACACACACACACACACACACCTACTCATGTGTTCTAAGGCAGGCTGTTATAATCCAAGTCATGATGGTGATTCCCCACAGCGTCCACACACAGCATGCCAGTCAATGGAGAGAGAGAGAGAGAGAGAGAGAGAGAGTTCACAGAATATCTCTTCAGATTCACAGTATATGATAGGACTCGAGACTGGACCTGTGTTTGTGTGTCTGGTCTTAGGAGATAGTACATCTCCCTTCTGACAAAATGATGTTGGTGATTTTCCAGATATAATGAAGTAACAAAGGTGTTGTTTGTACAATGAGAAAAACTGATAACCAGGAATAAGATGAATGTCCTAAAGTGTGGGTTTCTTTCTCAGAATGGAATTAAAGTTCAGTGGAAAACACATAGGAGGGACATAGAGAGACCTGGGGGAGAGATAGATAAGATACCACCTGTCATTTTCCGTTTGGATATTGTCATCTATCACACGCTCATACACAGCACTCATATACTCACATGAAACCTACAGTATGGTGGCCTACAGGTTAAAACACACAACGTAACGTCAAGCAGACGACAGATAAACACACAACGTAACGTCAAGCAGACGACAGATAAACCCACAACGTAACGTCAAGCAGACGACAGATAAACACACAACGTAACGTCAAGCAGACGACAGATAAACACACAACGTAACGTCAAGCAGACGACAGATAAACACACAACGTAACGTCAAGCAGACGACAGATAAACACACAACGTAACGTCAAGCAGACGACAGATAAACACACAACGTAAAGCCAAGCAGAGAACAGGGCCAAGATAAACACACAACTTAACGACAGGGCTAAGATAAAATGGAAGACATTTGAGAAGAGAGTGAGAAATATGACTCTCAGTTAGATAAGCATCTGAATGTGTCTGCTTACAAGAAGGAAACTCATCAGGGAGTTTTATATGATGTGGACGGGACGCTCTGTGTTGAGGAGGAGCTGACAACAAGAATGTTTGTAAAGGCGAGGGTGTGTGTGTGTGTGTGTGTGTGTGTGTGTGTGTGTGTGTGTTTGGTTGTGTGTGTGTGCATTTGTGTCTGTTTTTGAAGAGGTGGGGGGCAATTTACAAGAGCCGGCAGCGGTAGCACTTAACATTAGAATGTCAGGAGAAAACAGATAAGCCTCATCTGTCATTGGCTTCGTCCGTCACAGCCTTGTTTGTGATTGGTTGAAGAGAGCTGATGCCCGGTGCTGTCGTCGGGAGCTGACAGCTGACGAGTTAATCCTTGTCTCTTGAGCCCTGACCTCTCCTGAGTGTCTATTCACCTTTGACCTTTTTAAAAGTCAGGGTCAACTGACAGTTTTGCGGAAATAATTTCCCACAGCCACAGTTCTACAATCAGCTTTCTCTCCCGAGTGCTAACCTTAAGTTTGAGGGGGATACAACACAACTGACCTTAGGTCAGCGTCTAAGGCCAACTGCTCTGTTGATGACAGACAGGGTCAACCCCGACCTTGACACCACTGCCTTGTAACCATTACCTTGAAACCAATACCTTGTAATCGATGCCTTGTAACCATTACCTTGAAACCACTGCCTTGTAACCATTACCTTGTAATCATTACCTTGTAACCATTACCTTGTAACCATTACCTTGTAACCTATCCTTTGTAACCATTACCTTGTAACCAATCCTTTGTAACCATTACCTTGTAACCATTACCTTGTAACCAATCCTTTGTAACCATTACCATGTAACCACTACCTTGTAACCAATCATTTGTAACCATTACCTTGTAACCAATCCTTTGTAACCATTACCTTGTAACCAATCCTTTGTAACCATTACCATGTAACCACTACATTGTAACCATTACCTTGTAACCATTACCTTGTAACCATTACCTTGTAACCAATACCTTGTAACCATTACCTTGTAACCATTACCTTGTAACCATTACCATGTAACCACTACCTTGTAACCACTACCGTGTAACCACTACCTTGTAACCATTACCATGTAACCATTACCTTGTAACCACTACCTTGTAACCATTACCTTGTAACATTACCATGTAACCACTACCTTGTAACCATTACCTTGTAACCATTACCTTGTAACCATTACCTTGTAACCAATCCTTCGTAACCATTACCATGTAACCACTACCTTGTAACCAATCCTTTGTAACCATTACCTTGTAACCATTACCTTGTAACCAATCCTTTGTAACCATTACCTTGTAACCAATCCTTTGTAACCATTACCATGTAACCACTACCTTGTAACCAATCCTTTGTAACCATTACCTTGTAACCAATCCTTTGTAACCATTACCTTGTAACCATTACCTTGTAACCACTACCTTGTAACCATTACCTTGTAACCAATCCTTTGTAACCATTACCTTGTAACCAATCCTTTGTAACCATTACCATGTAACCATTACCTTGTAACCATTACCTTGTAACCACTACCTTGTAACCAATCCTTTGTAACCATTACCTTGTAACCATTACCTTGTAACCACTACCGTTTAACCATTACCTTGTAACCACTACCTTGTAACCATTACCTTGTAACCATTACCATGTAACCACTACCTTGTAACCACTACCGTGTAACCACTACCTTGTAACCATTACCATGTAACCATTACCTTGTAACCACTACCTTGTAACCATTACCTTGTAACCAATCCTTCGTAACCATTACCATGTAACCACTACCCTGTAACCAATCCTTTGTAACCATTACCTTGTAACCAATCCTTTGTAACCATTACCTTGTAACCAATCCTTTGTAACCATTACCTTGTAACCATTACCTTGTAACCAATCCTTTGTAACCATTACCATGTAACCACTACCTTGTAACCAATCCTTTGTGACCATTACCTTGTAACCAATCCTTTGTAACCACTACCTTGTAACCACTACCTTGTAACCACTACCTTGTAACCATTACCATGTAACCACTACCTTGTAACCAATCCTTTGTAACCATTACCTTGTAACCAATCCTTTGTAACCATTACCTTGTAATCATTACCTTGTAACCACTACCTTGTAACCATTACCTTGTAACCACTACCTTGTAACCATTACCTTGTAACCAATCCTTTGTAACCATTACCTTGTAATCATTACCTTGTAACCATTACCTTGTAACCATTACCTTGTAACCAATCCTTTGTAACCATTACCTTGTAACCAATCCTTTGTAACCATTACCTTGTAACCATTACCTTGTAATCATTACCTTGTAACCACTACCTTGTAACCAATCCTCTGTAACCATTACCTTGTAACCATTACCTTGTAATCATTACCTTGTAACCATTACCTTGTAACCATTACCTTGTAACCACTACCTTGTAACCATTACCTTGTAATCATTACGGAGAAAGATACGGTTGCCAGATTGAATCTCTGAGCCAACAAGGTGAAAGATAAGGTTGCCAGTTTTAATCCCTGAGCCAACAAGGTGTACGATAAGGTTGCCAGTTTGAATCCCTGAGCCAACAAGGTGAAAGATAAGGTTGCCAGTTTTAATCCCTGAGCCAACAAGGTGAACGATAAGGTTGCCAGTTTGAATCCCTGAGCCAACAAGGTGAAAGATAAGGTTGCCAGTTTGAATCCCTGAGCCAACAAGGTGAAAGATAAGGTTGCCAGTTTGAATCCCTGAGCCAACAAGGTGAAAGATAAGGTTGCCAGTTTGAATCCCTGAGCCAACAAGGTGAAAGATAAGGTTGCCAGTTTGAATCCCTGAGCCAAGAAGGTGAAAGATAAGGTTGCCAGTTTGAATCCCTGGGCCAACAAGGTGAAAGATAAGGTTGCCAGTTTGAATCCCTGAGCCAACAAGGTGAAAGATAAGGTTGCCAGTTTGAATCCCTGAGCCAACAAGGTGAAAAATCGTCTGCCATTCTGCCCTTGAGAAAGACAGTTTACGCCCTACAACAACTCCCCGGACGCCCCCACCTCTCTTATTCAAAGGGGTTGGGTTAAAAGTGAATGTCAAGTTTCATATAAATATATTTCGCTGTGCAACTACAGCGTGTATTGTTATTACTAACGATTATTCCTTATCAATGCTTGTATTATATGAGGCATTTTCTCAGTTTTGTTTTTCTTCGGCTTTTCTTAGTCTTAATGTAACGGCGTTCTTCGTTTGTCAAAAGAGAGTCGGACCGAAATGCAGCGTAATGGTTACTCATGTCTTTAATGAACAAAGATCGTGATACATGAAATAACTTAACAAATACGAAAACAACAAACAGAACGTGAAACCTATTACAGCCTATCTGGTGATACTACACAGAGACAGGAACAATCACCCACAAAATACAAAGCGAAACCCAGGCTACCTAAATACGGTTCCCAATCAGAGACAACGAGAATCACCTGACTCTGATTGAGAACCGCCTCAGGCAGCCAAACCTATACAACACCCCTACTCAGCCGCAATCCCAATAATACAAAAACCCCAATACGAAATACAACAACATAAACCCATGTCACACCCTGGCCTGACCAAATATATAACGAAAACACAAAATACAATGACCAAGGCGTGACACTTAATTACAACTTTATCCAAAGTTTATCAATCAGCTCATAGGAATATCTCTCAGGAAGACAAAAGATATCACTGCTCACAACATCAAATCTCTGTCCTTTTTCCATGTCTGTCCAGCCTTTCTCTAGTCTTTGACAACAGACGGACTATAGTCATGTGTTTTCATCTGACATCATGTATTCTTTGCCAGTAGTATAGTGTATTATAGTCATGTGTTTTCATCTGTCATCATGTATTCTTTGCCAGTAGTATAGTTTATTGTACCGTGTGTTTTTCCTTCTACTGATCCCGAAGTTTCCCCAATATCACTATATCAGATTATTTCCCTTTACATGTCTAATAAAAACCTAACAGCAAAAAACCTGACATTTTAAAGTGGAATTATAACTTTAATTAGATATGTTTCCTTCCACTTCCTTCTTTCGTTCCTTCCTTCCTTCCACAGCGATTCAGTGAAATGTTTTGGATCTTGTTAAATGATAATTTAAAGCAGCTATAAATTGCTAATACATTTTTACCTTTAATATAACTTCCATTTTTAGCCCATAAAATGTTTTTTATTTTTATTTTTTAAATACCTTAACATTCTGTATTTTGAGAGGTTTCAGAAACTTTAATTCAAAGGAATGAACTTTCCTCCTTTCTTTGAAATCTCTTCAATCTGCCACACACGTCGTTAAAGTGCCTAATGGTTTTGGGCCAAGCGTTTATGAGGTCGGAATAGAACACAGAGCAGGATGGAACTTCAGAACAGAATGAACCTGTTGTGGAGGCTGACACTGACCTGCCTGACACACAGAGACAGACAGAGGCAGCCTCAGAGCCCCTTTTCCCCTCCTTTAAAAGAGGTCAGAGCAGGATAGAACCTCAGAACAGAATGAACCTGTTGTGGAGGCTGACACTGACCTGCCTGACACACAGAGACAGACAGAGGCAGCCTCAGAGCCCCTTTTCCCCTCCTTTAAAAGAGGTCAGAGCAGGATAGAACTTCAGAACAGAATGAACCTGTTGTGGAGGCTGACACTGACCTGCCTGACACACAGAGACAGACAGAGGCAGCCTCAGAGCCCCTTTTCCCCCTCCTTTAAAAGAGGTCAGAGCAGGATAGAACCTCAGAACAGAATGAACCTGTTGTGGAGGCTGACACTGACCTGCCTGACACACAGAGACAGACAGAGGCAGCCTCAGAGCCCCTTTTCCCCCTCCTTTAAAAGAGGTCAGAGCAGGATAGAACCTCAGAACAGAATGAACCTGTTGTGGAGGCTGACACTGACCTGCCTGACACACAGAGACAGACAGAGGCAGCCTCAGAGCCCCTTTTCCCCTCCTTTAAAAGAGGTCAGAGCAGGATAGAACCTCAGAACAGAATGAACCTGTTGTGGAGGCTGACACTGACCTGCCTGACACACAGAGACAGACAGAGGCAGCCTCAGAGCCCCTTTTCCCCTCCTTTAAAAGAGGTCAGAGCAGGATAGAACCTCAGAACAGAATGAACCTGTTGTGGAGGCTGACACTGACCTGCCTGACACACAGAGACAGACAGAGGCAGCCTCAGAGCCCCTTTTCCCCTCCTTTAAAAGAGGTCAAAGAAGGATTAGAACACAATGATAGTTAGGTGAAGTTCCTCTCTGTTGACGTGCCAACCACTGTAACCAAGGGCAAGTGCTAGAAACGCCATGATTGGTTGTTCGACTGAGCCAAATTCAACCAATGACAGTCATGCCTGGGAAAGTTTGGCCCATAATGACAGATGGGACTGAGAGACACTGGCTCCATCACTGGGCGGGAAGATTCCACAAAGGAGAGAAGAGGAGATTGATTCTTCCTCCTAGATTTCAATGGCTAAATACCAGAACGGTCCACTCAACACTCAAAGAGGTTGTTTTGACGTCTAAGAGGTCATCTGAGTTTGTTCCTTCTACTAAGAGAGGGTGATGCCTTTAGGTCAGCTAGTGGTCTGTTAGAGAGACAGAGAGAGAGAGATAGAGAGAGGTGAAAGAGAGAAAAGGAGAGAGAAAGACAGAGCGAGAGAGAGAGAGAGAAAAGGAGAGAGAACGACAGAGAGAGAGAGGTGACAGAGAGAAAGAGAGAAAAGGAGAGAGAAAGACAGAGAGAGAGAAAGAGAGAAATGGAGAGAGAAAGAGAGTGAGAGAGAGAGAGAGAAAAGGAGAGAGAAAGACAGAGGGAGAGAAGGAGAGAAAGGAGAGAGAAAGAGAGTGAGAGAGAGAGAGAAAAGGAGAGAGAAAGACAGAGAGAGAGAGAGAGAGAGAGAGAGAGAGAGAGAGAGAGAGAGAGCGGTGACAGAGAGAAAGAGAGAAAAGGAGAGAGAAAGACAGAGAGAGAGAGAAAGAGAGAAAAGGAGAGAGAAAGACAGAGTGAGAGAGAGAGAGAAAGACAGAGAGAGAGAGAACGAGAAAGGGAAAGTGAGGCAGGGGGGAAGGTGAGGGAGAAAAGGTGATCCTTTGTTTGAAATGTCCGTTAGAGGGATTAAGTTTAAACATGTTGACTATTTGAATCAGAAAGCCTTGTTTTGACTGCTCTGGAGTCATGAGGTGGGAGACAACTGTGATGGAAGTCAATGGAAGTCAACTGTGTGGCTGGGACATGGACTCAGCTGAGTTCAGTTGTTCAGAGTTGCTTCAAAGGGAAGACTGTCAATGCCTCACTTTCCAATCCAGGTGCAGCTACAAACACAGCGCTGGCCAGTGATATCCTAGCTAGCATGGGTACCAGACTGCTTCTACATTCAACAAACAGGCGGGCACTTCAGGTGAGTTATGTCCTCTTGGTTCGGAGCAACAGAATGTATTCTTTATGAAGATATGATATATATATATATATATATTGCATTACGTACTGTAAGTGTCGACTCTTGGCCTGGGGACTTTGGAATACATTCAGAAGCAATCTGGAAAAGAACAAGAGCATATTCAAGCACTGTGGCTCCATTAACTTATGGAGAGAGAGAAAGGGATGCCTTACCATTTACCATTGAAATTGAACGTTACATACTCGTCACATACATACTATGAGCTGACAAGTTAAAACATCTGTTGTTCTGCCCCTGAGCAAGGCCGTTACATTTTTTATTTATTTATTTGACCTTTATTTTACTAATAAGAACAAATTCTTATTTTCAATGATGGCCTAGGAACAGTGGGTTAACTGCCTGTTCAGGGGCAGAACGACAGATTTGTACATTGTCAGCTCGGGGATTTGAACTTGCAACCTTCCGGTTACTAGTCCAACTCGCTAACCACTAGGCTACCCTGCCACCCCACTGTTCCCTGTGGACGTGGATGTCGATTAAGGAAGCCCCCCCGTACCTCTGATTCAGAGGGGTTAAATGCGGAAGACACATTTCAGTTGAATGCATTCAGTTGTACAACTGACTAGGTATCTCCCTTTCCCTTTCCTGTGCCCTTTATCCCTCTATTCCAAGCAGGTCCAAGCATACAGCAGTAGCAGTAGCTAGTATTTCACTGTACCAATGAAATCAACAGAAAGGTTACAGAAACCCTGTAGCTTCCCAGCAGAGCAGAGATGAATTGAATTTCTCAGTACAATAGTATCTCAATAGGATCAGGCCCAAGCGGCAGCTAATTCCCAGGGCCACCCACACAATTCATTCATTACCTCGCTTACTTGCAAAGGCTAATCATCATCTCTCTCTCTCTCGCTCCCTCTCTCTCTCTCTCTCTGGCACTCTGTTCTTTCTGTTCAGCCTTGTTGAAATAAACATGTAGGGGGCCGTGTTTTACTTTCACAAGTAGCAACTTGTCGGGTAACCCCCCCCCCACACACACACACACACCTTCGACCCCATCCCCCCTCCAAACACCTCTCTCTCTGAGAACAATGAAGTCCTATTGGCTCATCTGCCAGTAGGATAGGGAGATTATGTGCACCGTGAACCAGGGCTTTTCATTGTTTCAGGGCTTTTCATTGTTCCAGGGCTTTTCATTGTTCCAGGGCTTTTCATTGTTCCAGGGCTTTTCATTGTTCCAGGGCTTTTCATTGTTCCAGGGCTTTTCATTGTTCCAGGGCTTTTCATTGTTCCAGGGCTTTTCATTGTTCCAGGGCTTTTCATTGTTCCAGGGCTTTTCATTGTTCCAGGGCTTTTATTGTTCCAGGGCTTTTCATTGTTCCAGGGCTTTTCATTGTTCCAGGGCTTTTCATTGTTCCAGGGCTTTTCATTGTTCCAGGGCTTTACATTGTTCCAGGGCTTTACATTGTTCCAGGGCTTTTATTGTTCCAGGGCTTTTATTGTTCCACAGTGTTTCTGGGTTTATCCCTTTAAATAAACTAAAAATAAAGAGTTTGTTCCCCAGTAATCTGCCAGTTAGGCCTAGAACATGCAGGAAGAACAACTTGAATGGAACTGATTCAGCGTTTGAAGGAACATTTTAGGATGGGGAATTCCCAACCGGAATGCGTAATGTTATGCAAGGCCGACCGTTGTGTTGTTGAGTTCAGGTACAGTAACTTGTTTCAACACTCAAATCTTACAGATGGTAGGATATTTCCAAAATAAATTCCCCATTAATCCTTGAAGCCTGTAGTAGTTTACAGTAACTCAATGATAGTTGTTTACAGTAACTCAACGATAGCAGTTTACAGTAACTCAATGATAGTAGTTTACATTAACTCAATGATAGTTGTTTACAGTAACTCAATGATAGTTGTTTACAGTAACTCAATGATAGTAGTTTACAGTAACTCAATGGTAGTTGTTTACAGTAACTCAATAATAGTCTTGGGGGAATGCGTGCACATCCGAGTGTAAAGACCGCTCTGACGCATTGAGAAAGCAAAACAAAATTATATTTTTTCTCTCTCCAATACTCTACTGTTAGGATGAGATCAGTGGACTACTTAAACTACGATCTGAACCCTTCCCTTGCCTTTCAGCACAGCTGGAGTTTACAGAAGCCACACTGGCGACTAGACCACAATGGTTGAGGAGTGACATCGTAATGCTGTCTGTTACGTGAGTCGGGGTACCCACGAACTTTAGCGTGACCTTACTGTACTAACAGTGTCCAAACCTGCCCTCACTCATTAGAATCTTAATTGATTTACAGTATGTCATTATTTCAAGCAGCCCGAAACAGATGAAATAAACAGACTTGTTGTTGCATCTCCTGTTTTGTTATTGTCCGTCTCCTCTATGTACAGGTGGAGTTAGTAACCTGAAACACCTGATCCTGACGTACCGGTGCATAGCGGGTCCCAGGTGCTAGCTTACATCAGAAGGAGTACAGACCCGACTGGCTGGCTATAGACTCACCATCCCTCCTCAACCCCCAGCTATGTGAGGAATGGGTTTTTTAATTAACTTGTTTTTTCTCTCTTTCTTTTCCAGCCGTATATGTACAGCGGACTGCTCTACCTGAAAGATTTGTGGAGAGTATTTTTTTTTTTTTTTAAGAATGCGTGTAAGGAAGAAAAATATTTCCCTCTGGGGTTATCAGATTTCCAGACGTGCTGTAGTGTAGGCTACCCTCCTCCTTTCTCTTGCTGCTACCGTACACCACTCCTCATCCTCCAACACAGCTGGTACTGTACTCCTCTGCTCCTCATCCACCAACACAGCTGGTACTGTGCTCCTCATCCACCAACACAGCTGGTACTGTACTGCCTGTCTCCCAACACAGCTGGTACTGTACTCCTCATCCCCCAACACAGCTGGTACTGTACTGCCTGTCTCCCAACACAGCTGGTACTGTACTGCCTGTCTCCCAACACAGCTGGTACTGTGCTCCTCATCCACCAACACAGCTGGTACTGTACTGCCTGTCTCCCAACACAGCTGGTACTGTACTGCCTGTCTCCCAACACAGCTGGTACTGTACTCCTCATCCCCCAACACAGCTGGTACTGTACTGCCTGTCTCCCAACACAGCTGGTACCGTGCTCCTCATCCCCCAACACAGCTGGTACTGTACTCCTCTGCTCCTCATCCACCAACACAGCTGGTACTGTACTCCTCATCCCCCAACACAGCTGGTACTGTACTGCCTGTCTCCCAACACAGCTGGTACCGTGCTCCTCATCCTCCAACACAGCTGGTACTGTACTCCTCTGCTCCTCATCCACCAACACAGCTGGTACTGTGCTCCTCATCCACCAACACAGCTGGTACTGTACTGCCTGTCTCCCAACACAGCTGGTACTGTACTCCTCATCCCCCAACACAGCTGGTACTGTACTGCCTGTCTCCCAACACAGCTGGTACCGTGCTCCTCATCCCCCAACACAGCTGGTACTGTACTCCTCTGCTCCTCATCCCCCAACACAGCTGGTACTGTACTGCCTGTCTCCCAACACAGCTGGTGCTGTACTCATCTGCTCCTCATCCCCCAAAACAGCTAACTGGTACTGTGCTCCTCATCCCCCAACACAGCTGGTACTGTACTGCCTGTTTCCCAACACAGCTAGTACTGTACTCCGCTACTCCCCATCCCCCAACACAGCTAGCTGGTACTGTGCTCCTCATCCCCCAACACAGCTGGTACTGGGCTCCTCATCCCCCAACACAGCTGGTACTGTACTGCCTGTCTCCCAACACAGCTGGTACTGTGCTCCTCATCCCCCAACACAGCTGGTATTGTACTGCCTGTCTCCCAACACAGCTTGTATTGTGCTCCTCATCCCCCAACACAGCTGGTACTGTACTCCTCTGCTCCTCATCCCCCAACACAGCTGGTACTGTACTGCCTGTCTCCCAACACAGCTGGTACTGTACTCCTCTGCTCCTCCTCCCCTAACACAGCTGGTACTGTACTCCTCTGCTCCTCATCCCCCAACACAGCTGGTACTGTACTGCCTGTCTCCCAACACAGCTGGTACTGTACTCCTCTGCTCCTCATCCCCCAGCACAGCTGGTACTGTACTGCCTGTTTCCCAACACAGCGGGTACTGTACTCCGCTACTCCCCATCCCCCAACACAGGTGGTACTGTGCTCCTCATCCCACAACACAGCTGGTACTGTGCTCCTCATCCCCCAACAGAGCTGGTACTGCACTGCCTGTCTCCCAACACAGCTGGTACTGCCTGTCTACCAACACAGCTGGTACTGTACTCCTCTGCTCCTCATCCCCTAACACAGCTGGTACTGTACTCCTCTGCTCCTCATTCCCTAACACAGCTGGTACTGTACTTTCCATCCACCAACACAGCTGGTAGGGTACACGCTACCACCAGTTTTAGAGAGGAAGCTCTTGCTCTAGTTCTGACCAGTTATTTATCAGTAGCCTGACCAGGATGTTACAACGACAACACTAATGTCTCTGGTCCTGAATGAGAGAGGGAGGTATTTTAACAGGCTGATGAATGAAGCACAGCATGCACTGCTGGACTGGACAAGAACAAAGTGACACAACTTTACCCTCCTTCCCTAAGTAGCGCATCTTGGTAGTCATTTTAGTTTTATTTTAGGGCCGTAGCTCTAAAATATTTTAGGGCCGTAGCTTTAGGGCCGTAGCTTTAGGGCCGTAGTTTTAGGGCCGTAGCTTTAGGGCCGTAGCTCTAAAATGTTTTAGGGCCGTAGCTTTAGGGCCGTAGCTCTAAAATGTTTTAGGGCCGTAGCTTTAGGGCCGTAGCTCTAAAATATTTTAGGGCCGTAGCTTTAGGGCCGTAGCTTTAGGGCCGTAGCTTTAGGGCCGTAGCTTTAGGGCCGTAGCTCCGTCACTGAGGCGGAGAGAGGATCATTTCAAGGGAAGTTCCGGCCAGCCACATGCACCTGGGTGTATTTTAATATCTCGTGGTATGTCAATCTGGAGTTTAAAGAGATGGTTTTATCTACTCATCTATCCTCTGGGCGCTGTCTCAACCAGCCCTACTTTTTTTAGGTTTTAAGGTTTATTGAGCCTCCCGTTCCCTGCTTCTGGTTTTCAAACGACGTAACATTAAACGACTTGACTGTGGTGGGTCCTCTTGCCTGGCTGTCTGTTTAACGCATCTACACAGCAGACTCCATGCTAACCCACTAGACTCAATGACAGGGGTCAGTTTGTGCTAAATGTTCAATGTCAAGCTTAAAGGGGCAATCCGCAGTTGAAACATTTAAAAAAAAAAGCATTCTACATGCCCTTGTTTCGGTAAAAAAGCTGAGGAATGGTGTGGGAGAAATGTTCAAATTCATAGACAGAGCTATGGATGCAGGGATTGACCCCACCTCCCCTATGGATGCAGGGATTGACCCCACCTCCCCTATGGATGCAGGGATTGACCCCACCTCCCCTATGGATGCAGGGATTGACCCCACCTCCCCTATGGATGCAGGGATTGACCCCACCTCCCCCATGGATGCAGGGATTGACCCCACCTCCCCTATGGATGCAGGGATTGACCCCACCTCCCCTATGGATGCAGGGATTGACCCCACCTCCCCTATGGATGCAGGGATTGACCCCACCTCCCCTATAGATGCAGGGATTGACCCCACCTCCCCTATGGATGCAGGGATTGACCCCACCTCCCCTATGGATGCAGGGATTGACCCCACCTCCCCTATGGATGCAGGGATTGACCCCACCTCCCCTATAGATGCAGGGATTGACCCCACCTCCCCTATGGATGCAGGGATTGACCCCACCTCCCCTATGGATGCAGGGATTGACCCCACCTCCCCTATAGATGCAGGGATTGACCCCACCTCCCCTATGGATGCAGGGATTGACCCCACCTCCCCTATGGATGCAGGGATTGACCCCACCTCCCCTATGGATGCAGGGATTGACCCCACCTCCCCTATGGATGCAGGGATTGACCCCACCTCCCCTATGGATGCAGGGATTGACCCCACCTCCCCTATAGATGCAGGGATTGACCCCACCTCCCCTATGGATGCAGGGATTGACCCCACCTCCCCTATGGATGCAGGGATTGACCCCACCTCCCCTATGGATGCAGGAATTGACCCCACCTCCCCTATAGATGCAGGGATTGACCCCACCTCCCCTATGGATGCAGGGATTGACCCCACCTCCCCTATGGATGCAGGGATTGACCCCACCTCCCCTATAGATGCAGGGATTGGCCCCACCTCCATGACATCAACATTATTGTTTTAAACATATTTTGAAGCTATACAGTGTTTGTATACATATGCTTTGTCTACGGGTTCATAAGGCATTTATGAGTTAAGTTCTTCAAGAATCAATGGGTACATACCATTGATGTATAAGTCCAAAATTGTATGAAGCAATTGCAGATTGGCCCTTTAAACACTTGTTTTATTGTCCAGTGGTAATTTATGTGATCATGTTTTCTTTGATTGGTTTGATTGGTGGGGTCTAAGAGAACAGGGTTGTGACCTGATTGGTTATGGTGGGGTCTAAGAGAACAGGTTGAGGGTTGTGACCTGATTGGTTATAGTGGGGTCTAAGAGAACAGGTTGAGGGTTGTGACCTGATTGGTTATGGTGGGGTCTAAGAGAATAGGGTTGTGACCTGATTGGTTATAGTGGGGTCTAAGAGGACAGGTTGAGGGTTGTGACCTGATTGGTTACGGTGGGGTCTATGAGAACAGGGTTGTGACCTGATTGGTTATAGTGGGGTCTAAGAGAAGAGGTTTGGGGTGTGACCTGATTGGTTATAGTGGGGTCTAAGAGAACAGGTTGAGGGTTGTGACCTGATTGGTTATGGTGGGGTCTAAGAGAACAGGGTTGTGACCTGATTGGTTATGGTGGGGTCTAAGAGAATAGGTTTGTGACCTGATTGGTTACGGTGGGGTCTAAGAGAACAGGGTTGTGACCTGATTGGTTATGGTGGGGTCTAAGAGAATAGGGTTGAGGGTTGTGACCTGATTGGTTACGGTGGGGTCTAAGAGAATAGGGTTGTGACCTGATTGGTTATAGTGGGGTCTAAGAGAACAGGTTGAGGGTTGTGACCTGATTGGTTATGGTGGGGTCTAAGAGAACAGGGTTGTGACCTGATTGGTTATGGTGGGGTCTAAGAGAACAGGTTGAGGGTTGTGACCTGATTGGTTATGGTGGGGTCTAAGAGAACAGGTTGAGGTTTGTGACCTGATTGGTTATGGTGGGGTCTAAGAGAACAGGGTTTGTGACCTGATTGGTTACGGTGGGGTCTAAGAGAACAGGGTTGTGACCTGATTGGTTATGGTGGGGTCTAAGAGAATAGGGTTGTGACCTGATTGGTTATGGTGGGGTCTAAGAGAATAGGGTTGTGACCTGATTGGTTATGGTGGGGTCTAAGAGAACAGGGTTTGTGACCTGATTGGTTATGGTTGGGTCTAAGAGAACAGGGTTTGTGACCTAATTGGTTACGGTGGGGTCTAAGAGAACAGGGTTGTGACCTGATTGGTTATGGTTGGGTCTAAGAGAATAGGGTTGTGACCTGATTGGTTATGGTGGGGTCTAAGAGAATAGGGTTGTGACCTGATTGGTTATGGTGGGGTCTAAGAGAACAGGTTGAGGGTTGTGACCTGATTGGTTATAGTGGGGTCTAAGAGAACAGGTTGACGGTTGTGACCTGATTGGTTGTGGTGGTATTGGTTATGGTGGTATTGGTTATGGTGGTATTGGTTATGGTTATGGTGGTTTTGGTGGTATGGTGGTATTGGTTATGGTGGTAATGGTGGTATTGGTGGTGGTGGTATTGGTTGTGGTGGTTTTGGTTATGGTGGTATTGGTTATGGTGGTTTGGTTATGGTGGTATTGGTTATGGTATTTTTGGTGGTATTGGTTGTGGTGGGTTTGGTAATGGTGGTATTGGTTATGGTGGTATTGGTTATGGTGGTATTGGTTATGGTTATTGGTGGTGTTGGTTATGGTGGTATTGGTTTTGGTGGTATTGGTTATGGTGGTGTTGGTTATGGTGGTATTGGTTGTGGTGGTATTGGTTATGATGGTATTGGTTATGATGGTATTGCTTATGGTTATGGTGGTATTGGTTATGATGGTATTGGTTATGGTGGTATTGGTTATGGTTATGGTGGTTATGGTTATGGTGGTTATGGTTATGGTGGTACTGGTTATGGTGGTATTGGTTATGGTGGTATTGGTTATGATGGTATTGCTTATGGTTATGATGGTATTGGTTATGATGGTATTGGTTATGGTTATGGTGGTATTGGTTATGGTGGTTATGGTAATGGTGGTATTGGTTATGGTGGTATTGGTTATGGTGGTTATGGTTATGGTGGTATTGGTTATGGTGGTGTTGCTAATGGTGGTATTGGTAATGTTGTGATTGGCTGTGGTGGTATTGGTTATGGTGGTATTGGTTATGGTGGTATTGGTTATGGTTATGGTGGTATTGGTTGTGGTGGTATTGGTTATGGTTATGGTGGTATTGGTTGTCTTGTTATTGGTTATGGTGGTATTGGTTATGGTGGTATTGGTTATGGTGGTATTGGTTATGGTTTTGCTGGTATTGGTTGTGGTGGGTTTGGTAATGGTGGTATTGGTTATGGTTATGGTGGTATTGGTTATGGTGGTATTGGTTATGGTGGTATTGGTTATGGTTTTGGTGGTATTGGTGGTATTGGTTATGGTGGTATTGGTTATGGTGGTATTGGTTATGGTTATTGGTGGTATTGGTTATGGTGGTATTGGTTATGGTGGTATTGGTTATGGTGGTATTGGTTATGGGTTATGGTGGTATTGGTTATGGTGGTATTGGTTATGGTTATGGTGGTATTGGTTATGGTGGTATTGGTTATGGTGGTATTGGTTATGGTTATGGTGGTATTGGTTATGGTTATGGTGGTATTGGTTATGGTTATGGTGGTATTGGTTATGGTGGTATTGGTTATGGTGGTATTGGTTATGGTGGTATTATGGTGGTATTGGTTATGGTGGTATTGGTTATGGTGGTATTGGTTGTGGTGGTATTGGTTGTGGTGGTATTGGTTGTGGTGGTATTGGTTATGGTGGTATTGGTTATGGTTTTGGTGGTATTGGTTGTGGTGGGTTTGGTAATGGTGGTGTTGGGTATGGTGGTATTGGTTGTGGTGGTATTGGTTATGGTGGTTTTGGTTGTGGTGGTATTGGTTATGGTAGTATTGGTTTTGGTGGTATTGGTTGTGGTGGTATTGGTTATGGTGGTATTGGTTATGGTGGTATTGGTTATGGTGGTATTGGTTGTGGTGGTATTGGTTGTGGTGGTATTGGTTATGGTGGTATTGGTTGTGGTGGTATTGGTTATGGTGGTATTGGTTATGGTGGTATTGGTTGTGGTGGTATTGGTTATGGTGGTATTGGTTATGGTGGTATTGGTTATGGTTATGGTGGTTATGGTTATGGTGGTTTTGGTTATGGTGGTATTGGTTATGGTGGTATTGGTTATGGTGGTATTGGTTGTGGTGGTATTGGTTATGGTAGTATTGGTTGTGGTGGTATTGGTTATGGTAGTATTGGTTTTGGTGGTATTGGATATGGTGGTTTTGGTTGTAGTGGTATAGTTTATGGTGGTATTGGTTATGGTGGTATTGGTTGTGGTGGGTTTGGTTGTGGTGGTTTTGGTATGATGGTATTGGTTATGGTGGTGTTGGGTATGATGGTATTGGTAATGGTGGTGTTGGGTATGGTGGTATTGGTTGTGGTGGTATTGGTTATGGTGGTTTTGGTTGTGGTGGTATTGGTTATGGTAGTATTGGTTTTGGTGGTATTGGTTGTGGTGGTATTGGTTGTGGTGGTATTGGTTATGGTGGTATTTGTTATGGTGGTTTTGGTTGTGGTGGTATTGGTTGTGGTTGTATTGGTTATGGTGGTATTGGTTGTGGTGGTATTGGTTATGGTAGTATTGGTTGTGGTTGTATTGGTTATGGTGGTATTGGTTGTGGTGGTATTGGTTATGTTGGTATTTGTTATGGTGGTTTTGGTTGTGGTGGTATTGGTGTCACGTTCTTTCAAAATCGAACCCAGAAGCAGACCAGGACAAGGAGAGTAGGAAGAAGGTGAGTATTTATTTACAAGTGAATGGGTAGATATATCCAGGTGGCGTAGCGGGCAGCGGTGGTGAGTTGATGGGAGTAAATAGGTGGATCCAATGGGGTAGCGGAATCCTCCGACGACCAGGCGGGAATGGGGTAAATGATCCGGGTGAGTAACTGAAGACAGAACAAACGGAGGTAAGTTTAAGACAAGCAATACGTAAAAAAACAACAATTCTATCCAACTTGAGGCTGACACTCTGGCACAACATACTGTTCATGGCTAACGATCCGGCAGGGAATGGATGTCAGGTCCGGGCTTATGAAGAGGAGAGATGATGATCAGGACCAGGTGTGCAGATAGCTGATGGGATACAGGTGCGGGTAATCAGAACTCCCAACTGGCTACATTGCCTGGCATCCAGACAGGGTGCGTTCCAGGACACCGGAACACACTCCAGGACAGAAACACAGGCAAACAGACTCATGAAGCGGGATTCGTGACAATTGGTTATGATGGTATTGCTTATGGTGGTATTGGTTATGATGGTATTGGTTATGGTGGTATTGGTATTGGTGGTATTGGTTATGATGGTATTGCTTCTGGTTATGGTGGTTATGGTTATGGTGGTATTGGTTATGGTTATGGTGGTATTGGTTATGGTTATGGTGGTATTGGTTATGGTTATGGTGGTATTGGTTATGGTTATGGTGGTATTGGTTATGATGGTATTGCTTATGGTTATGGTGGTTATGGTTATGGTGGTATTGGTTATGGTTATGGTGGTATTGGTTATGGTTATGGTGGTATTGGTTATGATGGTATTGGTTCTGGTTATGGTGGTTATGGTTATGGTGGTATTGGTTATGGTTATGGTGGTATTGGTTATGGTTATGGTGGTATGGTTATGATGGTATTGGTTATGGTTATGGTGGTTATGGTTAGGGTGGTTATGGTTGGTGGTGGTATTGGTATTGGTTTATGGTGGTATTGGTTATGGTGGTTATGGTGGTTATTGGTTATGGTAGTATTGGTTTGGTGGTGGTTATGGTGGTATTGGTTTGGTTATGGTGGTATTGGTTATGGTTATGGTGGTATTGGTTATGGTGGTATTGGTTATGGTGGGTTATGGTGGTATTGGTTATGGTGGTATTGGTTATGGTTATGGTGGTATTGGTTATGGTGGTTATGGTTATGGATGGTATTGGTGGTTATGGTTTATGGGTGGTTATGGTGGTTATGGTGGTATTGGTTATGGTTATGGTGGTTATGGTTATGGTGGTATTGGTTATGGTTATGGTGGTATTGGTTATGGTGGTATTGGTTATGATGGTATTGGTTATGGTTATGGTGGTTATGGTTATGGTGGTTATGGTTATGATGGTATTGGTTATGGTGGTATTGGTTATGGTGGTATTGGTTATGGTTATGGTGGTTATGGTTATGGTGGTATGGTTATGGTTATGGTTATGATGGTATTGGTTATGGTTATGGTGGTATTGGTTATGGTTATGGTGGTATTGTTATGATTATGGTTATGGTGGTTATGGTCATGATGGTATTGGTTATGGTTATGGTGGTTATGGTTATGGTGGTATTGGTTATGGTGGTATTGGTTATGGTGGTTATGGTTATGGTGATGGTTATGGTTATGGTTATGATGGTATTGGTTATGGTTATGGTGGTTATGGTGGTATGATGGTATTGGTTATGGTGGTATGATGGTATTGGTTATTGGTTATGGTATTGGTTATGGTCATGATGGTATTGGTTATTGGTTATGGTGGTTATGGTTATGATGGTATTGGTTATGGTGGTATTGGTTATGGTGGTTATGGTTATGATGGTGGTATGGTTATGGTTATGGTTATGGTGGTTATGGTGGTCATGATGGTATTGGTTATGGTTATGGTGGTTATGGTTATGATGGTATTGGTTATGGTGGTTATGGTTATGATGGTATTGGTTATGGTTATGGTGGTTATGGTGGTATGATGGTATTGGTTATGGTTATGGTGGTTATGGTTATGGTGGTTATGGTTATGGATGGTTATTGGTTATGGTTATGGTGGTATTGGTTATGGTTATGGTGGTATTGGTTATGGTTATGGTGGTTATGGTCATGATGGTATTGGTTATGGTTATGATGGTATTGGTTATGATGGTATTGGTTATGATGGTATTGGTTATGGTGGTTTTGGTTATGGTGGTTATGGTTATGATGGTATTGGTTATGGTTATGGTGGTTATGGTCATGATGGTATTGGTTATGGTTATGGTGGTTATGGTTATGATGGTATTGGTTATGGTGGTATTGGTTATGGTGGTTATGGTTATGGTGGTTATGGTTATGATGGTATTGCTTATGGTTATGTTGGGGTCTAACAGGTTGAGGGTTGCTTTGTTCTTTCACATGAATGTCATTGTAACTGGTTGGTTGTAGGTACATATTCCTTAAACAGATATTATCTCACTTTGATTTGATTTGATTAAAGAAAGAAAGAAAGAAAGAAAGAAAGAAAGAAAGAAAGAAAGAAAGAAAGAAAGATTGGGGTGCCCTTTAAATCTTACTGCACTGATAGTCAGATGAAGATTACAAACATGAACAGACTCGCATAAAGAGAGGGAGAGAGAGAAAGAGAGAGAGAGAAATTCCAAGCATCAAAGATCTCTCTGCAAATGTTTATCTGACTCCCAGCAAACACGTTGCGGTGTCTGTGGACAAAACTTGGTTTTGTGTGATGAAAATAGACCATAAAGCATCCATTGAGTAAAGAGCTGACTGAAAAAAAGGCATGTTGTGATGGGAGGAGGATGGAGGAGGATGGAGGAGGGAGAATGTGCTTTGGGAACAGGATCTCTCTAAGACGTCCAGGCTGTCATGTGAAGGTGCCTATTCCGAGGGGACCTGTGACGGGGACAGGCAGGAATGTCAAACATCTGTGTGTGCGCGTGTGCATCTGTGTGTGCATGTGTGTGCGTGTGCTTGTGCATCTAACCCTGGCACGTGCTCTACCCAGACCTTAGACCCTTCCAAAGAGACCTTCAAAGCAGATCCCCTTTTTAGTTTTTCTCCTGTTTAATGCTCTTTCATGATAGAGATTTTGATCTTGAATTGTGTCTATATATGTCAGACTGAATATTAGAGTCTGTTACGTGGAAATGCAACCAGGTTTTGCCCAGTGGGCTGTGTGTCACTCCAATATCACATATGTGCACACACAGACATCCACACACACACACACACACACACACACACACACACACACACACACACACACACACACACACACACACACACACACACACACACACACACACACACACACACACGCAGACACGCACACACACACACACACACGCACAGTGTGCTGAGTAATAAAATCCTCTTGCGGCCCCCTAGCTGTCATCTATATCACTCAAAGACTAATTTCATGCAACCGCATCAAAACCTCTCTCTCTTTTAAATCCGCTAAATCACAAGGTGATCCGTTAGCCACTTCTCCAAGGGAATCTATCGTTCGTGGAGTTTCCTGCACCGATCCTGTGACCTCTCTCTCTTTTAAAGCACCGATCCTGTGACCTCTCTCTTTTAAAGCACCGATCCTGTGACCTCTCTCTCTTTTAAAGCACCGATCCTGTGACCTCTCTCTCTTTTAAAGCACCGATCCTGTGACCTCTCTCTCTTTTAAAGCACCGATCCTGTGACCTCTCTCTTTTTAAAGCACCGATCCTGTGACCTCTCTCTCTTTTAAAGCACCAATCCTGTGACCTCTCTCTCTTTTAAAGCACCAATCCTGTGACCTCTCTCTCTTTTAAAGCACCGATCCTGTGACCTCTCTCTCTTTTAAAGCACCAATCCTGTGACCTCTCTCTCTTTTAAAGCACCGATCCTGTGACCTCTCTCTCTTTTAAAGCACCGATCCTGTGACCTCTCTCTCTTTTAAAGCACCGATCCTGTGACCTCTCTCTCTTTTAAAGCACCGATCCTGTGACCTCTCTCTCTTTTAAAGCACCGATCCTGTGACCTCTCTCTCTTTTAAAGCACCGATCCTGTGACCTCTCTCTCTTTTAAAGCCGCTGGATCCATGACATTCTCTTTAAAGCACCGATCCTGTGAGGTAAAAGGTCTCTCGTTATTTTGAAAGTCAGGGATCTTTAAATGTGATATTCTCTTTTAAAGCACCGATCCTGTGACCTCTCTGTCATCTTTAACCACCGATCCTGTGACCTCTCTGGGTCTGTTTGCATGCTTGGGAAGATTGGAAACTATAAATTCTCCTTAATTCATTATATATGGTTTGAGGTAAATTTTTAACTGTTCGTTTTATGAAGAGTCAGGGATCTTTAAATGAGTGATATTGAGATCCATGTATAGCTGCTTGCCCCTCACTCCATTGAGATCCAGGCTCTGTCATCTTTATGCCACTGCCATTGAGATCCAGGCTAATGCCACTGCCCCCTGCCATTGAGATCCAGGCTAATGCCACTACTCCCCTGCCATTGAGATCCAGGCTAATGCCACTGCTCCCCTGCCATTGAGATCCAGGCTAATGCCACTACTTTTATTACTTACATTTTATGAAATCATTCTATATATTCAGGGGTCCCATTGAGATCCAGGCTAATGCCACTGCTCCCCTGCCATTGAGATCCAGGCTAATGCCACTGCTCCCCTGCCATTGAGAACCAGGCTAATGCCACTGCTCCCCTGCCATTGAGATCCAGGCTAATGCCACTGCTCCCCTGCCATTGAGATCCAGGCTAATGCCACTGCCCCCTGCCATTGAGATCCAGGCTAATGCCACTGCTCCCCTGCCATTGAGATCCAGGCTAATGCCACTGCTCCCCTGCCATTGAGATCCAGGCTAATGCCACTGCTCCCCTGCCATTGAGATCCAGGCTAATGCCACTGCTCCCCTGCCATTGGTCACAGTCCCATAATTCGTAGCGTTCAATCGAACTTCATTATTTGTATTTGTTGTATTTATGTGTTTATGTTGGAGTTTTCAGTCATATCTGTTGCTAGGACACCTGAAAAATACAAGGTCAAAGGGTCAAAGAGTAGTCATACATGTAACACTCACTTTGTTGGAGTGGAAAATCACTTTCTGTGAGTATAGTTCAGTGTGCTGGTGTCCTTCAAACAGAATTATGTTTTTGCTTCCATTCCCACCCAAACCTCCACCTATCATTAAAAAAGAACAATGATTCTCAGACATCTGCCGACATGCTGGAAGTCCCTGCCAAGCTGGGCTGCAAATTACCCTTAACCCCCGGATGCTAGAGAGATTGACTTTATTTATTCATGTGTTCATTCATCATATAAACAGGGTCTTTGAACCCAAATTACCTCTCAGGGATAGAATGGTCTGATCTGGGATTTGGTCTAAATTCAGTATTTGTAAATCATAAGGAATTAATGGGGATTAAATGGGTGGTGTAACATGTCACTTAGTCACTCAGGCATTAAATTAAAGACTCTTGCCTATAGAATATTACACAGAATTCTTCCTTAATGTTTCAAAGGTTGTAGGGCTGTTTCTTAAATCAGGTGATTGAAATAATCACAACACGATATGAAAAGGATACAATTTGTATCTTAATGAACACAACAACCAACAAAATGTTCCATTTTAAATCAACAAACTGTTCCATTTTAAATCAACAAACTGTTCCATTTTAAATCAACAATCTGTTCCATTTTAAATCAACAATCTGTTCCATTTTAAATCAACAAACTGTTCCATTTTAAATCAACAAACTGTTCCATTTTAAATCACAAACTGTTCCATTTTAAATCAACAATCTGTTCCATTTTAAATCAACAATCTGTTCCATTTTAAATCAACATACTGTTCCATTTTAAATCAACAATCTGTTCCATTTTAAATCAACAAACTGTTCCATTTTAAATCAACAAACTGTTCCATTTTAAATCAACATACTGTTCCATTTTAAATCAACAATCTGTTCCATTTTAAATCAACAAACTGTTCCATTTTAAATCAACAAACTGTTCCATTTTTTCAACAAACTGTTCCATTTTAAATCAAACTGTTCCATTTTAAATCATTTTACAAACTGTTCCATTTTAAATCAACAACTGTTCCATTTTAAATCAACAATCTGTTCCATTTTAAATCAACAAACTGTTCCATTTTAAATCAACAAACTGTTCCATTTTAAATCAACATACTGTTCCATTTTAAATCAACAATCTGTTCCATTTTAAATCAACAAACTGTTCCATTTTAAATCAACAAACTGTTCCATTTTAAATCAACAATCTGTTCCATTTTAAATCAACAATCTGTTTCATGTTAAATGTCTTGTGTTAAAAATTTACAATCTGGAAAAAATAATAATAATACTATAAATCATTAAGAAAGATTGAATGAAAAAAAGCAATTTAATCTGAAGTATGATTATTGATTTGGTGGATGTTGAGATGAATTAGATGGTGGGTGGATTAGGTTTGGTAAACACACAGGCTTTACTGGCTCAGTCACCCGGGTGAGAGCAGGTTCCACCTATCACTGTCCACAGGGGCTAAAGCAAAGCGGTGTGACACAAACAACACAGAGTTACACATGGAGTAAACAAACGTACAGCCAATAACACAATAGAAAACTCTATATACAGTGTTTGCAAATGTAGTAAGATTAGGGAGGTAAGGCAATAAATAGGCCATAGTGGCGAACTAGTTACAATTTAGATTTAACACTGGAGTGATACATGTGCAAGAGGAGATACTGGGGTGCTAAGAAGCAAAAATAAATAAATAACAATATGGGGATAAGGTAGTTGGGTGGGCTATTTACAGATGGGCTATGTACAGGTGCAATGATCGGTAAGCTGACATTCATCCAGACAGTTCTGAAGAGCTCTTACCTCTCTCTAAGTCTGAGTGTTTTGTCAAATGTTTTTGTCTGGTGATTTATGTTCTACAATGTGATGTGAATTTCGGGCTCCATAATTAATTTCCAGAATGTGACAAGATATTCACTGATTGGTTAATTGATTGATTCATTGATAAGCTCCAAAACATTTCTTTTCTGTTCCTGGCTACAAAATGAATTTTCACAGATATTTCTGGAATAAAGATATTGATTGCTTGATTCCTTGATTTGATTGATCATGATAGATTGTGTTGTATTGATTGTGCTTTATTGATTGAGCTGTGCTATTGTGCTGTATTGATTGAGCTGTATTGATTCTCCAGTGTGATGTTTGTGGAGCATCTTTAGCCCCTCTACACTCTCTTACCGATTTCCTGCCACTTGCACACCATATTAGAAGATGTGATTTATTGGTTGATTGATAGCATACAGTATATACAACTCTTTTAAATACATATAGGCCAATCTCACTGTCACTCCTGCTGAAAATACTTGAAACCCTTGTGAGTGAACAGCTAAAATAGTTTTTATATACTAACTCTATTTTATCAATGTACCAATCAGGCTTCAGGAAGAAGCATAGGACAATTACAGCAGCCATGAAGGTTTTAAATGATATCACTGAAGCCCTTGACTAAAAACAGCACTGTGTCTCACTTTTTATTGATCTCTCTAAGGCTTTTGATACAGTTGATCATGCTATACTGGGGCAGAGATTGTTGAGTGTAGGTCTTTCGGAGCATGCAGTTGCATGGTTTGCTAACTATCTGTCTGATAGAACTCTGATAGATGTGACTCTGATAGATGTCTGTTAAATTGTTAAAAAACAGACAGACAGACAGACAGGCAGGCAAACAGACAGGCAGACAGGCAGGCAAACAGATAGACAGGCAGGCAGTTAGGGAGCAGCTGAAGGTAATTTAGTATGAGGAGTTAGGCATAGACTAGCTAGCAGTGATAGCATCCACATTGGAAAGCACACCAGACTTGGGTTCAAATTCTATATATAAAATCATTTAAAATACTTTTGTTGTGCTTGATTGAGCTTGCCTGTTGGGACCAAAAATCCAACCCCGCCCAACTGGCACTCGAGGCAGGCTAAAGCAAACGCTCAAAGTATTTAAAACATTTCAGATAGCATTTGAACCCGAGTCTGAAAGCACACTGTGCTCTGATACAACCACAGGAAAAAGGAAAGCACATTAAGATCTCGGTACTCCCAGGCCGGCAGTACACCCGGCGTTGTGGCACTGTTCAGGGTTGTAGTACTCGAGTCCAGGAGAACATCTTGGATTAGGTAACCTGGAGAACATCTTGGATTAGGTAACCTGGAGAACATCTTGGATTAGGTAACCTGGAGAACATCTTGGATTAGGTAACCTGGAGAACATCTTGGATTAGGTAACCTGGAGGACATCTTGGATTAGGTAACCTGGAGAACATCTTGGATTAGGTAACCTGGAGGACATATTGGATTAGGTAACCTGGAGAACATCTTGGATTAGGTAACCTGGAGGACATCTTGGATTAGGTAACCTGGAGGACATCTTGGATTAGCTAACCTGGAGGACATCTTGGATTAGGTAACCTGGAGTACATCTTGGATTAGGTAACCTGGAGAACATCTTGGATTAGGTAACCTGGAGGACATCTTGGATTAGGTAACCTGGAGGACATCTTGGATTAGGTAACCTGGAGGACATCTTGGATTAGGTAACCTGGAGGACATCTTGGATTAGGTAACCTGGAGGACATCTTGGATTAGGTAACCTGGAGGACATCTTGGATTAGGTAACCTGGAGAACATCTTGGATTAGGTAACCTGGAGGACATCTTGGATTAGGTAACCTGGAGGACATCTTGGATTAGGTAACCTGGAGAACATCTTGGATTAGGTAACCTGGAGAACATCTTGGATTAGGTAACCTGGAGGACATCTTGGATTAGGTAACCTGGAGGACATCTTGGATTAGGTAACCTGGGCATCTTGGATTAGGTAACCTGGAGGACATCTTGGATTAGGTAACCTGGAGGACATCTTGGATTAGGTAACCTGGAGGACATCTTGGATTAGGTAACCTGGAGAACATCTTGGATTAGGTAACCTGGAGGACATCTTGGATTAGGTAACCTGGAGGACATCTTGGATTAGGTAACCTGGAGGACATCTTGGATTAGGTAACCTGGAGGACATCTTGGATTAGGTAACCTGGAGAACATCTTGGATTAGGTAACCTGGAGGACATCTTGGATTAGGTAACCTGGAGACATCTTGGATTAGGTAACCTGGAGAACATCTTGGATTAGGTAACCTGGAGGACATCTTGGATTAGGTAACCTGGAGAACATCTTGGATTAGGTAACCTAACATCTTGGATTAGGTAACCTGGAGGACATCTTGGATTAGGTAACCTGGAGGACATCTTGGATTAGGTAACCTGGAGGACATCTTGGATTAGGTAACCTGGAGGACATCTTGGATTAGGTAACCTGGAGAACATCTTGGATTAGGTAACCTGGAGAACATCTTGGATTAGGTAACCTGGAGGACATCTTGGATTAGGTAACCTGGAGGACATCTTGGATTAGGTAACCTGGAGGACATCTTGGATTAGGTAACCTGGAGGACATCTTGGATTAGGTAACCTGGAGAACATCTTGGATTAGGTAACCTGGAGGAACATCTTGGATTAGGTAACCTGGAGAACATCTTGGATTAGGTAACCTGGAGGACATCTTGGATTAGGTAACCTGGAGGACATCTTGGATTAGGTAACCTGGAGGACATCTTGGATTAGGTAACCTGGAGGACATCTTGGATTAGGTAACCTGGAGGACATCTTGGATTAGGTAACCTGGAGAACATCTTGGATTAGGTAACCTGGAGGACATCTTGGATTAGGTAACCTGGAGAACATCTTGGATTAGGTAACCTGGAGGACATCTTGGATTAGGTAACCTGGAGGACATCTTGGATTAGGTAACCTGGAGAACATCTTGGATTAGGTAACCTGGAGGACATCTTGGATTAGGTAACCTGGAGGACATCTTGGATTAGGTAACCTGGAGAACATCTTGGATTAGGTAACCTGGAGGACATCTTGGATTAGGTAACCTGGAGGACATCTTGGATTAGGTAACCTGGAGGACATCTTGGATTAGGTAACCTGGAGGACATCTTAGATTAGGTAACCTGGAGGACATCTTGGATTAGGTAACCTGGAGGACATCTTGGATTAGGTAACCTGGAGGACATCTTGGATTAGGTAACCTGGAGAACATCTTGGATTAGGTAACCTGGAGAACATCTTGGATTAGGTAACCTGGAGAACATCTTGGATTAGGTAACCTGGAGAACATCTTGGATTAGGTAACCTGGAGAACATCTTGGATTAGGTAACCTGGAGGACATCTTGGATTAGGTAACCTGGAGGACATCTTGGATTAGGTAACCTGGAGGACATCTTGGATTAGGTAACCTGGAGGACATCTTGGATTAGGTAACCTGGAGAACATCTTGGATTAGGTAACCTGGAGGACATCTTGGATTAGGTAACCTGGAGAACATCTTGGATTAGGTAACCTGGAGAACATCTTGGATTAGGTAACCTGGAGTACATCTTGGATTAGGTAACCTGGAGAACATCTTGGATTAGGTAACCTGGAGGACATCTTGGATTAGGTAACCTGGAGGACATCTTGGATTAGGTAACCTGGAGAACATCTTG